>NW_012267272.1:0-32584 GCF_000151885.1 Dipodomys ordii | reverse complement strand
TTTCTAATCTCTTCCATGACCCACTGGTGATTCAACAGTGTGTTGTTCAGCCTCCATGTGATGCCGGACTTTCTTTGGTGGCTTTTGGTGTTGAGTTGTAATTTTATTCCCTTGTGGTCTCAGAGGATGCAAGGTATAACTTCAATGTTTCTGAATTTAGACAAGTTTGCTTTGTGGCCTAAAATGTGGTCTATTTTGGAAAATGTTGTGTGTGCTGCTGAGAAAAACGTGTATTCTTATGCTGCTGAGTGAAATATTCAGTAGATGTCTGTTAAATCTAGTTGATCTATGCAGTTGTTTAGATCTGCAGTTTATCTGTTGAGTTTTTGCCGAGTTGCTCTATCTAGTGGGGATAGTGGTGTGTTAAAGTCCCCAACAATTAATGTCTTTGGATCTATGTGAGATTTGAGGGAAAGTAGTGTTTCTTGGATAAATTTGGGTGCTCTGTTGTTTGGCGAATAGATATTTAGAATTGTAATATCCTCCTGAAGGAGAGATCCCTTAATCAGTATGTAGCGACCTTCTTTTTCTCTTCTCACTAATTTTAATTTGAAGTCTATTTTATCTGATACTAGGATTGCAACTCCTGCCTGTTTATGGGGGCCATTTGCTTGGTAGATTTTGTTCCAGCCTTTCACATTGAAAATGTGTTTGTTTTTATGGGCAAGATGTGACTCCTGAAGGCAGCAGATAGAATGATCTTGCTTTTTAATCCAACTAGACAGTCTATGTCGCTTAATTGGAGAGCTAAGTCCGTTAATGTTGAGAGAGAGGACTGAAAGGTATTTGGGAGTTCCTGCCATTTTATCCACCTTCTTGGGGGCTGCGGCAACTGGGTTGTTCCTGTGGTTCTTGGATTCTCAGTTTGGGTGTGGTTTCTTGGCCTTTATTGTGGTCTTGCTGGTTTTCTATGTGTAGGACATCTTTATCTTTTGTAGGGCTGGTTTGGTGGAGGTATATTGTTTCAGTTTTTCTTTGCTATGGAAGGTTTTTATTTAACCTTCGGTTATGAAGAAGAGTTTAGCTGGGGACAGTATTCCTGGTTGATAGTTGTTTGTCTTTAGGGCAAGGCATACATCATTCCAGGCTCTTCTTGTTTTAATTGTCTCTGCTGAGAAATCTGAGGTGATTCTAATTGGTTTCCCTTTATAAGTGATTGATCTTTTCTCCTTGACAGCTTTAAGGATCTTTTCCTTGGTCTGAATTGATCCTGTTTGGATTATAATGTGATTGTGGGATGTCCTGTTCTGGTCTGGTCTATTTGGGATTCAAATAGCTTCTTGTATCTGAATAGGCCTATCTATTTGCATTTTTGGGAAGTTCTCTGTTAGGATCCTGTTAAATAAATTTCCTAGACCGTTAACTTCTGTCTCTAGGTGCTCCTCTACACCCATTATCCTCAGATTAGGCCTTCTGATTGTGTCTCCCAAATGTTGAATAGATCTATCATATTTCTTGGATTTGTCTTGGATAGTTGTATGTTCTTTCTCTATAATATCTAGGCTGTCTTCAATCCCTGAGATTTGGTCTTCTGCATGGTCTAAGCTACTGTCAAGACTTTCTCCTTTGTTTTTTATTTCTTTTCCTTCTAATTGGTTGGCTTTGATGGCTTCAAATTCTTTGTTAGAGCTGTGTTTTAGATCTTGTATGAACTTCTTTAGGTCTTTAATTTGGTGCTCAGTGTTAATTCTCAAATCACTTAGTTGATTGGCTATGGCTTCCTTGGACTCCCATTTCTTCTGTTGAGTTCCATTCAGCATTCCATTTGTGGTCTCCCTGAATTCTTTCAGCTGGCTATGGATTCCATGAATGCCTCTATTGATCTTTGTCTATTCTCATCCTGCTCTCGTAATTCCTGTATTACTCTTTGATTAGCTTCCTCATGTTTACACAATTCCTATAGTTCTCTTTGTCTGTTCTCAGCCTGCTCAAGCAATTCCTGTCTTCCTCTTTGACTGTTCTCAGCCTGCTTACACAATTCCTTTACTTCTCTTTGAGTGTTCTCAACTTGCTCACGAAATTCCCATATCAGTCTTTGAGTAGCTTCCTCACGCTCCTGAGTTCCTGTATTGATCTTTGGTTTGCATCCTCTCTCTCTCTATCATGCTCATACTGAGTCCTTTGCAGGTTTTCAATCTTTCCATTCACCATGTTTACCAGTAGTGTTTGTAGAGCTTTTAGGGAACTCTCCTCTGGGTTATTCATTATCTGTTCTGTCACGTGATTATTATGAGTGGGAGTTGAGATACCGGGACTTGCCATTTTTCTTGTGTTTTTCCAGCTGTTCTGCCCATTTGGTATGAAAGTAACACCAATTTTGTGCTAGAACACTACTTTAAGGCAAGCATCAACCAAAGTCCTGTAGTTGCACAGTCAATCTAGTTCAACAGATACAGTCTATTCAACATCAAACAACTATGGATTTAATAGGCTAAGAACAGCAAAGAAGAATTTGGCAAACCAGAATTTATTAGGTTTAGGGAGAAATGTAGGGAAAAATAGGATTAGAAAGATGTGGAGAGGTAAAAGGAGAATGAATTTAACCAAGCCCTAATCTCAGAGAGGGAAATGGATTGGACAGAATGATAGGAGAGAGATTAAAAGAAAAAAGAAAAGAAAAAATGGAAAAACATTTAAATTTAAATAGTGAAACACTTAAAATTATGTAAGTTAAAGAAGTGATATTGAGAGAAGAAGGATATGATGAGAGTAAGGGAGGGATAGAAAGGAGACATGAAAAACTAAAAAGTTCTTAAAAATTATATAGGTATAAAGAGATACTACTGCTATTAAAGAATTTAAGCCTAAGAGGTTTTGAATTGAGTATTAAATTTCTGGGTCAAGTGTGTACACCGTGGGGATAAGGGCTAATAATCGATGACAGGTATATATCTGAGGATCAGCAGAGTAGCAATTAAGTCATGCAAAAAAGAATGAAAGAGAAGAAAAAATGAAAAGAATGAAAAAGAAAAAAAAGGACCAAAAGGTCAGTAGAGATTAAAAACACACACACACACACACACACACACCTAAAATAAAAACTATGCAAGGAAAAAAAGATTAATAGAGAACAATTTTTTAAAGAGATTAAAAATTCTTTAAAAAGGTACAAAATAAGGCTTCTTTGATTTGTGTGTGTGTGTGTGTGTGTGCGCGCGTACACACACAAACACACACACACACACACACACACACACACACACACACACACGTGTTGGGGGGGGGCGTGGATAGGAAGATCCTGTATCTCCCTTGTGTCCTAACCAGCCTCTAGGTGGAGTCTCTGGTCTGCTGGTGGTGTTTGGTTTTCCTGTGGCTTGATTGGTTTCTTAAGTCAGTTTGTTTGAGCAGGCAGAAAAATGCCCTGCTTTACCCAGGATTTTGTGATCTTCCTCCCAGGCTAGTTCACTGGGAGGGAGATCTGCTTTGAATATCATAAAAGAGGGAGATGGCTATTTACTGTAGTTTGGAGATGCTGTGATGAGGCTAGGTTCTGGGTAGAGTTGAAGCCTTTCAGTAAACAGAGGGGCTAGCTTCTGGGATACTCACAGAGTCCAGCCTGGGGCCATTCTCAGGGTTTTTGTTTACTGAATTTCAATTGATTGTCTAGGCTGCTGTAGGGAGGGGCAGCCTCTGGCTCTGTTTACCTAGTGAAGAAAGCCACTCCTGAGGGGGCGGAGTTCCTCTGCCTGGGCTGGGTGACTTTCACATGAGCCTGGCTGGTTCCTGTGATCTGCTAAATGACTCTTTTGTTTTCTTCCAAGGCCTGAGTTGGAGCTAGCTGCTGAGCAGGGCCTTTGTCAGTATCAAAGATGGAGATCTCTGGTGGGGGGTTGGGAGAGGTGTGAAGGAGTGAGGAAGTCAGGGTTCTACTCAAGCAGGAGTTTTGGTTCCTGGGTCATCTCTGGTCAGCAATCTACAGGATGAAGATATCTGCTCCTTGTCAATTCTTGCTGGTGTTGAGTAGAATCCACTTGCCTGCTATGTCTGGTGCCTTTGTCCTGGACTTTCTGTGTTGTAGGCATGGTGGCTAGGGCTGCTGCCACTGCCGCTGCCACCGCTACCATCGCCGTGGCTTCTGGCAAGTGCTCAGATCTGTTTCCTTGCCTGGATTTTCCCTTTCTGGCCAAACTCTCTGTACTGTAATGGCACACTTGGTATATTTCTCTGGCCTAGGACTGTTCACTGGAACACTAAAACGGCTTTCTATGTGAGAGCTTGTTTAGCCTCCAGCTTCTCCTCCACCATCTTCCTCCGACTCCCTCTAGGCCTAAAACTTGACCTATTATTTTTCAGATAAGGTCTTGTGGTTTTGATTAATCCCAGACAGTGATCCTTCTACTACTTCCTACTTATGGCTTTCTATGTAGCAACAGGCTTGTCAAGGAGATGGGTCATTGCTTTCTTTGAGACATAAGCCCAGTGTACAACCCATCCTTTTGCACATGTTGTGATTGTTACTTCTTGACTTTCTCATTTTTCATTTCTCTCATTACATCATTAATGACTGCCCCATTCTCAACCCTGCCCAGTCCACTTCCCTGATGGATGTAATTTTCCCAACTACTATCCTGACTGCTTAGAGTTTTTAGGTCTTATATACCAGTGGCCACCCACCTCCCCTCACCAGCCAACACACACACACATACATATTCCCTAGACCAGCTACACATACTTCTTATGGCTCAAACCCACAAGTCAGGAACCTGTTGTCCTCTCTCTCATGCCTGTCCACCAGTCCACAGAGAACTGGTCTTGTTTTCTCTTTGATCACTTTATCCATCATTACTTCACACTTTTGTTTCCCTCCTAGCCAACTAAGACTTTTGTGTTTCCAATTTTAAACTATTCTCTTCTCAAACTCCTGTACTTCCTATTTAAATCTTCTGCTAGCACCTAGACTGTCAAGCAGTGTGGAGAGACTCACCCAACAGTGTTGTATAGATTGAGGCAGGCATTGGCCAGCCTGGATGTCCTTCTGACTCCATGGCCTTCTGGCTGCTATCTTTTCTTCTTACAGAGGCTGTTGCAGGTTAGGGTGCTTCCTGCTTTACTTCCTCTCTTTCCCCCTGCACATGATCTTCTCCTCTTCCACTTTGTAGACCCTAACCTCTGCCCCATTGGCCCCAGCCCTGCTCACCGTTGTCTAATGGACAATGGCATCTAATGCCACTATATGTGATAGTCTATTTTTTAAATTCTCTTTAAGAAGTTGTACAAAGGGTTTCAGTTTAACATACCAGCTTATGAGTACAATGCATCTTGATTTATGTCACCCTTCCATTGATGTCTGTTGTTTAGATATCTATTTTAGCTATCTATTTTTTAAGTACAAGAAAACAATCTGGCCATGTATTGGTGGCTCATGATTATAACCATGGATGTTCAGGAGGCTGAGATTTGAGGACTGCAGTTTGAAGCTAGCTGGGGCAGAAAAGTCCATGAGACTTATTTCCAACTAGCTACTAAAAAGCTGAAAGTAAAGGTGTGACTCAAGCCTAGAGAGAAAGAGCTGAGAGTACAGACCCTTAGTTAAAGCCCCAGTATTGGCACATACAAATTCTGAATTCCTTTTTTATTTTTATTTTTTTGTGCTATGGGCTGAACATAGGCTCTCATCCTCACTAGGCAAGCATTCTGCCACTGAGTTACACCGACAGTTCATAAAAACAATTATGAGTTTCTATCTTTTTCCTTCTGCTGGAAAATTGAAGGCCCTCTTGGGTAGCAGACACCTACTCTTTTGTGCTGGTGTGTGTGAGCTGCTACTTCTGCCTGGTCCCCAGGAGTTTTTGGTATAGTCTTACCTTACACAGCATATGCTGTGTCTTACCTGTACTCTCCCTTGGCTGTTCAACAGATGCACACCCCTGTGTTTATCCTTGGAACCGTTTGGGAAAGTTTGATTGGCAGCTCTCAAATTAGAAATGGGCAGGAATTTCTTTTTTTTTAATTTTTTTATTGTCTTTAAGTAGTTGTACAAAGAAGTTCCCCTTCTACAAAACAGTATATGAGTACAAAGTGTCTGACAACATTCTTCACCCATCTCTCTTAACCCATCCCTTCACTCACTTTTTTTTCTTTAATTGAGATTAGGTGCTTACATAAATTCCACATATTTCACAGTATTGTGGAATAGTGATACTTAGAGTCATAAACACATTTTAATTTTCACAAGGCAAATTGTCATGATCATGGTCTATGCAGTTTGTGAATTCTATGCGCTTTGACATTACAAGTTATTTTTTCCACAACAGGTGGTTTACATTTCTTTCCTTTTACTTAGTGTGGGCTGTTCCCACTTACTCTGTTCCTCCTCCTGGCTTCCTTCTATTGCTTGCATATATCTACCATATATATGGTAGATATGAAGTCATTTAGCAATGATATGACAAAATGGGTGGTTGTCTTTTGTTTCTTGAGTCCATGGACAGGAATTTCTCAGATCAGTTTTACTATTCTTTTACCTCTGGTAGCTATCTTTACTTTTTTTATTATTTTATTATTTTAATTTTTTATTGTGAAAATACTGTACAGAGGGGTTACAATTACATGGGCAAGATAATGAGTACATTTCTTATCAAACATTGTAGCCTCCTCCTTTGTTTCTCCTTCCCATCCCTTCCCATCCTTCCCCCCCCAATCTTTACCTTTTTAAGAGAGTATAATAAAAGCATCTTTGATGTGGTTAAATATACATGCTGCTCAGCACCGGGAAGTCTGGATTCTGGATGCCAGCCTTGTACAGGTATTGTTTAGGAATGCCAGATACCTTGTGCTTGGAGACCCATGGGAAACCCCTTGACCCCCAAACTTGAGAAGGAGTAGCACTGGGCTTGGGGAAAACTGAGCTTGAACTCTGTGGTTCCTGTAGGAATTAGCGGGGGAAAGCTAGCTGGGAGGCACTAGAGGGATCCTCTAAGACATTTTGGGGGACTTGTACTCATGTCAGCTCAGCTGTATCCAGCATGGCTAAAGGTGACATGAAACATGTTATGTCCCAAGTTGTTCATTTCTATGAGACATGAAGGGATTCTGTGAAATGTGACATTTCTGTATTCTTTTGTTATACTAGAACAGTAATATCTTAAGTCTTAGAGACTCTCCTTCCTGTTCATTTAATGCACTGTACATTCCAGTCATACAAAACTGGACAAGTAAATCCAAGTAACTCTTTGATCTATAAAGTTTAGCTTATTTTCCTCTCTATAATTGCCAAATCTCTTTGCAGTAGCATTTTTAACAGTTCAGGGTTTACTTTTCTAGACCTGCATCATCTAATAAGGCAGTCATGAACCAATTGGGGCTATTTCAATTTAAATTAACTTCCATTAAATACAGTTAGTTAAACACTAAGTTCCTCAGTCACACTAGTCATAGTGATCTGTAGCTAGTGGCTACAGTGTGTACAGTATAGACTAGATCATTTTTGTCATTGCAAAACATTCTGTTGAACAGCATGGGTCTTGATGTATTCTGTTCATATATAAACATATACAGACACACACAGTTGGCATACCATTGTGTGTACTGTGCTGCAGGATTTTTTTTTTTCGCCTAACAGAGAAACTGTTAATTTGGTGTGATCCACATGCAGTGTCATGCCAGGAAAAAAATTAAAACCGAGTATATAAATCAAACATAGATTTTGGTAAATTTAAATTATTTAAACTTTAGATTTTAGAGATAATTGCAACATAATGCTGGTTCCAACTTTAACTCTACTTTTGAAAATGGTCCACTTGGCCTTGGATGCGTTAAGATTCAAAAGATACAGGAGCTCCATCTATCATGTTATCCTCCATACTCAAACATAGACAGTTCCATAGGCATAAGCCTATCTCCATAGTTATATGAGCAGGTAGCCAGATTACAAGTGCTCTTTAGTCTTACGGGTGACTGTGCCATCAGGTGGTGTGGTAGGGACTATTCCTATGATGGCAGTGACTCTGTTAAACAGTGCTAAGTAGATTCTTTTTTTCTGTCCTATTTCTCAGGAGATGTGGTGGCTTTTCACTAGATGGACAAATGCTGACTCTCCTTGTAGATAGGTGGATTCTAGGAGCCGGGGAGAGCTTGTATTTTCAGACCTGGCTATTTGAGCTCTGAACTATTCTGTAAGATGCAAGCTTTCTAAGTGTTTGTTGAGAAGTAGCATTCAATAGTAAGTGAAGAAGGAAGTTGCTACTGGTAACTTTTGAGTATAAGAATAGTACCTAGAATGGTAATCTATGACTTAATAAAACAGTTAAATCATACCAATATGTAACAGTAAATGCTATTTGTTCAGTTAGAGTGGGATGGGGATGTATGTTGACAAAAACATTACAAAACAAGGATGTATTTATGCAACCTCATGTTAGGTAATACATTCTCTGGAAGGATCCACAGAAAACAGTAAAATAGTTCTCTCTAGCATTGAAACAGAGGGAAACAGTGAAGAGAGAACTTATACTATGTACTCTTTATGTGTCTTGTAAACATGGTATGCATTGCTTAGAAAAGAAAAGCAAACAGGGAAGGAAAAAATAAAACCATTCTTAAGATGTGCAAGTTGCAGAGAAGATGGTTGAAAAACAAGAGTCCTCTGGGCAGGAAGAACTTACATGGTTGAGGAGGTAGGTGGAGAGGGCTAGCTTCAAGTGGCCATCTGGTACACAGGGACTGGGGCTTTGCTTTGCTTACAGAGTACTTAATATGCATCAGTTAGAGCTGTGAAAAGTTTTTCTTCATATAACTTAATACATCTTAGTGGGAAAATCTTATTTTTCCTGTAACCTTTTTAACACATGGGGAGCTGAGCATAGGAAATGCTTAAATTCCTAGAAATAATTAGAACAAAAAGATGAAGTTGGCAAGAAATTGTTCCAGGTCTGGGGCACCTTGCTTCAGCTTGTCTTTGAAGGAAATGAATATGGTGTTAATTGAGTTTAAGTTGAGCAGTAACTGGCAGGTTATTCAGTGCCCACCTCCCACATGAACGTTTTCCTTTCCTGCTTGTAGCTCCCACTTGGCTATGTAACTGACACTGGCTAATGGGAAGGAAATTATCCCATGATCCCTCCAAGGAACAGTGTGTACCTCTGCTTGTCCCTTTCCCACTCTGTTGCCTTTTGTGTAGATGCCACCATCGCAGACCATACAGTTAGGTTCCATGTGCTAGAGCAGAGAGCTAAGGGGATACCCAGAAGCAGTTTCCTGGGCTTTTATAACGAGAAACAGAAGTTCTCTTATCTCAGCCAATGTGCTTATGTTTACCCCCAAAAGATTCCAGTCTGCTGGGCAAGATCATCTTTGTCTTATTTAAAACTCAATAATCTTGGGGCTGGGAATGTAGCCAGGTGGTGGAGTGCTTGCCTCGCATGCATGAAGCCCTAGGTTTGATTCCCCAGAACCACATACACATAAAAAACCAGAAGTGGTGCTGTGGCTTAAGTGGTAGAGTACTAGCCATGAGTAAAAGAAGCTCAGGGACAGTGCCCAGGCCCTGAGTTCAAGCCCCAGGACTGGCAAAAATCCACCACCACCACCGCCACCAACAACAAAAATACCAACTCAGTAATCTTGTAAGCTAAACATTCTAATTCACATTTAATGAATTAGGAGACTGAGGCTAGGAGATAATTAAATAACTTGCCCAGATCTGCCCAGGGAAAGCTAGCATTTGAACCCACACCTGATCTTCCTGACTTCACATCTGAAAGCGTCCTCCTGGCCTTGGTTGTTAGCAAGGCTTTGGTCTGTGGCCCATGGTTTTGTAGCATTCATTTTTGGCAGCGTCCCAATTTTGTGGATTAAAAAAAAAAAAGACGTTGGGTTTTTCAGAGAAATTCATTTGTGGCTTTTTGAAAGTGACAAACACGTTAACTGTATTTCAGTCAATATTTATCAGAAAAACTTGGCTCTTAATTTCAAAGAAACCTTTGTTGTTTCTCTAGTATTTACTTAATTGTCACTTGCTATTTAGGACATTTCTGTGAAAAGAGAATAGTTAGAAGAGAGGCATTTTGATTAATTTTCTTGGTTCTGTCAGCATTGAAGAAAATTTCCAGAACATTCAGAAGTTACAGAATTCTTATGATGCACCAACTCCAAAACATTCCTCGTTTCTACTTCCTGGTAATGTAGAAAATTAAGGTAATTCTGGAATGACAGTTAACAGTGGTTTGGATTAGCAAATGGGAGTAGACTCTAGAGACCCAAGGTAGCTGTGCTGCTGGGGACTAAGGGGAGGGGCAGGGAGGTAAATAGTAGCTTCAGTGATGGTGTGGAGGGCAGGTGGAACCCAGCGGGTCTGGGGAGTGCAAACAACCAGTTGGCAGCAAAACCCTAGTGGAGATAGGGGTTTTGATCTGCAGCCAAGGCTCCTTCTGGTGGTGTCTGAATGACCCTTCCGTTTTCTCCTCTCCAACAGAAACACTTAATTGCTTAGCATAGCAACCTCCAAGAATTTGCCTGGGCTCATTGGACCTGTAGGATTTACTATATAGACAAAAGATTCTGTAGCACATAAGTTTGGGAACATTCTGTGTTCTAAAACCTTTATTGGAATGCACACTTAAGACCCTTAAGTCTACAATGTTGAGAAATGAATTTAAACTTTAACTGGTTTTTGAAACTTGGAAATTGAGTTTAACCTCATCCCTTCCCCCCAAACAAAAAGACCTTTCCAGGTAGAGTGATTCAAGCCTGTAATCCCCGCACTCAGGAGGCTGAGACAGAAGGACCATGCATTTGATACCAGTCAGGACTACTTGGCAAGACTCTGCCTCAAAACAAAACAGACAAAGCAACTTAGGAATTACTTCATGAATCTTCTGATAAGTAGCTAGGGAAGGATTTGGAAGTAAGCTGCTGTTTGAGTAGATTGAATTCCTGGGAAAATTCATTATTTGAATGAATAGCAAGCATGGGACTTTCTTTGGGTCTTGTTTGTTTTTATTTGCTAATCTATATTCTCTTAAGGTCAGAGCACTTTGCTTTTATGTATTTCATAGAGACAAAATTTTAACCCTGAAAGGCTCATTGAAGTTCTGTAATTCTGTCTCCTCCTTTACTGGTTGTAGGAACTAAACCTTAGAAAAGTTCAGAGTTACTAGCCAGAACCCAAGAGCATGAACAAGGCTGTTGGAGCCAGAGTTTCATAATGTGCTGGTATTTCTTAGTGGAAATTACTGGACTGGGATAAAGTAAGTAAGAACAAAGGTGTTGCTGTTTGATTTCCACTATCTTTGGGATAGGTAAAAGGAGCAAAAGAGGAAGTTCCTGCGGCATGGATATGCGTTTCTGAAAAATTATTCTTAGCAAAAAACAATTTTAAATGAACTTCCACTTCAAGAGAATGCTGGAAGTAGTTCCTTTGTGTGACTCCTGAGGAAAGAGCAAATGAACAAGTAAATGCACATTATTGTAGCCCTTCCTATAATTTCTAGGGTGGCAGCTGCCTTTTGCCTACAAGTGCTCATCAATTGCAAGAAGTACTGATCAACTGGTTACATGAAGTATCCAGTTTGAAAGGTTGTTCTTTGGAACTTTTGTAAGGCTCATGGTGTTATTGGCAACATTAAGGTTATGGCTTTAATATATACTTTTTCCTTCCTGGTGAAGTTAGTAAATTCTTGCTCATTAATTGATACATGAAATTTGATCCTTTTATGCTTGTGAGTTCTTTTTTCTGTTTCCTCCATTGTTAGAATATCATCTTTTTGTGTAGTTCATCTCAACTATCTTTTAAAAGTTTTTATGAGGGCTGGGATGTAGCTGAGTGGCAAAGTGCTTGCCTAACAAGTGGGGATTTGATCCTGAGTACCAAAAAAAGAAAAAGACCAAAAAAAATTAAAAATACCCAAACAAAAAGAAATTTTTATGAAATACTTGTCTTCCAGTGAAATGGCATTATCAACATGCTTTAACTACAGCGTTTTTGTTGATATGTCAGTTGAATCTTGACTTGTACCAAATCTTCCCAGACTCTTCGATGAAGGAAAATATCCTAAGGCCTTAGCATTACCTTGTTTCTAAGTAGGTTAGGGAAATTCCTAACATGACAAGCTCTGGAGCATAATTTCCAAAGTCTGATATCTGTTGAAGGCCCCCATTTCCCCTAGAGTTAAGGAGAGGACTTGAAGCTGGTATGGTGAGGCACAACTCTAATCCCAGGCAACAGGAGTGGAGACAGCAGGACTGTGATTTCAGTTCCAGCCTGGGCTCTATAGAGAAACTTCTCTCAAAACCAAACCAAAACAACAACAAAGAGAAAATTTGCTTAGACAAACCAGACAATAGCAGTCAAGGTCTATTGAGACTACCTAATTGATAAGTGAAACACATCGTGTAGAAGACAACCGAGTAAAGCTTAATTCCTAAGAATAGAGAGTCTCTCTCCATGCTGTAAGTCTGAGGGGTGTTAAGAACAATTATATTTACTGCAAGTATATTTTGAGTTAGATGGTTTTTCTCTTGTCTATGCCCCTGAGGTAACACATAGGAGCGCGGCATTTTGGAGGCCCATTCATAGAAAACTCTGGTTTTTGTCAAGGAATTTTTTGTAGTAACATTTTGTAATTTGGAAAAAGGTAGTGTTTTGTTATATTTTTTGGCTTTCAGCTGCTGTTATTTTTCCTGCTGTGGAAATGGGGCTGGGAAGGGAGAAACGGCGCTGAACATGCATGTCCTGTGCATTTCTGGGCAGTCTTTCACCTTTCACCAAACTCAGTAGGTAGGCATAATTACCTCCCTTTTATCTATAAAATGATTGAGATTCAGAGATTGAGATTCAGAAGTTTCTAAGTGATTTAGAGGCCAAATCACATGCCAGTGTCATGAAGTCTGAAGCAATGACTGATTTTTTTCACAGTGGCTTTTCAGCATGAGGCAGAGAACAGATGTCACTCAGCAGGACATGATCCATAAGCCTCACTGTCACTCAGAAAATCTCTTCATTTTTTGATGGGAAACATAAACAGTAAGGCTGCCTCTCATCCTGTTCACATGAGCTCCCTTTCTCTTCTCATCTAGAAATGTTGCCAGGTTCAGATGAGCTCTCACTGGCAGCTGGTTAATTGTAATCTGCTAGTTTGGTCTGTAGTGCTCACTAGAAATCACACTGAGGAGACATAGGTCAGGTTTCTGCACTTCACATGAGAAGATTAAATGAATAATTGTTAGCTTTGGAAGGATCATTGGTGGGCTTTGAAGTTGCAGAGTCCTATCTGGAGTGTCCTATCACACTGCACAGACTGCACCCTGCACCCTGGCTGAAGAGATCTTGAGGCAGCATTGTCATTCAAGGGTCCCTGATGAACATGACCAGGCAGAAGAAAGGTAAAAGCTCAGTGGAACCTTTACTATGAGAGGCTAAACCACAGAGGGACACCTGGCAGTAAGGCAGAACAAGAAGAGTTGGAGACTACATTTTAATCTGAGCAGCAATTCTGGGAAAATGATGTGAGAATGAGGCAATATAGTAAAGTTTAATATTAGCATTACATTCATGTTTTTGCTATTTATTTGCTCTACCACTATTTGCTATTTATTTGCTCTACCACTGAGCCACCTTCCCAGCCCCATCACGTTAGTTATTTTTGAGGTAGGATCTTGCTTTATGCCTAGGCCAGCCTGGGCTGTGATTCTCCTCCCACTTATGCTACTTCATGTTGCAGGGGATAATAGGCCTATGCCATTGCATCCAGTCACTGTGCTGCTTCTGTAGCTGGGTGACAAGTGCATGTCATCATATATAGCTATGTTTTGAGATGGAGTCTCACAAAATGGCTTTGAACTTCAATCCCTCTATACCCACCCCCCAAGTAGCTGGATTATAGATTTGAACTACTATGACTTGGCTTGTTATTTGTGAAAATATCTTTATTATATATCTCAGGATGAATCTGAACTTAAAATTCTACTGTCTTCATCTGTTGGGATTACAGACCAGTGGCACTATAACTTTTTTAAAATGCCAGTTCTATCCCTAGCAACCTGGCATTTTCCTTCCTTCACCCTGGCTTCATTAGCTATAAATATGCTACATGTTCTCTGTACTCTTCCCAGCCTGATGTACCATGTTGAGGCCCTAGACAAACTTTGGAACAGGTGTGTGAGGAGGCTAGTACAAGGAAGACTCTACCACTTAAATTTCATGGATAGAAAAATAAATAGCAGGGCTGGGAAGGTGGCTCAGTAGTAGAGCGCTTGCCTTGCATGCCTGAGGCCCTGGGTTTGATTCCTCAGCACCACATAAGCAAAAGGAAAAAAAGCCGGAAGTGGCGCTGTGGCTCAAGTGGTAGAGTGCTAGCCTTGAGCTGAAGAGCTGAGGGACAGCACCCAGGCCCAGAGTTCAGGCCCCACGACCAGACCCCAATAAATAAATAACTAATGTGAAAAGGGCTAAAGTTGTGGCTCATGTGGTAGAGCTCTTGCCTAGCAAGTGTAAGGCCCTGAGTTTAATCCTTAGTATAGCAAAATGAACACATAAAACAAACTAACAGCAAAAAAAAGTATAAATACCAATGAAATCAGATCTTTCTGGCTGTCAATCCAGCACACTTTATACTGTACCATGTACCTTGTCCTATCAAATTTTTTTCTGTAAATTTATATCAGTGTGGTCATGATTTATCGTACTTCAGAGGACTCTGGTGTCATAACATGTATACTTAAAATTGTAGCCATTGCAAGATCACCATGCTTGATGTGTATTTTCTCTGTAAAAATGTTAAGATCTCTCCACATTTTATTCCTTAGGAGTGTGTGTGTACATGTGAGAAAGACAGAGAGAAGAGAGAGATTGGTGCTTAAACTAAAGGGCTTCAAGTTCTTACTCAGCTTGCCTATTCATGGCTGGTGCTCTACCACTTGAACTTTGCTTCCAGCTCAGGTTTTTCTGGCCAGTATTGCTGGCCTTTTTGCCTGGACTGGCTTGAATTTCAATCTTCCAGGTTTTAACCTCTCCTGAGTAGTTTAAAAATCCTTGGTAGGACCTTTTTATTTTTTTTGAGACAAGGACTTACTATGCAGACTAGGCTGTTTTCAAACTTAAGATCCAGCTCACAAATTCATTTTTTTTTAACCACTTAGGCTGCTCTACAGCCATTTTTGTGTTAGTTTTCATGTGGGAGGGGCGGGGTAGGGAAGTTAGGGGCTTGAACTCAGGACCCTGGCACTGTCCTTGAGCTTTTCCTGCTCAAGGGTGGTGTACTATCACTTTGAGCCACAGTTCCACTTCCAATTGTTTGATGGTTAATTGGAGATAAAACAACAAAACTCAGATATTCCTGTTCAGGCTGGCTTTGAGCTGTGATCCTCAAATCTCAGACTTCTGAGTAGCTAGGATTACAGACGAGAGCCACTGGTGCTCAGCTGTGTTAGTTATTTTTGAGTTAAGATCTCATTTAATGTTGGGGCTGGTCTAGGCCACAATCCTCCCACTTGTATTTTCTTCTAAGGCTAATAGGCACATCCCACCACTTCCAACCATTAGTTGAGATGGAGTCTTATGAACTTTTTAGGCAGGCTAACCTTGAACTTTGATCCCCTAGTCTCTACTTCCCATGTACCTGGTATTACAGATATGATTGAGCCACTGTACCTGTCTCTAGCTCACTAATTCTTTCTTTCTTTTTTTTTTTTTTTGCCAGTCCTGGCCTTGAACTTTGGGCCTGGGAACTGTCCCTAAGCTCCTTTTTCTCAAGGCTAGCACTTTGCCAGTTGAGCTACAGCACCACTTCTGGATTTTTCTGTGATTAATTGGAAATAAAAGTCTGTCAGTCTTGCCTATCTGGATTGGCTTCAAACTGAAATCTCAGCCTCTTGAGTAGCTAGGACTACAGACCTGAGCCACCAGCACCTGGCTTTCACAAGTTCTTAAAAGTAATAACTAAAACTGACTATAATGAGAAATATTTTAGTGGTTCTGAGCACTGAGTGGCAATCCATTTATACAATGCAATACTAAATTCCTTTAAAGTTTGATAAATTGCTCAAAAAATTAGCATAGTTACCACCATACAACCTAAGAAGACATTATTTTCACTAAAAGATGGATTTTTATCTGCTTTTGCTGAGCCATTTTGTAACCATAATACACCTTGAGTTTAACGTTACAGCACATATTTCTATAAGAAATAATACTTAACTAAATTCCATTTGATGAAACTAAAATAGAACATTGTAAACAAATTATTTCAACAAAAGTAATAAATAGGTTGAATAATAGGATTAGTGCTTGAAATGATCAGTGCTGTGGGATGTGTGTGTGTGTGTGTGTGTGTGTGTGTGTGTGTGTGTGTATTTGCTTGTTTGCATTTGCTAGTACTGGCATTTGAGCTCAGGGCATCACTTTCTGTCTTGGCTTTTTTGCTCAAGGATTGTACTCTACCACTTTAGGCTTTTTGGTGGTTAATCAGCGATGAGACTCACCTAACTCTTTTTTCCTGGGCTGGTTTCAAACTATAATCCTCAGATTTCAGCATGAGCCACCAGCACCCAGCCTAGAGATTCAAACTTGTATGTAGCATGCTGCAGTTTAGTAACATCCCTAGGGATTCCTATGGTGCTAAACCACCTTTCAGGCATTCCATGTCCAAGTAGTTCTTAGGTGTTGAAAAATGGGACAGACTACAGAGCTGTGGGAAGAGACCTGTAAAACCAGAATATCTTAATTTAAATGGGATGTACATGTGTTTGATAAGGAAATAAGCACTCTGTGTGTGTGTATGTGTGTGTGTGTGCGCGCGCGTGCACGCTATGTGTAAGAGAGAGAGGAAAAAAAGAAGAAGGGGAAGGGAAAATAAACCATTGTGTTACAATTTCTCCAAGACACTTCTCTTCTTCCTACATTCTTCCCAGTGGGAAGTGATTGTGATTTGTAGGGGATTGTGATTTTATTCTTAGCTACAGAGCTTTGATTTCTGTAAGTTTCAGTACCCTTCAATGTGGTCTTAGAATCAGCAGTTAATAATGTGGACAATCCTCTTTGTAGATAGTAAAAGAGCAAAGTAAGTGGTCACTGTTGCTCAGAACTCAAAAACAAATTTGTATTGTCAAGGCCTGTCCTTTAGTATATTCTATAATCTTCTGTTTGAGGTTTCCTGAAAACTTTAGATGCCTGCCTCTGGGCAAATAAAAATCCCTTAGCTGGCTCTTCCTGAACAAGTTGATATATTATTGGGATTTATCTGTTTTAGTAGGTATAATACTGTAACAGTGTCTAAAATAATTTTGGATGTCATTGTCTGTAGTTGGGGAATGAGCTAGACGGTCTTACTTGATTTGATGTATAGTCACTTTTAAGAAAAGCAAAGCAAAACTTATTTCTCATTTTCAGGGTACAGAATTCTGTTTCATGAAGATGAGTGAAAAATTGATTTGATACACGTATGGTTCCTCTGACAGACTGGTCTGAATGTGTCTTCTCTTCTCCTTTTAGTCAGCAGATGGCGCCTCTTCCTCCTTCCCTCCCCACTCCCCCTCTCTCCTGCCACTTTGCTTTGCCTTTTTATCCTATTCTTCTTCTCATACAACCACACCCCCAACCCCTTGGCAAGCATTTGTCTCAAGGATGGATGCTGTTATTAGAAAAAAAAGTTTCCTTGACAAGTTGTCTTTTCGAAAGGATGAAAAGGAAAAAAGGAAACAGGTTTTCACTGCTTTAGGCATATTACAACTGGCTCATTTTCTCTGCTGACATATTTGTTAGAAAAACACTTTCCTTTAGAAATAGATCCAACATTTTATTGTAATGTTACATTTGTTTTTTATTTATATTCATGTTGTTTTCCATGGGGAATATTCTTTATGTGAAAGTATATTTTTGTTTTAAAAAAACCTTTTTAAAAATACTAAGCTAGGAAGTGACGTTTGTAGCTCAAGTGGTAGAGCGCTAGATTTGAGCTGAAGAGCTGAGGGACAGCACCCAAGCCCAGAGTTCAAGCCCCACGACTGACAAAAAAAAAATACTAAGCTATATTTGAAAGAAGAACTCTGATACACAGGTAAATAGGTTAAAATAGATCATGTTTACTTAGGAAGTGGAACTGGTAAGAGTGATTCAGGCTAGTCATTTGGAATATGAAGTACATGTAAAGATTTATGAATGGCAGCAAATACCTGCAAAATTGTTAATGATTAGGAGAGTATTTTAACTAACATGTGTTATTATAAAACTAGACTGCATGTGGAACAGTATGAGTGAGCTACTTAAATACTTTAAGAAAGACTTAAAATCCCCTCCTCGCCCTGCTTTCCCTATCCCTCATCCTTTCTCAGTCAGTAATTATTTGTTGAATGTTCCAGAGCGAATGCTGCATTACAAAGAACTACATTGCCAGGCATAGTGGCCCACACCTGAAACCTAGCTACTCAAGGGGTTCAAGGCCAACTCCAGCAAAAAGTTCATGAGACCTCATCTCAACCAATAAAATCTTGAGCAGGTGGCATGCACCTGTCAGGAAACACAAATAGGAGGATCAAGGTCCAGTTTGGGGAGGGAGAAGAGAAACCCTCTCTGAAAAACAGTGAAATCAAAAAGGAATGGAAGAATGGCTCAAGTGGTAAAGAACCTTGAGTTCAAACTCCAGTACAACAAAAAGAAAAAGAAAAAAATGAAAACAAATACATAGAGTTGTCTTTGTTGTCAATAATACAGATCTTGCCCAATATAATTTTTTTTATTCCTACTTTAGGAGTGAACCAGTTTTAATCTTTAACATAGCTTTACTTCTTACTCTGCTTGTTCAAATGTAAGAAGATAGCAATTTTCTTCATTGTTATTCCCATACCTCACAATTCTTTTCCTAAAAAGTGATCTCATGCTCATTTATCATTTATGTCCACTCTTCCTTTGACTTCCACTTTTTTGTGTTTTTATAGTTCTGGAGGTTGAGCTGAGGACCTCATGCTTGCTCAGGAAGGTGCTGTACCACTTGAGCCATATTCCTAGCCCAAATTTATTACTTTTACTTTATTTATAATAGAGTTCTTTTTTAAGTCAGAGCTTTGTGCTCTTGCTTGGCTTTTTCGCTCAAGGCTTGTACTTGAGACTCACCGCCACTTCCTGTAATAGAGTTATTTATATTACAGTTGTTGCACTGAAAGCCTCTTAGTTCCCACCAGTTCTTAGCCCAGTGCCTTGCATAGAAATGCTCTCTAGTAATCTTTAGATTTAGCTTCTACATATGAGTGAAACATGCAGAATTTTGAGCTTGTCTTTTTCAATGTGATGTCTTCCAGTTCCATCCATTTTCCTGTACATGATGTAATTTCATTTTTCTTTTATGGCTGTGTTTATATACACACTACATCTTCTTTATTCATTCATCTGTTGTTGGGTGCCTCAGTTGATTCCATAGTTAGGCTGTTGTGAACAATGAGGCAGAATATTACATATGCAGATGCCTTTCTGGTATATTGATTTACTTTCCTTTGGGTAAATGCCAATGGTGGTGTGGGGTATGGTGAATAATAGTGGTATTATCTTTCAGCAAACCTCCATGCTGATATCCATACTAGTTGTACTAGTTTACATTCCAACCAACATTGCATAGGGATTCCTTTCCTCCTTTATTATCCCATCATTTGTCATTTTGTTTTCTTGATGGCTGATATTCTGTCTGGGTTGAGGTAGAATCTATGTATTTGATTTGCATTTCCTTTATGGCTAAGATATTGAACATTTCTTCAGGTATCTATTTAGATATTTGTATTTCTTCTTCCTTTCTTTTTCTTCCTTCTTTCTTCCTTTTCCTTCCTTCTCCTTTTTGTTGTGGGGCTTGAAATCAGGGCATGGGTGCTGTCCCTGAGCTCTCTTTGCTCTTTTTAGCTCTGCCGCTTTAAGCCACAGCTCCACTTCTGGTTTTCTGATGGTTAACTAGAAGAGTCTCATGTACTTTCCTGCCTGGACTGGCTTCAAACAGCAATCCTCAGATCTCAGCCTCCTGAGTAGCTAGGATTACAGGTGCCCAACTACCCATTGTATGTCTCCTTGTGAGAATTATCTGTTCTGTTCACTTTCCCATTGATTAATTGGATTATTTAAAATTCTTTGTAGATGCTTGCTATTGATCCTTTATTAGATAGCCAGCAAAGATTCCCTCCTGTTCTGTGGGTTATTTCTTGGTTCTGATGATTGTTTCCTTTGCTATGCCAAAACTCTTTAATTTGATCATTCCATTTGTCAATTCTTGATCCCATCTTGTGAACAACTGGAGTCCATTCAGGAAAAATTTGCCTGTACCTGTAAAACTTTCATGATTTCCCGATAGTAGATTTAGAATTTCAGGTCTTAACTTAGAGCTCTTCGATCCACATGGAGTTGATTTTTGCTTGGTGTGAAAACTACAAGTACTGTTACAGTTTCCAGCAGGTGACACCCAGTTTTCTAAGCACCATTTGTTGAAAAAGGCTGTCTTCTCTCCATTGTATATTTTTGTCTTGTCAAAAATGAACTGGTTGTAGGTGTTAGGATTTATTCCTTGGTTTTCTTGACTGTTCCATTGGTTTTCAGATCTGTTTTTTGTGTGAAAGTACCAAGCTGTTTTTGTTACTATGGTTTTTTTCCCCCCGCTCTGGTTATGGGGCTTGAACTCTGTGCTTGAGTGCTGTCTCTGTGCTCTTCAGCTCAAGGTGAGTTGAGCCACAGCGCCACTTCGGTTTTCTAATGGTTTATTGGCAATAAGAGTCTCACTGACTTCTCCTGCCCTGGCTGGCTTTGAACTGTGATCCTCAGATCTCGGCCTCTTGAGTAGCTAGGATTACAGGAATGAGCCATGGGTGCCTGGCTTTGAAGTATAATTTGAAGTCTGGTATTGCGTAAAACCAGTGGTGCTCTTTTTACTTAGACCATGCATTCTTTTTTTCTTTTAGCCAGCCCTGGGACTTGAACTCAGGGCCTGGGCATGGTTCTTTGTTGTTGCTGGTTGTAGAGCTTGAACTCTGGGCCTGGGTGCTGTCCCTTAGCTCTTCAGCTTAAGGCTAGTGCTCTGCCACTTAAGCCACAGCACCACTTCCAGTTTTCTGGTGGTTTATTGGAGATAAGAGTCTCACAGACTTTCCTGTATGGGAGAGCTTTGAACTGCGATCCTCAAATCTCAGCCTGCTGAGTAGCTAGGATTACAGGCATGAGCTCTGGGCACTGTTCTTGAGATTCTTTTTGCTCAAGGCTAGCACTCTACTACTAGAGCCACAGGTCCACTTCTGTCCCTTTTCTGTTTATATGGTACTGAGGAATTGAACCCAGGGCTTCATGCATGCCAGGCAAGCATTCTACCACTAAGCCACATTCCCAGCCCTCATTGTATTCTTTAAAATTGTTTTATTATTATTAAGGTGATATACAGAGGGGTTACAATATCATAAGTCACATAATGAATAAATTTCTTTTGGGGAATGTCCCTCTTTCCTTTGCTCTCTCCCAGTTTCCCCTTCCCATCCCCACCTATAACTTGTATAGTTCATTTTCAACACAGTGTCTACTGAGTACCCACTATGCATTTGTTCACCCTTTATCCCTCCATTTCTGTGCCTCCCCTTACACTCACAAAGATAAACAAGACAAAAAAAAAAAACAAGAAACAAACAAAAAGCCTTGTTTCCATTTCCTGAAATCCATTTTCATAAATATCATTTTAAATGTTCAGAGACATAGAAGCATCGCATCTTTGGGTTCTTCCCCTAAGAGTATTCTCTTTTGGTCTCACCTTGTGTGAATGCCCAAGAGTTCTGTATAATTTATCATGTGGTGTATTGTAGATCTAGCTTCTGCATATGAGAGAAAACATGAACTATTTGTCTCTCTGAGCTTGGCTTACTTTACTCAAATGATTTATTGTAGGTCTGTCTGTTTCCCTGCAAATGACATAATGTTATTCTTTGTAAAATTCCACTGTGTATGTGCAACACAATTTTTAATCTATTTTTTTCATCTATTGTAAGGCATCTAAGCTGTTTCCATAGCTTGGCTGTTGTGAATAGTACAGCAATAAACATGGACGTGCAAGTGTCTTTATGGTATTCTGGTTTGTGATGTTCGGGATAGATGCTCAAGAGTGATACAGCTGGGTTAGAGGTGGTTTGTTTGTTTGTTTGTTTTTGTTTTTTTTGTCAGTTGTGGTGCTTGAACTCTGCTTGGGCACTGTCCCTGTGTTCAAGGATAGTGCTGTACCACTTGAGCCACAGCACCACTTCCAGTTTTTGAGTGGTTAATTGGAGATAAGAGTCTCATAGTGACTTTCCTGCTCTTGCTGGCTTGGAACCATGATCCTCAGATCTTAGCCTCCTGAGTAAATAGGATTACAGGCACAGCGCCTGGCTATAGTTGTTTTTTTGAGGAACCTCCAGACTGCTGTCCAAAGAGGCTGTACTAGTTTACATTCCTACTAGTATTACAATAGGGTTCCTTTCTCCCCACATCCTCACCAACATTTGTTGTTCAAATTCATGATGTTGGCCAATCTTAACTACGGTGAGATGGAATCCCAAAGTTGTTTTGATTTGCCTTTCCTTTATGGCTAGGGAGGTTGAACATTTCCTCATATATTTATTTGGCATTCTTTCCTCTTCTGAGAAGTCTTTCTTTACCTTCTTTGCCCATTTGGACCCATTTGTTTATTAGTTGTTTGTTAGTTTCTTGAGCTCCTTGTATATTTTGGATATTAGGCCTTTGTCTGATATATTGCTGGCAAAGATTTTCTCTCAGTCTGTTGGCTACCTTTCAAATAGTTTAGTGTTTCTTTATTGTGTATAAACTTATTTTGATGTGATCACATTTCTCAAGTCTCCTATCTGTTGTGCCCCTGGGTCTCCTTTCAAAAAGTGTCTACCAACGCCCATAAGTTCTAGTGTTTTTCCTATTCCCTCTTGCAGTAATTTTAAAATTTAAGGTCTGGTGTTGAGTTCTTTGATCCACTTTGAGTTGATATTAGTACATGGTGACAAACAGGGCTCTACTTTTAGTTTTCTGCATATGAATTCCCAGTTTTTCCAGCACCAGTTACCGAAGAGGCTATCTTTTTGCTACCGTATATCTTTGGCTCCCTTATCAAATATCTGATAACTGTAACTATATGGTTTTATTTTTGGGTCTTCTAGTCTGTTCATTGATCTTTGAGTCTGTTTTTGTGCCATTATTAAGCTATTTTTGTTACTGTAGCTCTGTAGTAGAGCTTGAGGTCTGGGATTCTGATACCATCAGCATGATGCATGATATTCTTAAAGCTATTCTTAACCTATAATTATTTATAAATCACAACAGTTTTTAATTTTTGTAAATAATTTGCCCAGGAATTTTTTCAGCCCATACAATCTGAGGTAAAAAGCATTTGTTTCAAAGCTATAACCCTGTAACTAGACTTGGGAAGTAGCTGTTCATACTCATTCTAAGCCTAGCCATACAGGAAACAGCTCCTTCTTAGAATAAATGTTTGCTCTCTTTCAGGTCCGATACAGACCCAAGGGACTTTACAGTACAGTGACGCTTAGTCATGCAGATGGTTTGGCCTTGCCAGGCTTTGCTGGGAGCCCCCCCACACGTGTGACCTTTGCATTTATGTGCTCGCTGTAAGGACTTCAGGAGAGTGGACTGGCCACAGATGAGTAGGCACTGCACACGGGTGTTTTCCTCAAGACCCAGCACAGGTAGCGTCCCTTTGTCGGCATCATACTCTCAAGGACTCTGTACCTCAGAGCAAGCCAGGCAGCCTCCTGGGAGAGCCACAAGAGCCACTTCGCAGGGGGTCAGGGCTACACCAGAGTAGTTTGTAAAGAGTCCACCTGTAAGTCACTGCAGAATGATTACATTTGAACACTGGAAACAGATGTCTGTGGTATCCTTGAAGCATTTCATAAGAGCCCTTTTAAAAAGCAAACAGACTGGGGTCTTTTTTAGGTTAGGAAAAGGGCTCTTTCTCTGCAGGATACCGGGATGAAGTTGGGGACAGCCCACTAGTACAGGTGAGAAAAATAACAATTCAGAGAGAGATTGTATACAAGACAGAGTAAAATATCTGAGCACAGGAAAGGGAGTGGCCCCTTGTGGTGCGAAGTTGGGAAAGGATCCTGGAAGAGGCAGAGGGAGACCTTTGCAGGCCGGATGAACTAGAGATAACATGCTAGAGAGAAGAGATGGTACATTTGGAGAGAATAATGTAATTTCCTTAAGCAGAGTTCATCTCCATTAAATAGATTCCTATGTTTTAAAATAGAAGCCAGCATTAGTAAGCCCCTTCTAAAACCATTTGCTACCTAGATTATCTACCATGCTTGAAGTGTCATTGATTTGCTCAGATTTAGATTAAGACTTTTTAAGTGATAACTTTGTCCAACTTGGCTGACCCACCGATACCTGTGTGCATCATCACTTTGCCTAAGCCTCACCTCTGTAAGAATAACAGCCATTTATTTATTCATTCATTCATTCATGTTTGCCCATGCTAGTGATTTCCAGTGCCAATTTCTCTGCCATGTCCTAGAGAGTTCCAGGCACCTAATAGCAAACAAGTCAGAACTGGAGAGGTAAATTGCATGCCTGGAAACCACCTAAAGTGTTCTTTTTTAAAAAATCATTAAGCTATGTTTAAAGAGATAACAGTGCAACTTCCCTTGCCTGCCATTGTAGCAGCAAAAAATGCACATACTTCCAGAGCATTTACATTGCAACAGGATAAAAGCTGTAAGCAGGTGGTATGAGCCTTGGGGCGTTTTCAGTCCTCTGAAATTATGTGGCTTTTTAGGTAGCAGCTTTGGTGATGTGGCTTTGTTAATAAATCTAAGAGTAGGAAATTGTTTAAAGAAAACTCAATGCCAGCCGGGCGCTGGTGGCTCAGGTCTGTAATCTTAGCTACTCAGGAGGCTGAGATCTCAGGATCACAGTTCAAAGCCAGCCCAGGGAAGAAAAGTCTGTGAGACTCTTATCTCCAGTAAACCACCCGAAAAACCAGAAGTGGTGCTGTGGCTTGAGCTAGCCTTGAGTTGAAGAGCTGAGGGACAGTGCCCAGGCCCAGAGTTCAAGTCCCACGATTGACAAAACAAACAAAGACAAAAAAAATAAAACAAAAGCAATGCAATGCCACTGGAAAGCACTAACTGGATTTACCATAACTGGAACGGCCTTTTGTTACAACCCCACCTTTTTGAGTGGTAGATAGGATAATAGGGCATAGAGAGGCAGGGGAGCCCAGTACAAACACAGATTGCCTGAATGCTCTAGCTCTAGTCAAGTCCCTTAGACTCTGCTTGTGTCTATAAAGGAGCCATGATGGTAACAAGGCTGAGGATGGTATAAAATGAAATGTCAGTACATACAGAGCATTTTAGAATGGTGCCTGCTACACAGCAAGGAGTAACTTCATACTAGTTAGCTACTTTTTCTTAGGCATGCATCTGCCCAGTTTACCAATTTTCTGAGCAAGTGGTAGACACAAAACTGGATCACAGGAGATCAGTGGTTAATTCCTTCTGCCCCTCCTCATACTCTCCACCCTCCTTGTCCCATGAACTCAGGAGTTATTTGTTTTGTAAGGCTGTAACAACTATTTGAATGTATGACCTTGAAAAATCCTGATTAAGTAGTTCTGGGCAAAGTTCTAATGGCTGGAAAATAATCAGGCCTCCCACACATACCTGCTCAGCCAAGAATTTGTTTGCCCCAGAAACTGTGGGTGGGCGGAATGGAAGCAAGCACACGCCCAGGCGACTGTGAACTCTCTGTTCTTGCTGGGGACTACAGCTTTCTGGTCTTTTCTTTTTCCTCCTTTTTTGTGTTGTGCTAGGGGTGGAACCCAGGGCACTGCAGATGTTAGGGAAGTGCTCTAGCACTTTCTAGCTGCGTCTTCAGTACTCCATTATTTCTTTTTTCATTCTCAGCTCTCCACAGATATTTTCATTAAAAAAATGATTCTTGTTTTCCTTTTATTTTCCCAACTCTGATCCCTGTTTGTTTTCTAAGTGTGACCCTTAGTGTAGCTCTTGTGTAAATTTCTGTTAGGCCCAAAATCTTGTGTAAATTTCTGCTAGGCCAAAAGGGCAATGTACAAAAAATGATAATAATCACTGGAGTGCTCACATGTTTCCTGAGTTTTAAGGCTCTCTGGAAAGTAGCCCTAGAAGATTGTGTGTGTGTGTGTGTGTGTGTGTGTGTGTGTGTGTGTGTGTGTGTGTGTGTGTGTGTGTGTGTGTGTGTGTGTGTGTGTGTGTGTGAATAAAGACCTCTTGCTTTGTCCTGGGGTGAGTCACAGGGCCTGACTGGGTTAGAGCTTTAGTCTTCCCCCTGTATACTTAAGTTTACTACAAGACTGTGTCCTGGGGAGACCCAGGTATTCAAAGAAGGCCTGTGCTTCTGTCCCTAGGGAGCAGTTCTATTGACTGTGTGAGTCTGCTCAACATTTAGTTCTGACTTGTGGTATTTAAATTCTCTCCTGAAAGCAGGTGTGTTCAGGGATGGGTGTCATCAGGCCTTTCCTTTGGGATGCAGTGAGTCCTGAGACCATTTTGTTGTCAGTCAAGGAGGCAAAGCTGTCTAGGAGGTCAGGATGAGCATGCGTGAACAGCACACCTTTCCATGTAGGGAGAGGCTAGGATGGCTGGCATGTGCTGGGTGCTAACACAGACACCCTAGGCAGAAGCAGGCTCTAGTATTAGGTACGTGGTTCATGTGTCAGTGGGAGCAATGCTAGTATGACTTGGAGAAATCCTTCAGGGTAGTAGTTACCATTTTTAGCCATGGTCCTGTGCTTCCCAGATTTATTCACTCGCATGTCACTCCCTTCAAAAGTCCTATAGCAAGTTGTGTGCTGGTGGCTCATGCCTATAATCCTAGCTACTTTGGAGGCTGAGATCTGAGGATCGCAGTTCAAAGCCAACTCGGGCAGGAAAGTCTGTGAGACTCTTGTCTACAATTAACCACCAGAAAAATGGCAGTGGCACTCTGGTTCAAGTGGTAGAGTACTAGTCTTGAGCTGAAGAGCTGAGGGACACTCCCAGGCCCAGAGTTCAAGCCCCAAGACCAACTAATAAAAAAAGTTCTATAACAGATGAAGACCTGTGTCCGACTGAAATGTCCCAAGTCAGAATGGCCCTTTATAGAAGCAACCACAAAACACATACTTTTCATGTTCTGAGAATTTCCACGGGTGATATAAAAAAGTAGATTCTTGAGAAAAAAAAGAACAAGTGATAAAATAAAATTGACCTTATTTGTACTAATTAGTAGTTGGGGAGAGGGAAGCTTCCCTGAATTAGGGAACATTTGAGGGCAGTCATTTTCTTGTATCAGTCATTTTCTGGTATACACAGTTTGAATAGAAAGGCCTATAAACTGTTGTTGGTCTGTTGTCTTTAGTCCTGTGCTTCCTTTAATAGACTTTTTGCAATCTGTAGAGAAATGTTGTAGGTGTATTTTCTACAGGTTCCCAGTAACTCCAAAAGATTTTTTTTCTCACATAAACATAAAGAGAAAATTATTGTATTATTAGATAATAAAGGTATAGTTGGGCATGGGTGACTCACACCTAGGCTTTATACCTAGCTACACAGAGATCAGAGATGGGATTGTGGCTCTAGGTCAGCCCTTCTCAACCAATGCTCAGCTACAGTGAGAAGAGCAAAATAGGAAGATTGTGATCTAGAGAAGGTTCTGAGCAAAAAGTGATATTCATATATCAAAATAACCAATGTAAAAAGAGCTGGGGTATGACTCAGCAATATAGTGCTTACCTAGCAGGTACAAGGACCTGAGTTCAAACCCAGTATTTATTGCTTCCCCCACTGTGTGTGCATGTATGTATATTTCTGCACTACTGAGGTTAGAACTTAAGGCCTAGAACTTGATAGGCTGGTGTTCTGCTGTTGAGCCCCTAATATATACATTCTTGAAAGCAAGTAATTGGGATGGATTGTAGATAGTCACTATAACAAATAGACTTAAACATACTTAAAATAATAAACCTTGATGAAGGCCACATTAATTCATGGGTTTCTGTGCAGGTAAGTTTATTCAAACAATTCCCAGTATAGAATGTCTTTTAGGATATATAACAGGTGATGGCCTAAGCATCTTTGTCTTTCTTCAGCCTCCTTCTCCTCCTCCTCCTCCTCCTCCTCCCATCCAGTATATTCTATACAAGGCACTGTGGTCCTCTCTGTGGTTATGATCAAGCCTGCTATATCACAGTCTATGGTGATACAGATGGAAATGCTGACAGGATAAGGAGCAAGGAGCAAGCTGTCCCCTCGGCTTGGAGGGGAGAGAGCAGAAAGATTCAGAGGAGTTTGGGTTGAAGCTGACTTTCCCTGTTTGAAGAGCTGGCCTGGAGGTGCAAAAGCATTCTAGGCACAGTGCCTGTGACGCACACAGTTTTGAAACCATCTTTGGGAAGTGACTTACAGTCTGGTCTATTTGTGATACACGAGGTGGTGTGGGCAAGGAGCAAGAGCAGGATGGCAGAGGAAGGCCATCTCAGTAATAGTGGGAGCCCGTGATTGGGAAAAGTGTTTCCTCATGTTGTGTTGTCCCTATCCTTTTCTATTTCACCCTTTTCAAGCTTTAAGAGCACAGGAATGTGTCTGCTTTCTGCCATATGCCATTAAGTGTAGACCAGTGTTTACCTCTTTAAATCTTATCCCTAGCTGGTAAGCCGTATGTATCCTTCTTCATAGGTGGCCATTACTACTTTCTTCCTGTGAACAATCCTAAAATGACTCTGGTTGGCCCTTTCAGAGTCTATAAAACAATTCGTTCTGATCTCCTAGGTTGATCTTAAGGCTCAACCTTAAGAACCCTTTTGTTTGTAAGTCCCTTTTCTGCTAGACTCCTCTTGGCTTTGCACTGTTCTATGAGGAGGGAAGCTGTCTGCCAGCTGGCCTCCTGTGCCCGCTGACCGTGAGACCCTTATCACACACTCTTGCCATTTCCATCTGAGGATCTTAGAAAAAGAAAAGCAGAGGGGCTGGGAAGGTGGCTCAGTGATAGAGTGCTTGCCTCACATGCATGAAGCCCTGGGTTTGATTTCCTCAGCACCACATGAACAGAAAAAGCTGGATGTGGGTGCTGTGGCTAAAGTGGCAGAACACTAGCCTTAAGCTGAAGAGCTGAAGGACAGTGCCCAGGCCCAGAGTTCAGGCCTCACAACCGACCAAAAATAAAGGAAAAGCAGACCTCTCTCATAAATATGATGGGGCTCTCTTGACCTTAAAAAAAATGGTGTTTTTTAAAAAAAGTCATCATTACTCTTACTGTTGAGAAGAAAGAAATATTTGCCTGTGAAATGGGAGTCAAAATGAGTTGGGAAGAACTAAAGTATCTCAGAAGGTAAGAGGTGTGTATACTAGTATAGGTTATGTTTTATGAACTGTCTGGAACTGTGTTGTACTAAGGCCCCCAGGCTACTGATGCTGAAGTTTGTAAAGCTCTGCATTGTGAGTGAGGAGAGCCTGTGGTCGACAGGTGTGATTTGCCTATCCAAGCACTTTTTTTTTTGGTTGGCCATGGGGCTTAAACTCTGGGCCTGGGTGCTGTCCCTCAACTCTTCAGTTCAAGGCTAGTGCTCTACCACTTGAGCCACGGCGCCACTTATGTTTTCTGGTGGTTTATTGGAGATAAGAGTCTCATAGACTTTTCCTGCTTGGGCTGGCTTTGAACCGAGATCCTCGATCTCAGCCTCCTGAGTAACTAGGATTACAGGCATGCGCCACTGGCGCTCAGCACAGCCCAAGCACACTTTGAGAGAAGCCAAACATCTGTGGTGAGCATGATGGCATGGCTTGTCAGCTCTAAGAGTTGAACATAGTGAGAATCAGAGTTGGATTTTAGTGGCAGCTAAAGACTAGGTTAGCTGATGTTTTATGACTAACCCTATGCTTAGGGAAGAACATGGATTCAGTTTCAGAAATTCCATGGATAAAGAGTTGTACCTCTTGCCCTGGGGCAGAATAGCTCAGTGAGAACATTGCACAATGACCTCGCTCTACCTTTTTTTTTCTTTTCTGTTCTGTTCATGGAGAGAGCAGAGAGTTAAAAGGTTACTATCACTAAAAAAAAATTTCCTCACACTCATTTTACTTTCCATCATGTAATTGTCGTGAATTTTCTGGGACAAAGTCTTAGTTCAGAAAAGTGAATTGATTTACTCCTTAGTGAATCTATTCAAGGCTGACTTCAGACTGGCAGATCCAAACAGTTCATGGATAGACCATACTGACCTAATACTTGCTTTTACAAATACTTATATTTGGAATATATTCTGCCCTAGGTCTTCAGATGAAAAACCACACTTTAAACACTTATTAGCTGCCATAGATATGTCAATCAAGCTAAGGAAAAAGTCTCTTATTTTAAGAATGAATACAAAATGCTAGTGCATGGTGATGAACATTCTAGGAAGTATTTATATTTTTGGCTCTTATATAATGTGATACAAAGGTTTCTGTTTGTTGTTTGATCTTTTTCACTATGTGATGGTTATGTTCTGTTCTAGATTAAAATCCAATAAGTTTCCTTTTGTAAAGGTAATAATTAAAAGTGCAGCTAGTGATTATGTTAGATTTCCATATTTATAACAAAATACTTGAGATAATTAATGTATAAACAGAAAAGGATTGTTTTGGCTCACAGTAATGGCGGTTCAGTCCATGCTTAATTAGCCCCATTGCTTTAGGCCTGTAGCAAAGCAGAATTCATGGATGGCAGGGGATGTATGTGTGGAGCACACACACTTACCTCACAGTCAGAGGGCTCCCTTCTGGAGCACGTTTCCAATGACCAAAGGAGACCCCTCTGAAGGTTTACCATCTCCCTCTGCCACTACCAGACCTGTAATAAATAGGTCTTGGGTGTGTATGTGGGGGGATACTTGAAAATCATAGCAATGACAAAAAAATCTGTACATAACCTTTACAATAAAGAATATACATGTGTATATATATATAAATGTGTGTGTTTCTCAGTCAGGCTTGGAGAGAGCCACCATGGTTTTAAACAGCACTTTTCCATCCATCTTCCTCTGCTTTACAGTTCTTCATTAGGTCACTTATCATGTACATGTTTTATGTTCTTCCTAAGTATGCATTGTCTATCTCTTCCTAGAGAAGAGGAGCTTATCTCCTTAGTAAGTGTTCATTTGAAGTGCACGCTATTTGTGAAATGAATGAATGACTCTCTATAACCTTTTTAGAGCCCGATATATTGTGGAGTTTCTTCCCACCAGTATTGTTCTCTTTTCTAATACATGAAAGACCAAAATGTTAGTAGAACATCTTTTCAAAATTAACCACAGCTGTGAGCCATTTGAGAAATGCCAAACAATTGTTGATGAGTAAGGCAAATGGGAGAATGACAGTACTATACTAGGTCTCCTGTATGCCTTGTATGATTGGGCTTGGGATGGGAGAGGTTACAGCAAAGGGGACTACTTCAGAGCCAGGGGAATCTTAACACCTTCTCCTTGTCAGCCCCTCAATTGTGTGTGTGTGTGTGTGTGAAAGAGAGACAGAGAGAGAGAGAGCATTCACTGGCCCATCAAGGACTTCCTTTGAAGTCAATACATTAGTCTTTTTACTTTTTTAAAAAATTGTTGCTATAAAGGTGATGTATAGAGGGGTTACAGTTAAATAAGTCAGGTAAAGTATACATTTACTTAGAAAGTGTCACCCTTTCCACTGTTCTTTCCCAGTGGTTTTAGTTAGGAAACAAAACAAACTTGCTTGAGATTCTTAAGTTTCTTTATTATGTAGGCTCTAGGGAAATGGATGGAGCACAACTTGGTTTACAGGTAGCCACTTAGATTTTTCATTCTGGCTTTATCCATCTCTTTGTTAGTCATTTCTGGCCATCTCTGGAAGCTTAGGTAGATGTTTGGAACAATTATGGCTTAGAACATGGACAGTCATTCATTCTAAATGGTAAATGTCACCTCACAGAGAGTCTCTCAACAACCTAAGCAATACCCACTTTTTTTGGCAAATGTTTTCTGTAAGAATGTTTAAAAAATTAAGTCTTCAAAACGACATCTGCCAATTGATCAATTCTTTAGGACACTCTTTCACCTGGATTGGGAAAGATGTTTCTTATCTAAGAACTTCAAAGGAATGTAGCTGGAGAGAGCAAGTCGGACAGAAGGATTCAGTCAAGGAGTATCTACCTCTAAATTGTTTTCTTGTGCAGCTAACTTCTGTGTATGTTTATATGCCAGTCCTGGGGCTTGAATTGGGCATTGTACCTGACCTTTTTGCTCAAGACTAGTCATCTACCACTTGAGACACAGCTCCACTTCCAGGATTTTTGGTGGTTAATTGAGGAAAAGAGGCTCGTGGACTTTCCTGCCTTGGTTGGCTTTGAACCATGATCCTCACATTTCAGCCTTTTGAGTAATTTAAGATTACAGGTGTGTGCTGCCAGCATCCAGCTTAGCTAACTTTTTTTGGGGGGGTGCTCCAGTCGTGGGCCCTGAACTCTGGGCCTGGGCGCTGTCCCTCAGCTCTTCAGCTCAAGGCTAGCGCTCTATCACTTGAGCCATAGCACCACTTCCAGCTTTTTTTCTTTTTGCTTATGTGGTGCTGGGGAATCGAACCCAGGGCCTCATGCATGCAAGGCAAGCAC
>NW_012267271.1:8344234-8345910 GCF_000151885.1 Dipodomys ordii | reverse complement strand
GCCAGTGTCTTCCCCTTGAGACTGACATGGCTGCTGGGCCGAGCCCCAGAGCCCACCCCTGGGCAGGTCAAGTCTAGCCTAGGCTCTGCTCCAGCACTCACTGCTGTGGGATCTTACCTGGGGACCTGGCCTCCCCTCTGCCTGCTTCCTCATCTGCAAGCTTTGTCTGAATGGGCTGGGGAACCCGGGCTGTCCTGCCTGCCTCCCTCATTGGTTCCCTGCCTCCTTGTCTCCCTGCCTCCCTGCCTGCCGCTAGCCTCCCTGCCTCATTGCCTGCCTGCCTGCCTGCCTGTGGTCAGGTGCAGCTCTGAGCCCTGCCTGCTGCCTGAGGCATGCAGTGGTATTCATGCCCCACAGGGGTGGCCCAGGAAGAGGGAAGGGAAAGGACTTGGAAGAGGCTCCAGCGCTGTGACCTGGCTGGTTGAGGACTCCAGGGAACGCCCACTGCGACTCACCAGGATGCTTTGTTACATGTTTCCTGTGTGCTCATTCAGGCTCATCCTGAAGACCCTGGAGTCTCCCAGCTGCTGCTCTCACAGAGGCCCCTGAAAGACTTGGCTATCTATTCCCAAGCCCCAGATATGGCTGTGGCGTGTTCTGGTCCAGGATATGTCCGACACTGCTGGGCTGTTGCACGTCACAGGCATCCCCGATGTGCCCAGAGTTCAGGGGGCATCACCTGCCCTGACCTGCTGGGACAGCCTCGTCAGCTGGGTGCCCAAACCAGGAAGGCAGCTCTAGAGGCTTCCCAGACTTGGTGAGTGAGCAGGCGCTGGACTTCCCGGGCCCCTTGGTTGCCTCTCCAGTGTAAGGGGTGGGATAGGCCAGAGGGGCAGGCTGGCACCTCGTCCAGGTCTTGGGGGGATTGATCCTTCCAGGATCCTGTGGAGGGGCAGGGAGAGCGGGATTGCTCATGTGGAGCAGGACAGCGCCCTTGGTGCTGCTGTCTGAGGATCCTGCAGTGAGGTCCATGGTGCTGCCACCCCGCCATGCTGCTGGCTGAGCCACGCTTGACCTCACCGTCCTGCCCAGGGAGCTGTCCCACATGCCACTCACACCCACCCTGCCTGGGGATGGGACCTACTCTCTCTACCCATTGCACTCATGAATACAGGCCAGCTGGGCAGGACTGACTGGATCTCTAGGTAGCTTTCCACCCACCCTGTCCTGTCTGGCAGCCGCCACTCACCTTCATACATTTCCTCAACACCATTCTTTCCTAAAAGGCAGAGGGCAATGCAGTTAGAATGGGGCCCCAATTCCCTTCCAACCTCCGGCCAGGCCCTCCTCTGGTCAGGGGATTCTACCTGCATACACAGGATCAGGGCCTCTTTCAGAGGAGCCCTGGGCACCTGGAGTGAGGTCAGGTTCAGGGACTGTGTGGTCTAACCCTTCTGAGGCTAGGAGGGAGGTTGTGGCTTCAGGTGAAAAGGCCTCTCTTGGGCCACAGGTTGCTTGTCTTGGGAAATTCTGGCTTGGCTTGGTCCCCGCATCCACCCTCGGGAGACTTGAAGGCCCAGCTGGGCTCTGTGTGCACAGCGCCAAGTGATGGCAGCCCTGGGCAGCACCTGGCCAGAGGGGTTGAGGACTGAGTGTGAAATGACCTTGGGGCTCTCAGGAGGGCCGGAGCTCAGGACTCCCTGGGGACTTTCTCCTGCAGCACCAGGCCCCATCTG
>NW_012267271.1:8337830-8342095 GCF_000151885.1 Dipodomys ordii | reverse complement strand
GCCCAGCCACAGGGCTGCTGTCAGCGCACATCAGCATCAGCTGTCGGCTGCAGCATCCCAGCCCAGCGTGTTCCCTGGCCCCTGCCCTCCAGGCCCAAGCTACTTACTGCTTCCCAGCTGTCCCATAGCCTGAGCGCTTCTTGCCAGGAAGGCTGCTACTGTCAGTCTGCCTCCGGGGCTTTAGTGCACAGGACAGCGTGTGGCTAAGACAAGAGGTGGTAGTCAGGTGGTCAAGTGCTGTGCTCAGGTCCCTGCCAGAGTCAGCCTGAACTTGAGAGCCTGGCGACCACCCTGCATCAGGACGCCCAGAGACTCTGTGGGGTCCCACACACACAGGGACATGCCTCAGGCCTTCAGTACTGCATCCTAGTGCAGGCCCCGCTCTTGCCCCAGTGTCTGCCAACCCACCTGCCATCCTTGCTCAGCTGCTCCAGCCCCCTGAACCAGGCAAGAAAGGCCTCATCGGCTCCAAGGTGACAATACTTGCAACGCTGTTGCAGCTTCTTCCGAAGCTCCATGACTCATTCTCCTGGCCACGAAGAGCACCAGGGCAGGGACAGGGCTGGGCTGGCCTGCGCAGGGCTAGGCTGGCTGGGGAGGGACCCACCTCCTCTGCGTGCTCTGCCACACAACCCTCCACTGAGGACCCCCAGGCCTCTGCGGGATCTCACAGCCGTGGCCTCACAGTCCTGCCCAGGGAACTGTCCCACATGCCACCCACACCCACCCTGCCTGGGGATGGGACCTACTCTCTCTACCCATTGCACCCATGCACAGAGGGCAGCTGGGCAGGCCTGACTGGACCTCCAGGCAGCTCCCACCCACACTGTCCTGTCTGGCAGCTGCCACTCACCTTCATACATTTACTCAACGCCAGTCTTTCCTAAAAGGCAGAGGGCAATGCAGTTAGAATGGTGCCCCTCTCTCCTTCAGACCTCTGGCCAGCCCTCCTCTGGTCAGGGAATCCTGTGTGCATATGGGGGAGCAGGGCCCTTTTCAGAGGAGCCCTGGGCACCCGGAGTGAGGTCAGGTTCAGGGACTGTGTGGTCTAACCCCTCTGGGGCTAGTAGGGAGGTTGTGGCTTCAGATGAAAAGGCCTCTCTTGGGCCACAGGTTACTTGTCTTGGGAAATCCTGGCTTGGCTTGGTCCCCGCATCCACCCTCGGGAGACTTGAAGGCCCAACAATGCTCTGTGTGCGCAGCGCCTAGGGCAGGCAGCCCTGGACGGCACCTGGCTGGGGGGGTGGTGAGGACTGAGTGGGAGGATGGCCCTGGGGCTGTCAGGAGGACAGGGCTCAGGACTCCCAGGGGACTTTCTCTTGCAGCACCAGGCCCCATCTGGCCCTGGCTACTCACCTCCTGGACGTCCTGATACGCAGCGTCCAACATCATGACGTCTATCAGGAAGACGCCCAGGTAGGCAACGATGCCATGGTCAGCACCTGTTGGTTTGGGTGGAGGATGGGCAAAGGCCAGGGCCCACCCCTCTCCCAGTCCCCAGGGCTTCTCAGCCAGCGCTCAGCCCCACAGGGCTTTCCATGGCACAGAGCTCCTTCCTGCTTCCTGGGACTGCAAACGGCCCCAGGTCAAATCCTAGGCTGGCCTATGCAGATCCCAAAGTGACCTAGGCCACCTCTGCCCACCCCCTCCTCTAGACTCTGCCAAGCCCAGCTCTGCTGCCTCCACTTCCTCCTTCCCCACTGCCAGCCAGCTAGCTCCCCAGGCTCCTCCTCTGCCCAGATGAGAATCCTCCCTGTCCTTGAGCCCAGTTGGGAGTGAGGCTGAAGGTGAACAGAGCCAGGCCAGGCTGCGCCTCATATCTCTCAGGCAACCTGCCCTAGGTCCTAGTCACTCACCGTGTTTTGTAAACCCTGGACCCTGCTTTGAGCTGATTCTCCTACTCAGCAAACATGCAAGTCTGCCAGGATGGAGGCTGATGTTGGCAAGGGCTCTGTCCTGTCCTCCTTTCAACTACCAGTGTCTTCCCATTGAGACTGATGTGACCGCTGGGCTGAGCCCCAGAGCCCACCCCTGGGCAGGCCAAGTCTAGCCTAGGCTCTGCTCCAGCACTCACTGCTGTGGGATCTCACCTGGGGACTTGGCTTCCCCTCTGCCTGCTTCCTCATCTGTAAGCTTTGCCAGAAGGGCCTGGAAAACCTGGGGTCTCCTGCCTGACTCCATGCCTCCCTGCCTGCCTGCCTTCCTCCCTGCCTTCCTCTCTGCCTCCCTGACAGGCTGCCTAAGGTCAGGTGCAGCCCTGAGCCTTGCCTGATCCCTGAGGCATGCTGTGTTCTTCACCCCCCATGGCAGGGCCCTGGAAGAGGGCAGGGAAAAGACTTGGAAGACACCACAGGGCTGTGTCCTGGCTGGTTAAGGACTCCAGGGAACCCCCACTGCCGACTCACCAGGATGCTTTGGTACACGTTTCCTGTGTGCTCAGGCAGGCTCCTCCTGATGACCCTGGAGTCTTCCAGCTGCTGCTCTCACAGAGCCCACAGACAGTCCCTGTGTCCCACTCGCAAGCTCCAGCTCTGTCTGGGTCTTGTGCTGGCCTTGTCTGTGTCTGAGGCTGAAGGGAAGGCTGGGCTGCTGCCTGTCACGGGCATCCTCGATGTGCCCAGAGTTCACGGGGTGTCCCAGCCAGGAAGGCAGCTCTAGGGCCTTCCAGAGGCTTGGTGAGTGAGCAGGCTGTGGATTTCCTGGGCCGCTTGGTTGCCCCACCATTGGATGAGGTGGGATAGGCCAGAGGGGCAGGCTGACACCTCGTCCTGCTCTTGGGAGGATTGTCCATGGAGGCTCCTGTGGAGGGGCAGGGGGAGCTGGTCTGCCCTTCTGGACAAGGACAGAGCACTTCCCGCTGTGGTCTGAGGCTCCCTCAGTGGGGTCTGCGCTGTTGCCACCCCCGCTGCTGCTGCTGCTGCTGGCTGAGCCCCGCTTGAGCGGCTCTCGTGATGTGGGCTAGGAGCTGCCATTGGAAATAAGGTCAGGGTTGTGGGGATGGTGGCTTCCGGAAAGGCTGCCTTCCTGGAGGGAACACCCGAAGACACCCCAGCTCCTGCTCCCCAATTCCGGCAAGCCTTCTGCTCCCGTCTAGGATCTTGGGCCATCACCACTTTCCCAAACCTGACCCCTGCCTGAGGGATGGATCCCACACACACACCAGGGGAGGACAGCGAGGCCCAGAGAGCCGAGGCCGCTGAGCCCAGCCACAGGGCTGCTGTCAGTGCACAAGTCAGCATCTGCTGTCGGCTGCTGCATCCCAGCCCAGCGTGTTCCCTGGCCCCTGCCCTCCAGGGCCCAGCCACTTACTTCTTCCCAGCCTTCCCAAAGCCTGAGCGCTTCTTGCCAGGAAGGCTGCTACTGTCAGTCTGCCTCCGGGGTTTTAGTGCACAGGACAGCGTGTGGCTAAGACAAGAGGTGGTGGTCAGGTGATCAAGTGTCATGCTCAGTTCCCTGCAGGAGTTGGCCTACACTTGAGAGCCTGGCGGCCAGCCCGCATCAGGTCACCTGGGGACTCTGTGGGGTCCCACACACACAGGGGCACGCCTCAGGCCCTCTGCACCCATCCTAGGGCAGGCCCTCTCCTACCCCAGTGTCTGCCAACCCACCTGGCATCTCGCTCAGCCACTCCAGGCCCTGAGACAGGCAAGAAAGGCCTCTGTTGCTCCAAGGCTATAAGAGTTGCAACGGTGTTGCAGCTTCTTCCGAAGCTGCATCATCTCATTCTCCTGGCCAGGGAGAGCACCAGGGTAGGGACAGGGCTGGGCTGGCCTGCGCAGGGCTAGGCTGGCTGGGGAGGGACCCACCTCCTCTGCGTGCTCTGCCACCCACAGCCGAGGCCTCACTGTCCTGCCATGGGCACTGTCCCGCATGCCACCCACACCCACCCTGCCTGGGAGTGGGACATACTCTACCCATTGCACCCATGCACAGAGGGCAGCTGGGCCGGCCTGACTGCACCTACAGGCAGCTCCCACCCACCCTGTCCTGTCTGGCAGCTGCCACTCACCTTCATACATTTCCTCGACGCCATTCTTTCCTAAAAGGCAGAGGGCAATGCAGTTAGAATGGGGCCCATTTTCCCTTCCACCTCGGGCCAGGCCCTCCTCTGGTCAGGGGATCCCACATGCATTCCCAGGATCAGGGCCCCTTCCAGAGGAGCCCTGCGCAGCCGGAGTGAGGTGAGGTTCAGGGACTCTGTGGTCTAATCCCTCTGAGGCTAGGAGGGAGGTTGTGGCTTCAGGTGAAAAGGCCTCTCTTGGGCC
>NW_012267271.1:8333034-8335783 GCF_000151885.1 Dipodomys ordii | reverse complement strand
GCTCAGCTGGCGTGAGAGCATGCGCAGCCTCTGCTCCCGCCAAGACCTCAGAGCCCCGCAGTGCTTGCAGGTGGTCGTGCAGGGTCTGGAGGTTTGCACAGAGCCCAGAGGGCCCTAGGTGCCCCAGGGGCAGCCCTGAAAGCCCTTGTCAGAGCAGGCCTCTTCTGGAGCCAGTCGGAGACATCCCAGAGTCAGCCCAGCATGGTTTGGGAAGGGCTGCCACATGCCCCAGGCCTACAGCATATTTGGCAACCAGTGGGATGCTGGGGCCCTCGGGGAGGAGCAGTCCTCAGCCCTGGAGCTACCTGCTTCCAAGGACCACCCTGTGTTTCCCCACAGCATCCCATCCCCACAGGCTGCTAGGGCTCCACGGGCCCGACCTGCATAAGGGCCTGAGAGAATCCTCCTTTGCCTTCCTCCCCCAGAGAAGAGCAAGCCATGCTTCACACACCCCAGCAGCAGGGCGCTGATTCCCGCGTGAGCGCCCATCCACCTCTGCCCTCTGCCTTCCCCTCCTCCTCCCATACCTTTCGCAGCAGCTCTCTGCTCTTGGAGTCCTTTTTACTGCAGAAATCCTGCCTGCCAGCTTGGGAAATGAAAGCAAGCTGGCTCTGCAGGAGGGGCAGAGAGAAGGTGAGAGTTGGGAGGAGAAGGGGAGGTAGTTGGTCTCCATTTTGTGTAGGAGGCCAGCCTCCCAAAAGTCCACACAAGAGGCTCCAAAGGGTTTTACTGAGCTCCAAAGACTCACAGGCCAGGAGGGGATTTGCCATTCTGGCACAATGTTGTGCCACCCAACCTACCAGGCAGCTCTGCTCTGATTTCAACTAACTAGAAAGAGATAAGTGGCCACAAGACACACCCTACACAGGTCCAGTGCCTGCCTGTGTGTGTGTGCCCGTGTGTCTGTGCGCCAGCACCCATTTTGCATTTGGGAGTTTCAGGTGGAAAGGAGCTGCCATATGCCTGCCAAGGATTGCTCTGGCTGGGCCGAGGTAGCTCGCGCCCAGCCGGTTTCCCCAGTGCGCCGTGTGGGCAGGGGCTCAGGGAGGGCAATGGCTGACCTGTGTGCTGGCAAAGCATCTCCCGAGGAGTCGGGGGCCCACCTGCGGATCTCCTGCCAAGTCCTGTCCATGAGCAGGATGACTGCAGTCTGCAGGGCTGAGACCATGGCGTGCAGCGAGGAGAAGTTCCGCAGGACTCTGCATCCTGGGGAGGAAGATTGCCTGAGCCTTGCCTGGCACTGCGGCCACCTCCTGCCCTGGCCCTTGGGCAGAGGCCTGGCTGAGAGAGGCCTGCCGGAGGGGCAGGCCTTGGGCAGGGACTCCCACCACCCCGGCAGGATTTGGCCTCCACCACTGGCAGAGTGGCAGGACCCAAGGGAGCAGCCAGCCAGGGAGGGCCTGAGAGAGGCTGGGCCTGGGAAGCCCGTGCCTGGCCAGGAGGATCTGAGATCCACACAGGCCGGTGACCACACTGCCCACACCCAGACAGGAGAAAGGTGCAGAGAGAGGGAGAGGCCCTGGGCAGCACAGCCTGCAGCATACCATGGCCTCCTGGATCCGAGGTGCCACCACCCGCGCCCTATCTGGCGCCTTCATGCCCAGGAATTCAACGCAGGTGGAGATTGCCCAGGAACACACGTTGTTAACGTGGGCCACGATGGCCCGGATGGTGGGGACCAAGTGCTCTTCAACCTGCTGTGCCTCTGGGACCAGATGGAGCCCAGGCAGAGGCTGGGCACTGCCTTCTGCAACAGCTCCTGGGGAAGAGCACCGAGGTCACCAGGTCCATCACACACTCTCCACAGTCCCAGGCCCAGGCCCGCATCCGAGCCCACAGCGGGGCATGGAGCTCAGAGCACGGAGGAAGACACTGCAGCCACTGGGAGGCTCTGGGTCCGCGGTGCTGACCCTCCATTCCACCCAGCCCCCAAGGGACCATCTGGATTCCAAGGTGGGCAAGGAGAGCACTGTTTCCCCTAAGTCTTCTGAGTCCTCCCAGAGACCTGCACATCCCAGGCCACCCTGTTGGGCCCTGACCCAGCCACCTCACTTCTGTCTCCTGGCCCACTTGCACAGGACCTAGCCCTAGGATGAGGCCCATCCCAAGACTGGCCTGGACAGCCATGGTGCATAGCAGGTGCCTGCCTAATGAGCAATGCGGCTCCACAGGTCCACTGGCCCACAGGGAGGGCTGCGCCCTGGCTGCCCCTGTGTCTGGCCCAGTGCTTGATTCCGCACAGCTCCTGGGAGGGACGGGCTCAGCTCCTCTTCAGGGTTGCACTTCGGCAAGTGCCCCTACACAACGAGGTGCTAGGCATGCTGGAGCTCGGATGGGGCCACAAACCATGGCCCCAGGGGAAGGAAGCAGGGGCCCAGAAAGCAGAAGATACCGGAAACCCGCCCCCACCATACCCAGCTCTGCCCAGCCCCTCACCACATCCATCCATGTGAGCTGCGCTGCTGCCCAGCGGGGAAGGACAGAGAGGACTCGAGGCATCTCCAAGCTGTGCGCACTCTCTGGGCAACACGGGAGGCTGGCAAGCTTCTTGGGCTGGAAAGAATGCCCGGTCCGGCTCAGATTCCCAAGAAGCAGAGGGAGCCAAGTTGGAGGAGTGCTCCGGTGAGGACTGCGGGCTCAATGGCAGCACCGGTGCCTGGTGCTCGCTCCGGGTGGAGCAGCGGAGCTGAGCCGCAAGGGGCCGCCATCTCAGCATTGGGAGCCGGTGGGGTCTGGACGCCCACCACTG
>NW_012267271.1:8325288-8331364 GCF_000151885.1 Dipodomys ordii | reverse complement strand
TTCTCTGACCACCCACTGGAGCACAATTACAATTGCCACCAGCGAGAGCAGTACAGCTGGCGCTCCAATTAGGTGAAGCAGCTCAGCCAAGTGCAGAAGCATCTGCGGGTCTGCACTGAAGGTGGCTTGGTCGGGACCTGGAGCGGAGATGGACACTGGCTCTTCCCCAGCAACAGCTTCTGCTGCTCGCAGGGGCCCCAGCACAGGAGCCAAGCTGTCCCGTGGCTCCATCTCCTCAGCAGACACTGCTGTTTCCTCCACATTGGGCATGGTGTAATGGGGCTCCAGCTGAGCTCCGGCCGCTGCTGCTCCCTGGGCGCTGAGCGCTGAAGTCAAGCTGGCAGGTGACTCTGCTCCTCCCCTGGCTGCTCTGGCCCCTTCAGGACTGGGCTCCAGAGCTGACGTGGAAGCCGGCTCTTCCTCCACACAGGGAGCTTTGGCTCCCCCAGGACTGCAGGCCACATTCGAGGCCGCAGGGGCCTCCGCCTGGGAACCCCATGCTGCTCCACCTCCTGGCCTGGTGGCCACAGTCTCTGATGGAGCTGAGGGGGGCTCTGACGTGGGGGTGACAGCAAGCACTGGGGCTACCACTGGAGCTGCAAGAGGAGACAAGACCTTCTCCATGACTGCTTTGCTCGGGGTTTTCAAGAGTCCACCAGACCCCTTCCCTGAGCTTTTCCAGTGTGGGAAACCACACACCCCACTGCTCAACCTCCCTCCTGAGCCCACGGTGGGCCTCAGGCTCCTCGGGCTGCTGGCCCATGGAATGTGGGAGCCTCCTCCCAGGGCTGCCCTTCCCCTCCCACCCCTGCACGGGCTGTGTCTCAGGCCCAGGCTCCGCCCCCGTAGCTTCGCCCTGGCTGTGTGTGTTGATCCCCAACTGCGCCAGGACATGGGAGACATAGCGCTCTATGTCAGAGTCCAGCATATGCAGCCTCAGGTGAGTCAGGAGGCGCTGGAGGCAGGGAAGCTGTGCGGGGACCAGGAAGTCCTCCGGATGCAAGTCCAGCCAGGAGCCCAGGAGGCACGTGATGGCACTAGGGACAGATGGGTGGGGAGCAGACTCGGACTCCAGGCCAGCATGGCCCCTGGTCTCCCTCTCGCCCCTGTGATGGTGGCGGTCCTTGCAGAGACCAGCACACCCAACACCAGCACCTGGGGCTGTGGCACCAGTGGCAGGCTGGCCCAGGAAAGGCCTGCAGAGAAACTCAAGGGAGAGATCCACGACCAAATGCTGGGCCAGCAGCTCTGTCCTCCTCTGCACCTTCCAGCCCCTTCCTCCTTGCTCCCCTGGGCCTCTACACACTGGTCAGCAACATGGCTTGTTGTCCAGCCTGGCATGCATAGGGTTCTGCTGCACCTCTGTGTGGAGTCTGCTGCCTCATTCGCCATGGGCCCCACTGCGTGGTCTGGCTACATCCACACTGCTCTCCTTCTGTGTGTGGGTGCCACAGCATGGCCCTGCGCTTTGACACCCACCCCTCACACCTGCTGAGGGCTGTGACCAAGCATAGATGACCCTGGCCCTACTCTGGGGCTCGTGGTGTGCTGGGAGAAGCCTGCATGGCTCGGGCTCTGTGGTCGATGGATGTACATGGTGGTGGGAGTGGGGGGCTCAGCCCTGAGTCCCACCCTCTACTCCTGCTCAAAACACCCCCCCAACCTGCTTTCTTCCTTCTGGCTCCAGAAGAAGCCCCACAGCTCAAGGCTCTAGGGATAAGCACAAGAGCTGAGGGCTCCGGAGTTGGCCCAGCCGTCCCTCCTGCGCCCCAACACACACACATTTGTCACCAGTGTGGAGCCATGCGCCCTCCAAGGAGACCAAAGCCCACTCACTGACAGAGCTGGTCCCGAGGGATGACATCCTCGCAGGAGTGGGCGAGGGTGTCTGTCTGTCCGGTGGGGTCCATGGGCGCTTCACAATTGCTGAACCTGGTGAGGATTTGAGCGTCACTGGCCAGCCTGGGGCAGCCGGCAGCTTCCCGCTCTTCTCTCTCCACTCTGCTCAGGGCCTGGAAATCGAACCTTCCCCTGGAGCTCCTTCCTATGTGCCACGATGCGCACAAGCCACTGCTGCCTGATGATCCTAGGAGCTCAGACGCCCTCCCTCTGCCCCGCCAGCCCTGCTCTGTCCACACCTAGGTTGGGTCCCTCGTCACAGAGAGAAACCTTTCCCTCTGGCCAAGCAGACATACTGCTTCGTCTGCGGCCTCAGAGAAGCAGAGTCACAAAGCATGGCCCACAGTCCTGGACGGGACCCTGCATGGTGCCAGCCTGTGACCTCCCTGTGTGATTCTCCACGCACTGGCAAGCGCCAACCAACGAGTTTCTGTGAGCACCCCACTTGCCAGCTCCATTTGCAAGGCTGCCACTGCAGGTGAGGGCTCCCATGCGGTTGGAGTTGGCGCTCACCTTGTGAACAGCAGGTCCAGGACCTGCGGGGTGTCCGCCACCTCCCTGTAGGTATTGAGGAAGGCGTGGATAAACATGGAGTCCTCCAGCAATTGGGCAGGCACCAAGCGCTCCACCTGCTCCTCCAGTGTTCCTGCCTCGAGGAACTCTGCCCCGCCGGCCTCTTCCGTGTCTGTGGACGGGTCAGGACCATGCTGGAGGAGAACCAAGGAGGGGCAGTTCAAGTGGCATCCAGAGAACTACAAGAACACTCATGGCCACTCATCGGACCCAAATACCCAGACACAAATGACCACACACACACACACACAGAGGCACGCACACACAGGCCCACGCACACACACAGGGGCACACCCCGCAGGGAGAGCGGGTGACCAGCAGGGAGATGGGAGGTTTCCTGCCCGCACTGCCCCTGTCACCTGCGAATTCCTCCGGCACAATCTGGAGAGGCGGCGGCAGAGGCCAGGGCGCGCCAAGCGTCGACCCAAGCGGCCCCAGCACCCTCTCCGCTCTTGGCTCAGGCCTAGGCATCCACCAGTACAACAAAAGCCGAACATTTTCTCAAGAGAGAACAATCCACACAAGTCCTCCGCAGGGGCTCGTGTGGACTGTGGGTGCCTCGAGCCACCAGGGTTCTAAGTTCTCTGACCCGTTGTCAGGGGTGTGAGGTCATCTCTGCACGCCTGGCCCTTGAGCTCTTGCTTCACACCAAAGCTCTCCAGAGTGTCCTGCTGGTGCCTTGGCCTGGCCTACACCATGACCACCACTGGCCAGCATGACCCCGACCCCGACCCCCAGCCCACTGTCCCCAGGTGGATAGACTTGGAGGCAGCAGCGCCCACTGTGCGGGAGACGCATACATGTGGGGTCATAAGCACACCCCTCCCCCTCCAGATGTGCCCCTGGACATGACTGTCTCCCGGGGGCTCCCACCCCACACAGCCCCGCTCCCTGGGGATGCCCTCAGGAGCTGCTTCCTGCCAGGTCCTCGGCGGTTCAGGCTCTAGGTCCCTGTCTCACCTGGCACAGGAAGGGCCACACATCACTGAGGCACTCCCTCCCACAGGGGACGCTTGCCAGGCGAGCAGGGACAGGAACCTAATGCTACTCAAGCAATGCCTGGGGTCCCCCAGCGTGGTGTAGACAATGCCACCCAAACTCCTGGCCACGTGTTCCTCTGCTCAACAGTCAGAAACAAAGGGCTGAGCCTCAGAGAACAGGCCCTGGGGACTCAGACCTGCCCAGGCCTACTAGAACTCTGTGTCTAGCTCTGCCAGGAACACCTGATGGGCCATGGCACACTGGACGACTGCCGCGTCCTGATGTCACACAGCTACAGTCCTTCAGACTTCGTGCTGCAGAGTGAAGGCCAGAGAAGTACAGGCGAGTCCCCCCACAGAGGCACAGGGGCAAGTCCACCATGGCAGGACAGCCTGTCCACAAGTGGGACTGGTACTGGATATCCTCTCTCTCTGTCTCTCTCTCTCGCTCGCTCGCTCACTCTTACTCTCAAACACACACACACACACACACACACACACACACACACACACACACACTTTGCAAAAAAAAAACTCACAGCAGAACAGATACCTGCTCATGCATCAACTCCTAGAAGGTGTCACATGGTGACCTTGTGACTAAGTGACCTTGGCAGAGGTGTCTCAGGTACAAGTCCTAAACTATAACTGATAAACTTCATTAAACACTAGCCAGGTACTAATGGGCTCACACCTGTAATCCCAGCTACTCAGGAGGCTGAGATCTGAGGATCACAGTGTATGCCAGGAAAGTCCATGAGACTCTTACCTCCAGCAAACTGAGAAAAGTGGGGGTATGGCTCAGGTGGCAGAGTGCTAGACTTGAGTGAAAAAGCCAATTGAGACCTGGATGGCCTGAGTTTCAAGCCCCATTATTGGCACAAAAATTTATTAATTCAATACTTCTAGCCAAGTATCGGTGGCTCACACCTGTAAACCTAACTACACAGGAGGCTGAGATTTGAGGACCACAGTTTGAAGCCAACTCAGCAGGAAAGTTCCATGAGACCCTTATCTCCAATTAACCAAGAAATTTGACAGTAGAGCTGTGACTCAAGTGGATAACACTGGCCTGGAACACAAAAGCTCAGGAACCGTGTCCAGGCCCAGGGTGTAAGCCCCAGATCCATGAAATAAAACAACAACATGAAAGGAAACAATAAACACCATTCTGCTTGATGAAAGGTTTTATTGAGAATAAAAAGTCAAGCCCAATATGGAAATGTGAAATGCAGAATGATAAAGAACGTGCATAAATTATACAAAGAACTCTCCAAATCCAATGATAAAAAGCAAACCAATTAAAACTTGGGCAGAAGGTGGGTTGGAGGCATGGCTCCAGTGGTAGACATCTTTCCTAGCAAGCATGAGGTGTTGCGTTTAATCTCTAGTACCCCCCACAAAAGTCACAAATGATAAGTAACTATGAAAAATCATTTCACATCAAATGTCACAGGAGAACCCCAAGTTAAAACAAGATATTGCCAGGCACCAGTTGCTCAAGCCTGTAATCCTTGCTACTCAGAAGGCTGAGATCTGAGGACTACAGTTCAAATCTTTCCTTGGAAGGAAAGTCCATGAGACTCTTTACCTCCAATTAACCAACAAAAAGCTATAAGCAGAGCAGTGGCTCAAAAAGTAGGGTGCTAGACTTGAGCACAAAAGCTCAGGGACAGCATCCAGGCTCTGAGTTCAGGCCCAGGGACGGGGGCAGCTGGCTACAGCCTCCTCAGGGCTGGGCAGAGGCCATGGCCTCTCCAGGCCATCATTGACCCAAAGCCTCACCGCCAAGCCTCCCCGCACAGCATGGCAGGAAGGACATCCTCCAGCATCTGCTCTGCTACCAGAACTCAGAGAGGAGCAGGAAAACAGCCTGAAGCTGAAGACGGCCCAGAACCAGGCTCTTCAGCCCCTGACTTAATCCATCTTCTGTGGAGGGGTTGCGACCACCTGCCTTGAGAGCCGAGGACTCACAGTGGGGGCCCATGGCAAGGTCATCCATCCTAGAGACCCCGACTTGCACCTAAGTAGAGGCCTGTCTCTGTAGCAGTTGGTGCCTGGCCTGCCTGCTGGCCTTGGGAGGACAGGGGAGACGGAGGTGGGGAGATGGGGGAGGGGAGCTTCAGCAACTTCCAGTGTCAAAGGAAGGTTGGGCACTAAGCCTTTTCTCTAAAAGCCTTCCAGTGCAGCTCGGGCTGCATGCCCTTGGCGTTGCTGACCACCGCCCTCCAGTCCCGCTAGCGGTTCCGGATTTCCTGGTGATTCTTGTGTACAGCGACAAACCGCAGCTTCTTCAGGACGGAGGGCCAGGGCAGCATGTGCAGGTCCCACAGGTACTCCAGGGACAGCACCTTGGTGGGCTTGCGGAGCAGCAGGTACTTGTTCAGGTGGCTCTCGTCATGCCACACAGCCTCGATGTTGTTGGCCCGGTCGACCACCATGGCCTCATGACAGGCCTTGGTGAGCCGGTGCACCTCCGCCACTGACCCCCCAAAGAAGGCCCCCATGTAGTAGAAGTCCCCCTGGTCGTGGGGGATGTAGGCCTGGGACTGGGGCCGGCGTTCGTAGGTGAAGGCATCGCGCTTGCTCGTGTAGAAGCCGGGGTGCAGGGTGCCGAAGAGCGG
>NW_012267271.1:8311021-8323958 GCF_000151885.1 Dipodomys ordii | reverse complement strand
GCCTCAAGTCCCAGCTGGTGAGGGGGTGGCAGCCTACGGCTGTCCTAGGGTCCTTCTGCACACTGCTGCTGCTCTGTGGCGGGCACCAGCTTCCATCTCCACCCCAGGGCCCATTCCTGCACCCAGGCCTTTCTCCACAGCCTCCCACAGGGCAGCTGGGCCTGAGGCAGCTTGCTCACTAGCTCCCACCCAGCTGGTCCCACCAGCACCCCTGGGGTGGTCAGATGGGCTGCCACCCACAGAGGCCTGCAGATGGATGGTCTACAGACTGTCGCCTCAGCCCTGCCTGGCATCACAGTGTACAGCAGCGGCCCCCGGTTGGCCGGCACCATGCTCCTGCTGCTCCCAGAGGAAGCCAGGCTCCTCCCTCCTCTCCCGCTGCCTCCTCTAGCAGAGGGGGTGCAGCCTCCCCTGGCTGAGGGGATACAGGGAGGAGACGGGGCACCAGCTGTCAGGGGAAATGGCACTGCGCTCGAACAGCGGCTGAGCCACCGGGGCCCAGGCAGGTCACGGAGTGAAGGAACTTTCACAGCCACCCTTCCATCTCCCCCCACCCTCCACCATGGCCTGAACACAGGACAGATCTGGGTGTCCCCAGGCCTCTGCCCTCCACCCTGCACCATCTCTTACTTTTTCTTGTTTTTTGTTTTTGTTTTGCTTATGTGGTGCTGAGGAATTGAACCCAGGACTTCATGCATGAGAGGCAAGCACTTTACCACTGAGTCAACTTTCTAGCCGTCTCTTACTTTTTGATGGCAAACACAGATAATCCCACGGTGATGTTCTGAAGCCGGAACTGCTCATTCAAGATGTCAGTGTTGAAGGTCCCCTCCCAGATGATGGGAGCCAGCCATGGCGTCAGGACAAGGACGTCTCTCCTACTGCACAGAGAAAGAAAGCCACAGTCGGTGTGCACTGTGTGCCCACCGCCGTACCTGCCCTCTCCCCGGCTGCCTCCGTCCTCCCACAGGCAGACCTGGCCGTCACCACGAGACCAACCAGAGGCAAATCAGACTCGAGGGGACCAGGCAGCAGCCATCCCCGAATGCCAGCCCTGCTGCAGCAGGAGCTGAGATCTGCTGGCAAGGCTTGGAGTGGTCCTCACCCCACCCAAGCACCCCTTAGGGAACCCGTGACTCTGCCAGAAACTCAAGTCAAAGAAACAGAAAAGATCCTCTGGGGTCCTCAGGTCAACCTCCAATACAAAAACAAAACAAACAGGAAGCAGAACATTGAGCACTAATCCAGGAAAATCTTGAGAGTTTGTGTGTTGCTTTTTCCTGCCCTGTGGAGGCTTCAGGCATGGTAGCCAAGCCACAAGCCAGTCCAAACAAACTGCCTGTGCATATCTTTACCACAGACCCCCACACGCCTTGCAGTGTCAGTCCATTTACTCACGCGGGCGTCAGAGCCATCGGCTGGGGATACACCATCCTGAAAACCAAAACACAGGTGTGCACAAGAGTCACTGGGGAGCCATCTTTCACCGGCTGTGTGGGCTACACCCCACATCACCCAGAGCCAGAGCTGGTGGAGGGGCTGAGGCATGAGGCTTCCAGTCTCTAATTTGTCTTTGCAATGTGGGAGAGGAACCAAACACCCAAGGATCACAGGGCTGGTGGACCCACACTGCAGGCTGGGACGGGCCTAATGGCTCCTGTAACTCTGGGAGGGGCGGGGGGCTGAGAAGCAATCTCTCCTCCAATGAACCATCAGATGTCCACACCAGCTCTCCTGGGCCTCAGACTGGCCTGTGGCACTTTCTGTGCCACCCAGAGCCCAAGCCCCCATCTCAGGGTGTCAGAGACCAGCCTCAATGGTGGCAGGAAACGCTGTCCACCATTCCCAGTCCCATGATGGCTCTGGGAGTAGGAGTCAGCATGGAAAGGGCAGGGAAGCGCAGTGCAGGCTGCAGCAGGGATGAACCCTGATGACACAGGTGACAAAATCACGCCCCTCACAAAAGGGCAAAACCTGCTGGTGCAGTGGTTCATGCCTGAAATCACAGCTACTCAGGAGTCTGCGATCTGAGGATCATAGTTCCAAAACAGCCTGACCAGGAAAGTCTGTGTGATGTTTATCTCTAGTTAGCCACCAAAAGCCAGAAGTGGAGCTGTAGTTCAAGTGGTAGTGAGCTAGCCTTGAGTGAAAAAGCTAAGGGACAGTGCTTAAACCCCTGAGTTCAAACATCAGTACTGCCACATGCACATACTCAATGACATAGACATGGACACACAGACAGATATGCACACAGACACGGATACAGACTCAGACATACACAGACAGACAGACACACACACATAATCAATGACACAGATGGAGACAGACAGACCGACACACACACACACACATGATGTTTGCGTCCTAGTTACACCAGCACGGGAGTATTCCTCTTTAAGTCAGGTGAACACAAAGGCACAATGCCTATGTGCATCTGATCAGATAAACTAATGTTTATCAAAATGAACTCCAGGAAATGGAAACAAGAGGTTTATTTCTTCATTGCTGGTTTTGTTCTTTTTTTTTCTTGTTTATTCATTTACCTGTCTTTGGAAGGGTAAAGGGGGCATAGAACTGGAGGGACAAAGGGTGAATAAATGCAGCAGTGGCACTCACTGGACACTGTGTTGAGAATGAACTCTACAACTTATGGGTGGGGTCTGGAGGGAAAGTCAGGGAGACAGAGAGGAAAGGGGTGACATTGCCCAAAGAAATATGTACTCATTACCTGACTTATGTAACTGTAATGCCTCTCTATATTATCTTTATAATAACTATTTTTAAATATTTAAAAATTTTTTGTTTTATTTTGTTTGGCAGGGGAAGTCCCACTGCCCAGATCAGGCCCGGGCAGGGGTGCCCAGCCCCCTCCCCACACACACCAGGGCCAGAGGCACTAGGAGACGACACTGTACCTGGACGAGGCTCTGCTCTGCTCCTGTTCCCCGTGCACAGCAGCCACTCTAAAGGAGGACACAGGGGTCAGGTCTGTGATTAGAGCAGAGTATCAGGCACAAGTGCATGGGACTAGCTGGGCCTGGGGGAAGGCCACCCCTTCCACGCCGAGGCCAGTCAACCCCAAATCCCAGGGACCGCCAGGGATCAAGAACCTGACTGCTGGGCCCTGGACAGGAGCATCTGCCTGTTATCCCGGCCACCCAAGAGAGGGAGCTGGGAAGCTGGAGGCCAGCCCAGGCACGAAGCTCCTGTGGCAATTCCCCAAATCCAACCGAGTTCTGCACCCACACAGGACATGGGGCTAAGCTGGAGGAGACCCAATCCATCCGGCCCATTTGATGAGGCAGCAGTGCCACACAGGCCGCAGGCACAGGGCAGCCTCGGGACTCCCTGCTGTGAGGTCAGCGGAGGCCCAGCCCCAGCCCAGCGCTGAAGGCTGCTCACCTGTCCTGGCTGGTCCCGCCCTGAACTCTGCCTCTTAGCTGATGCCCACCTAGCGACTGATCACCTGGACATTAATTTTATTTAGGAATTTGCTCTGTTTTGGGTGTTGCTGTCTTGGGCTTCTTGTTTCTGTTTTTCTCTTTTGGTTGTCTTTCTTCTCTTCTCCCTTCTTGATCATTGCTGACAGCTTGTTTTTAATTTGTGCGTGCCTATATAACTACTCAGCTCGCCTCACTTCCCCTGGCGGCCCGAACTCAGCACAACATCCACTCAATCCTGTTCTACTCACTCACTCCACGTTCCACACGCCTCTCCCGTAAAGCTGGGCTCCGACCCCTTCCCACCCCAGCAACCAAGCAGCTAGTGTAATTCGAACAGTACCGTCCCCTCTGACTCCTTCTATGGCTGCCCAGTTAAAGGCAGTCTTCCTCGAGCACAAAACCTCACATCAGGCCCTATATCCATCTAAAGTGTGCAGAGCAGGGGCGGTGACTGGTCACCACCTGAACTTTCCACGCCCCAAGCTGTGGGGGGCTCCTGCAGCAGCCTGTGGAGCCAAGCAACCCCACCCATCCCAGTCAGCACCTTGGACATCTGCCAACCCAGAGCCACCCGCCAATCCATACACCACTGCCCAGTCAACTCCCCGTGCGAGGGGCTGGGACTAACAAGGAGGAAGAGAGAGGCTGAATTCAGCTGGAGCAGAGGGCTTACAACTATGAACACAGAGCAAAGAAACCTGTTGGGGTGGGGGAGGTAGAAGAGTGAGAATGATTGGAATACACTTAAACATGTGGAGATATAAAAATAATTATAGCCCTATTGTATAACCACTGTAAGCTAGTAATAAAAAAAGAGCACAGTACCAGTGGTAGAGTGGCTCAGTGATAGAGTTCTTTTCTTGCAAGTATGATGCCCTGGGATCGATTCCTCAGCCCTACATAAAAAGCACAAAAAGCACAAAGTGGCGCTGTTGTTCAAGTCGTAGAGCTCTAGCCTTGAGCTGAAGAGCTGAGGGACAGCGCCCAGGCCAAGAGTTCAGGCCCCATGACTGACAAAAAAAAAAAAAATCACAGTAGCACACATCACTGGCCCCCTACTTCGGTGATGGCGATACAAGCATTATAGGGGAAAAGCTGGAGATGCTATATACATATATAAAAAGGCAAGAATGAATGAAAAAATGATGGAAGGAAGGAAGGAAGGAAGGGAGGGAGGGAAGGAAGGAAGGAAGGAACGAATGAAGGACTGAAGGAATGACGGAAGGAAGGAAGGAAGGAAGGAATTGGGCCTGCATTTGTAAAACTACCAGCCACAAAGACTGCTTGAGCGGAGTGGTGAGTGGGGTAGAGCACTGACCAAGGAAGAAGCATCCAGAACACAGAACAGGAGGGAGACAAGACATCCAGGCAGAGGGCAGAGAGCAAACAAGAGCTGGAACCTGGCCTGCCTGGAGCTGCGGGGGACACACTGCCCGGCCGCAGTGGGCTGTGGAGGTCCAGCAGGAGGGGTCAGGCCACACAGGAGCTCCTAACCTGTGCCAGGAGGAGCAGCTGCTGGGGAGGGAGGGGCCAGGCAGATGGAGGGACAGACAAGCTTTGGTACCACAGGGCTGAGAAGGAAAAGAGAAGCCCACGGATGTGGAGACACAGAAAGGCAGATGAGGACCTGGGGACCACCTGGTGCAGGGGTGAGGCAGGAGGGTGGAAGGCAAAGCCATGCTCTCAACAGGCTCCTCAGGTGGAGGGCACAGAGAGCCAGGGGAGCCCAGGGTCAGGGCTGGAGGTCAGATGGGAGCTGAGGACAAAGGGGGACAGGCAGGTGATGCTTTAGGGCAACTGAGGTGACAAAGGCTGCTCGGTGGGACACACAGGTCAGGCTCCCAGCACAGACCTCGCAGGCCCCTCCTCCATCCCTCAGCCTCACTCACCTGGACTCAGCTCCCAGGCCTCCCTGTGCCTGTCTGCTGGGGGTCAAGATCCCATAGCTAGGAGAAGGAAGTGGGCAGAGACAGCTGCTCAGGATGCAGGCCTGCAGGGGTCCCTGCCCGGGCCCCACCCTCTGCCCAGACTGGCCTTCCTCCCCTTCCCCAGGCCAACCACCCAGCCCAGAGCCCCCCGACCAAGTGGAAGGAAAATGGGCATCACCGTGAGGGCCAAGGGCACAGGCCAGGACAGGCTGGACACACCATCGAGCCCAGCTGAGGGTGGCAGCACCCTCATCCTGCTGGGATTGTGGTGTGGAAGGCAGCCCAGGGCCCCACCCGGCTCCGGCGGGCCACTCCCAAGCCCAGCCTCTTACCTGAAGAACACCAGAGCGAGGGTCATCAGGAGAAGGGTTCCGGGGTGAAGCAAGTAGTGCTTCAATTTTCCTGAAACACAGTAGTGGGAAGTTCAGCTGCTCCCCCGTCTTCCCTCACCCCTCCCGGCATCTCTTTCCTTTGACTTCCTGTGAGGAACCTGCGCATGCTGGGCCAGCGCTGGTCACTGAGCTACAAAAGTCAGGAGTTTTCATGGTTCAGAGTTGGAATATTGGGTTGGGGGCTCAGATGGGAGAGTGCTAGGGAAGGAGCAAAAGCTTCAGGTACTGAGTTCAAATCCCAACCTAAGAAAAAAGAAAGGAAGGAAGGGATGGAGGAAGGAAGGAGGAAGGAAGGAGGAAGGCAGGAAGGAAGGAGAGAGCGAGAAAGAGAGAGAAGGAGGGAAGGAAGGAGGAAGGGGGAGAAGGAGAGAGGGAGGGAGGGAAAGAGTTTGAATACCCTAACAGGCCTTCTCAGAAAGGCTTACTGCACACCACACACACCGCCACCTGTGATTGGCTCAGGCCCCAAAATCAGTCCGTCCATCTCCCTGTACTACTGGTCTACCTTTACCTTACTGTTTCCTACTCCTCCAGCCATGAAACAAACAACTCCTACTAGCTTCTGGGAAACCAAGGAACCGGGCAGGGAACACCTGACCTCTCATTTGTGTATTTGGCCTGCAGTAAGGTTGGCACCCAGGCCACATTCCTGCTGCCCTGGCTTGCTCAGCGAGCACTGGAGCACTTGGGCCACACCCTCAGCCCTTATTTTTGCTGATTATTTTGGAGATGGCGTCTCATGGACTGATCTGCTGAGGGGAGCTCCAAACTGTGATCCTCAGATCTCAGCCTCCGGAATAGCTAGATTGCAGGTGTGAGCCATGGTGCCTGGTTATCATATACCTTGAATGTATTTTTTCCCCTCATGTATGTAGTTGGCACATGGTTTGGCTGCAGGAAAACCTAAGTGAAAACAACTTCTTAGTTTTCAAGTAACTTTCAATTTTTTTTTTTTGGGTCCGGTTGTGGGACCTGAACTCTGGGCCTGGGCGCTGTCCCTCAGCTCTTCAGCTCAAGGCTAGCGCTTTACCACTTGAGCCACAGCGCCACTTCCGGCTTTTTTCTTTTTTGCTTATGTGGTGCTGAGGAATCAAACCCAGGGCCTCATCCATGCAAGGCAAGCTCTCTACCACTGAGCCACCTTCCCAGCCCCATTTTTTTTAACTTTTAAAACTAAGTCCTTTTTTACTTTATTGTTAATTTAGAAGGGTTATATATACAGAGAGGTTACATTGACTTCTGTCAGGTAATAAATCCATTTCCTTTGCCACAGCGTCATCTGTCCCTCATCCTCTCCTATTCCCTCCCTCCCGTCTCCACCCACAGTTGCACAGTTCCTGTTCACCGATGACCAGTGCGCTCCACTGCTGCACTTTTTTACCCTTTTCCCTCGCATTCCGGGCCCTCCCCGCCCTCCTACAGAAGTGCACGTGAGCACACCACGTATAAGGTAAACGATAAGGAATCAGCAGAAAAAGAAATCAATTTTTACGTCCTTTGTTTCCATATCTTTGGAGTTTGTTTCATATGTCTATTATTTTATATACATATGAAGAGGCTCGTAGACATTGCACCTTTATGATTCTCTCCTAAAACTCTCCTCTTTTGGTGTCACTGTATGTGCACATCTAGAACCTGGCATACTTTGTCCTACCCAGTGCATTTTCGATGTAACTTCTGCACATCAGGGAGAACCTGTGCACTTGGTCTCTGATCTTGGTTTACTTCACTTAACATGATTTGTTCTAGTTCTGTCCAGTTCCCTGCAAATAACATTGTTTCTTTCCAATGGCTGTGTAAAATTCCATTGTGTACAGGTACCCCATTTTTGGGATCCTCTCCTCTATTGTGGGGTATCTGGGCTGTTTCCATGGTTTGGCTGTTGTGAATAGTGTGGCAGTGAGCATGGAGGTGCAGGTGTCTTTATCATAGCCTGGCTCGTGATGGTCAGGGTAGATGCCCAGGAGTGTTATGGCTGTTCACAGGAAAGTTTCATTTTTTAGGAACCTCCAGACTGCTTTCCAGAGTGGTTGTACTGGTTTACATTCCCACCAGCACGGCAGTAGAGATCCTTTTCCCCCACACCGCTGCCAGCCTTTGCTGTTGTTCAACTTCAAAATGCATGATGACAACAGGGATCCACTTTTAGTTTTCTGCCCATGGCTGTCCAGTCCTCCCAACACCCATTGTTGAAGAGGCTGTTTGCTCCCCTCCTTTGCCGACTCTCAAACAACTGTAGTTATGAGCTTTTGTTTTCTTCGTCTTCCAACCTGTACCATTGACGCTCAGGTCTATTTTTGTGGCAATATTATGGCTCTCTAGCAAAGTCTGACATCTGGAAAGAGCTGCCCAAACCAGGACTGCAGGGTCCACCTGTCTCTCCCCACCCACCTCTGCCTGCTTCTCCCTCCCAGCTGGTGCTCCTCCCCTGGCCCAGGCTCTCCTCTCTCCTGACCCCGCCCCTCCTCTCCCAGGCCCCGCCCCTCCTCTCCCCTGCCCCGCCTCTCCTCCCAGGCCTTGGCTCCACTGCACTCACCAGCCAGTGTCCACTACTGGGGAGCCACGGGCATGAGGCAATCTTAGTAGAATGAGGCCTAGGAGTTAGTTATTGGTGTGGGTGGTATTTGAAGTGCTCAGATAAACTAAGTGAAACTATTAAGTCTAAGCTTGTTGCTATTGATATACAAACTCATCACAGGGTCATGGTTCAAATCCAGCTTAGGCAGGAAAGTCTGTGAGACTCATATCTCTAATTAACCACTAAACAGTCAGAAGTGGAAGTGTGCTAAAGTGGTAGAGGGCTAACCTTGAGCAAAAACAGGTAAGGAACAGGACTCACGCCCCAAGTTCAAGCCCCAATACTGAGAAGAAGAAGGAGAAGAAGGCGGGGAGCCAGCCAAAATGGATTACTGGCAATGTGGATCTGGTAGAAAAGCACCAACCTCCCAAGCAGGCTGTGTAAGAACAAAGCCCTGAGATCAAGCCCCATAGTAACAATAATAGTAACCAGCCAAAGTGGGGCTACAAATATGAATCGAGCAGTACAACACCAACTAGGAAGCAAGCTATGCAAGAGCAAGCCCCAGACCTGTAACAAAAAGAGAGAAAAAGAATACTCATGGATAGCTGCAAAGTATATGAAACATAGATTTCAACTTCACTAGTCATTAGGGGAAAGTATACTAAAATCACAAGGAGATGCCATACATGCATTGTATAAGAATGAAAGGCTGAGCATATGATCTGTCAGGGCCAAGCGGAGCAGCTAGAGCTTTCAGAAGCCACTGGAGAACAGAGGACCCTACAAGCACTTTGGAAATTAACTTGGACTTCCTGCCCCTTGAGGAAGGAAATGGGTGTGTCCACAGAAAGACTGGTCTACATTTGCCTCCCGCAGCTCCACCTGCCAAAGGTCTAACCTAGAAGCTAAGGCCAAGCTAGGTGTGACCATACACTGGGGCAGTATGAGGAATGAACTATGTGTGAACTCAACCCACTGAAAGAGTCTCAAATTTAATTATTCTGGGTGGAAAAAGAGAGATTCAGTGTGTAATTCCTTTTATATAAAACTCTAGACGAGCCAGGTTCTGGTGGCTCTCGCTTTTAATCCTGGCTATTTAAGAAATAGAGCTCTGAAGACTAAGGTTTGAAGCCAGCCAGGGTAGGGAACTCTGTGAGACTCTTATCTCCAAGTAATCACCAAAAAGCTGGAGGTGGAGCTGTGGCTCTAGTGATAGAGCAAAAACTCTCAAGAACATCCGGGGGGGCTGGTGGCTCACTCCTGTAATCCTAACTATTCCAGAGACTGAGATCTGAGGACCACGGTTCAAAGCCAGCCCAGGCAGGAAAGTCCATGAGACTCTTATCTCCAATAAACCACCAGAAAAACCAGAAGTGATGCTGTGGTTCAAGTGGTACAGCACTCGCCTTGAGCTGAAGAGCTCTGGGTCAGCGCCCAGGCCCAGAGTTCAAGCCCCACAACTGACCAAAAAAAAAAAAAAAAAGCTCAGGAACAGCACCCAGGCCTGGAGTTAAAGCCCCAGGATTGGCCCAAAAAAATAAAGCTAGAAGTGGAGGTGTGGCTCAAGTGGTAGAGATCCAACCTTGATAATAAACCTAAGTGAAAAAGTGAGGCCCGGAGTTCAAGCACCAGCACCCTCCACCACACACAGGTCAAATGTTCAAAACATGGGGATCTAGGAAATGGGACAAACGTGAACAGATTCATCCCGGCCTGTCTGGGGACAGGAGGCCCCAGGCCAGCCTGGCCAGGCCAGTCTACCTGCTGCCCATCAAGGAGAGGTTCAGGCAGGTGTGAGAAGCAGCCATTATTCCCATTTCCTCTCCCAGGAGGATGAGCTGCTAGCTGCTCACTAAAAGACAGGTGTCTGCAGCCTGTCGGCTCTGCAGCAGCCTGCCTGGGGACGGAGCTGCTTCCTCTCACGACCCTCCCGGAAGGCCCTGAGAGGCCAAGATAAAGGAGTCAATGGATGAGGACGCCTCTGGGAGTACTTCCCTGCCACCTGGGGAGGGATCTGGATCTTTCTCCCTGATCTTCGAAGCAGGGGAGACACCCAGGGCCAGGGTTCAACTCTGAAGTATCTGCGATCCCCACAGAGGCCGACCCACGCTGAAGAACACCCACGGCAGAAGGAAGGTAGCACACCCTGCCTTCCTCCCGAGGCTCCATGGAGCCCACCTGGCTGCCAGGCCCTGGCAGAGGGGAGAAGGTGAGGAGGCGGGCCTGCTGCTCCCCACCAAGAGCTTTTAGGAGATCCACACTGACTGGGCCCGGCCATCGCCACTTGCTAGTGGGCATGCCACCTGCCTCTGTTCTCAGAGCTGCTCCCCTGCTCTGACTCCCTCAGCCTAATGTCCCTTGTGCCCAGACACCAAGTCCCCGAGAGCCCAGCCCAGCGGGGGCCTCAGGTGGCAGGGAGGCTGGGGGGCAGGGCCCTACAGAGGCCCCGGCTCCCAGACCACCTGGGCAGGGAGAGACACTGGCAGCTCAGGCCTGATCCACAAGGCCTGGCTGGGCGGCGGCCCCCCACTTGCCTCAGCGCCTTCCTCCTGTCCCACCTTCTGACCTGTGGCCTAGAAGGATTGTCACCGGGGTCTCTCCTCTCCTTCCCGCTTTCTCCCCACCGCTCCCCACGATTCATCTCTCTCCTGACAGATCTGAGAGTTCACATCTCCTCCGGTCCTCTGGCGCCTGAGCAGGTGCAGAGCACAGCCAACAGAGGGGACAGACGGGTCACTAGCACCCACAGGAGCCAGGAACGGGCAGCTTTGCCTGGCACTACAGTCTCCACTGAGGTCCAGCTCCTGTCCTAACACCACCATTGTGTCCTCACTCCACACGCCGGCACACACACACACACACACACACCAGATCCACAAACCCTCAGGGCTCCTGCCAACCCTGCTGCCTAACCAACCATCTCTGAACCTCTAGCTCAAAGCAATGAATCCCCCAAGCCCATGGTGAGTCTCCTTTGTCCCTCCAGCTCACCTCTGGGATCCATGGCTCCCTGGTGCCTGTTGAGAGGCAGGAGCTCAGTTCTAGACCTCAGGCACAAAGCCAGACCCACTGCAGAGCCTGGCCCAGCCGCCCTGTCCCTTCTGGGCGGGGAGACTCTCTGGCAGGCTTCTGATTTGCCCAGGTCTGCCTACTACAACCAGCCTCCTCAGTCCAGTGACCCCACCAGAGATGGCCAGTGCCTTAGCCACACCTCAGACCCAGCAGGCCCTGGATGCTTGCTGCCACTGTCAGAACCAGCCTTCCCTCCCGAGGGGCCCCAGCATGCTCACGGGCCCAGCCCCACTCAGCTCTCCAGCACAGGTGTGCCCAGCCTGCCCCAGCTCTCAGCCCCTGACTCCAGCATGGACAGCTCAGCCCCTAGCCCCCATGTTTGCAGACACTTAGCAGGTCAAACCATTTGCTTCTGAGGGCTAGTGTGTGAACCAGGGATCCCTTCCACCTGCAGCTACAGATGAGCCTACAGGAAGGTTCAGGAGAAAGTGTCCTCGGTTACCTTAGGGTCGGTGCTACCTGATAGACCGGAGGAGGCCCCCACCTGGCCCCAGGGTGTCCACAGAGAAGAATTTGAGGGCACACTGAGGTAGACCCCAAGGAAGTTTGTAGGGAAAGCAAAGCCAGAGAGGCAGTGTGTGAACCAGCGTGAGCGGGGTGCGCGTGACGACAGGGGCTGCCGACACGCTTACATCAGGGGCACTCAAGAAGAAGGACGTTGGGAGCTGGGCACTGGTGGCCACGCCTGAAATTCCAGCTACTCAGGAGGCTGAGATCCGAGGACCACATTTAAAGCCAGCTCAGTGAAGAAAGTCTGTTAAGGGCTGGGAAGGTGGCTCAGTGGTAGAGCGCTTGCCTTGCATGCCTGAGGCCCTGAGTTCGATTCCTCAACACCACATAAGCAAAAAGAAAAAAGCTGGAAGTGGTGCTGTGGCTCAAGTGGTAGAGCTCTAGCTTTGAGCTGAAGAGCTGAGGGACAGCGCCCAGACCCAGAGTTCAGGCCCCACGACCGGACAAAAAAAAAAAAAAAAAAACAAAGTCTGTGAAGCTCTCACCTCCAATTAACCACTGGAAAACCAGAAGTGGAGCTGCGGCTCAACATGGAAGAGTGCTAGCATTGAGCAAAAGAAACTCAGGGACAGTGCCCAGGCCCTGAGTCCAAGCTCTATGACTGATATAAGAAGAAAGATGGGGGAAGGAGGGGGGAGGGAGGGAGGGAAAGAAGGAAGAAGGAAGGAAAGAGGGAAGGAAGGAAGGAGGGAAGGAAAGAAGGAAGGAAGGAAGGAAGGAAGGAGGGAAGCAAAGAAGGAAGGAAGGAGAGAAGAAAGGAAAGAAGAAAGGAAGGAGGGAAGGAATGAAGGAAGGAGGGAAGGAAAGAAAAAGGAAGGGAGGGAGGGAGGAAGGAAGTTAGGTTTTGAGGCTCAAATCACCTTAGCATGAGAGATCCCAGATGATCTCCAGCCTGGCCTGATCCGTCATTACTGCTGTGACACTGCTTTGTCCATCTCACCAAGACCTCAAGGCTGACCAATCACTAAGCTTGGATCATCAAGGCTGCCTGCTCACTAAGCTTGGATCATCAAGGCTGCCCAATCACTAAGCTTGGATCACCAAGGCTGCCCAATCACTAAGCTTGGATCA
>NW_012267271.1:8302347-8309952 GCF_000151885.1 Dipodomys ordii | reverse complement strand
CCTGAGTACAATTAACAGTAAATCAACAAATAATAAATCATGCTAATTAACTGGGTGAGTAGATAAGGTCAGAAAGAGAGAGAGGGAGCTACTCTGTTTCCCTTCACATTTTTTGTTTCCTTTTTATTAAACATTACAGCTCATGAGAGAATGTAAGGCTTAGGAAAGAAACAGTGCTGAGATGCTTTTTCTTTTCTTTTCTTTTCTTTTTTTGTTTGGTCATGGGCTTGAAATCAAGGTCTGCCATGGTCCCTGAGCTCTTTGTGCTCAAAGCTAGCTCTCTGCCACTTAGAGCCACAGCTCCACTTCTGGTGGAGCTAGTGGTTAATTGGAAATAACCACTTTCCTGCCTGGGCTGGCTTTGAATCTTTTTTTTTTTAATTTTATTTTTGGGTCCGGTCTTGGGGACTGAACTCTGGGCCTGGGCGCTGGCCCTCAGCTCTTCAGCTCAAGAATAGCGCTCTACCACTTGGGCCACAGCGCCACTTCCGGCTTTATTCTTTTTGCTTATATGGTACTGAAGAATCGAACCCAGGGCTTCATGCATGCAAGGCAAGCGCTCTACCACTGAGTCACCTTCCCAGCCCTGGCTTTGCATCTTGATCCTCAGCTCTCAGCCTCCTGAGTAGCTAGGATGACAGGCGGGAGCCCCCAGCGCCCAGCTCCTATGTGCTTTTAATGAAGCTATTCATTAATACAGAGGCATTTGTCTCTGTGTCCCTGGCAGCTGTTTCCCACACTCCTTTTCTTGGATCTGTGCTGCTCTGCAGACCTCTGCACCCACCGTGGGGACAGACACTGGGGGCTGTCTGGGCCCCATCAGTGGACACGTGCATGAGGAGGTGCGGCCTAGCTTCTCTCTGGCCCTGAGCTCATACAGCCTGTGCAGGCTCCCACCAGGCAGAGGTGTGGGTGGCCAGGCCAGGCCAGGGGGAAATGGAAGTTCAGAAAAGAGCCCATCTGTCTGACTGCAGTGGGCCAAGCCCCTGTCTCCAGGCTGCGCCTTCTACTCTAGGTCAGCCTGGCTCTACCCCTGGAGCCCCAGGGAGTGGGGTGGACAAGGAGGCCCTGCCCCTCCCCCAGCTGCCTGTGTCCCAGGTGGCCCCAGGGTGTCTGCAGGGCAGAGCAAGGCCTGGGGGCAGAGCTGGCAATTGGGTGGTTGGTCATGTTATCCATTGTCCCTAGCCTCCTGGGGAATCCACTGTGTCATACCACACAAAACCCAACTCAGGCTCTCCGAGGAACCAGTGGAAGACAGAGCTATCTCAGAGGCTCAGTGGAAACATCCACCCAGGACAGCTCACTCTCCCTAGGCCTCCCCACCCAGGCCCACAGGTCGCTCTGCCTTGTAGGCCTCTGGTGTCAGCTTTCGGGACCCAGTTGCCAGCAGGCTCACAGAGGGTACAGACCGCCTGGGAGCGGCCACTGCTGTCAAGATGATAGAGCTACTAACACCTGACACCCAGAGTCTGCTACAGCAGCTGAACACCCTCCTGGAACAGGAGTCCAGATGTCACCAAAGCTCTGTGGCTTGAGGCTGATCCAGTCTGCCCACGACAAGGGCCTGAGGATGAAGTGGATGGTTTCCAGGAGGACCGCATGGCAGTCCAAGCATAGTTACTACAGAATGTCCCCTCCCAGCCACCCCAAAACCCACTCAGAAATGGGCAAATTTGGTTCTCTGTGTAGAAAAAAAGCTCCCAGAGGTATCATTTTCTTCTATAATTGAAGAATTGAAATATAATCTTCAAAATAAACCAATGGTGTGGAATAGCAAAAGGGGGAAATCACCTCGCTGCGCTAGTCCATTAACACTTGAAAGCATTTATTGTGCATGCAACAGAACACCTTAATTTCTTTAATTAATTCCTTTAATCAATTTAATGTTACCACCCCTTTGATAATGATCATAATTAATAGCCTGCATTTTTTTTGGTGGGTCATGGGGCCTGAACTCTGAGCCTGGCACTGTCCCTCAGCTCTTCAGCTCAAGGCAAGCGCTCTACCACTTGAGCCACAGAGCCACTTCCAGCTTTTTCTGCTTATGTGGTGCTAAAGACTCGAACCTCATGCTGCAAGGCAAGCACTCCACCACTGTGCCACCTTCCCCAGCCCCTTATCCTTAACTTTTGTAGAGCATGCTTTAGGGTGACTTGTCTGTTTCCCCAAAGGGCTGATGCATTTCAACACCTGAAAACATCAGTTAACTTTGAATTGGCAGATGCAACCTGACCAGCGATTGTTTGGTACCTTTCAATAAAATTATTGAAATGCAAAAAGCAAAAAACCTAACTCAGACTACATCAGTGACCTACACATAGAAGCTAAATTCCAAACTCATTGAAGAAAATACAAGGATTTCTTTTTTTTCTTTTTTGGGGTCCGGTCGTGGGCCCTGAACTCTGGGCCTGAGTGCTGTCCCTCATTTCTTCAGCTCAAGACTAGCGCTCTACCATTTAAGCCACAGTGCCACTGCCAGCTTTTTTCTTTTTGTTTATGTGGTACTGAGGAATCGAACCCAGGGCCTCATGCATGCAAGGCAAGCGCTCTACCACTGAGCCACCTTCGCAGCCCCCCAACACAAGGATTTCTTGACCTTGATTTGGTGATGGATTTTTTTTAGATGTGAGTCTAAGAGTAGCATACATAAACACACACGTGTGCACGCACACATACATACATGCAAGCACACACACGTGTGCACACACACACCTGCACACACACACAAACACACACACACACATATATTGGGCTTCATCCAAACTTAAAACCTTTGTGTACTTAATGACGCTACAAAGAAAATGAACAGACTGCAGGATGGGAAAAAACACCTGCAAAGTGTCTATGTGAGAATGGTCTGACATCCAGAATATACAAAGAACTCTTACGCTCAAAAACTTAACAAGACAAAGGCCTTTAACAGACATTTCCCCAGATAAGAAATACAAGCGGTCCATGATCTCACAAGAGGTCAGGCACCACTCAGGCCTGCCATCCTGCCACTCGGGAAGCTCAGATCTGAGAGCTGCAGTTCAAAGCCAGCCCAAGCAGGAAAAGCCATACAACTCTTATCGCTAATTAATGGCCCAAAACAAGCTGGAAGTGGAGCTGTAGTGCCAGTGGTACAGTGCTGGCCTTGAGCAAAAAAGTTCAGGGACAGTGCTCACTCAGGCTTGGAATTCAAGACCCAGGACTGGCACACATACACAAAAAGAACTAACTAGAAGACCACCAGTACTACTAATTAGAGAAATACAGATCAAAACCACAGTCAGATACCACTTCATACCCAATGGGATGAACATAATGTAAGAGAGAGGAGAAGGAAGGAAGGGAAGAGTGGACGAAGGGAGGAAGGGAGGGAGAGAGGAAGGAAGGAAGGAAGAAAGGAAGGAAGGAAGGAAGGAAGGAAGGAAGGAAGGAAGGAAGGAAGGAAGGAAGGAAGGAAATGAAGAAATTAGGACTGAGTAGAAATGTACAATGCAACCCTGTAGAAAATAGTTCAGCAGTTTCTCAAAAACATGAAACATGCCAGACACTGGTGACTCACACCTGTAATCCTAGCTATCTGAGGATCACAGTTCAAAGCCAGCCTGGGCAGGTGAGGCCATAAACTCTTATTTCCAATAAACCAGAAAAAAAAAAAAACAAACAGAAGTGGCACTGTGGCTCTAGTGGTAGAGCCCTCGCCTTGAGCTGAAGAGTTCAAGGACAGGGCTCAAGCCCAGAGTTCAAGCCTCATGACCCATATGAAGCATAAACCGGACACCAGTGGCTCACACCTGCAGCCCCACTGATGGAGAATGTGCCCACAGCATTCCGAACTCTCCACCCCCACCAGCCCCCACAAGGTCTCCTCAGGGGCAGCTCCTCTCACCTGCCAGTGACAGCTACACCCCTACACGATCAACTGCGTGAGTCTCCTCATCTCTGCCCCTGCCTTGGCAGCCCTGGCCTGCCACCCAGGCCAAGTCCCCTTAGTTCTCCCTCGGGTACTCGAACCTGATCCAGGGGCTGCACCTCAGTTTCCCTTACTACATTAGATGTTTCCTCTGGAAGCCCTGCCCCCATCAATCGTGCTTTGTGTCCTCTCTAGGACTGTCACAAGTGTAGGCAGAAAATTAATCAAGATAATGATGAACACAAAGGAAAAAAATTAATGCAGAAAAAATATTTCTTTGACAAAACCCAACTTCATTTATGGTGGGTGTGTGTGTGTGTGTGTGTGTGTGTGTGTGTGTGTGTGTGTGTTTCAGAGGGGTTTGACATAGGGCCTCATGCTTCCTAGGCAGGAACTCTACCACTTGAATCATGTTTCCAGCCCTTTTTGCTCTTGTTTTTTTTTTCTATCATTTGGGGGCTTGAACTCTGGGCCTGGGTGCTGTTCCTCAGCTCTTCAGCTCAAGACAAGTGCTCTACCACTTGAGCCACAGCACCACTTCTGGTTTTCTGAGTAGTTTATTGGAGATAAGAGTCTCATGGGCTTTCCTGCCCAGGCTGGCTTTGAATCGTGATCCTCAGATCTCAGCCGCCTGAGTAGCTAGGATTACAGGTGTGAGCCACCAGTGCCCGGCTCTGCTTATTTTTGAGATAGGGTTTCAGTTACCTGGGCCAGCCTGGGCCAGTCTCCTAGTTATCCTTCCTGTCATAGCTCAGATAACAGGTGCATGCCAACGCATCTAGCCTTTTCTGTTGAGGTGGAGTCTTTTTTCCCCAACTGGCCTCAAACCTTGATTCTCCCAATCTCAGCTATTCCTGAGGGGATTATAAGCCTGAATCCTTATGTCTGGTTCTATTCATGATTTAAAACCTACCAAAAAACTGGGACTAGGCAGAGATTCCTTAACTTGTTAAACGGAATCTGTAAAAATCCCACAGCCAACATTATGCTGAAGTAAGAAGGCCTGGACTGGTTGGCGCCATATTGGCCACATGGTGGATGGTAGGGTCTGGCATCTTGTCTTCATGCTGGGGGAAAAACTCCACCCCTGAAGGACTAAGCTAACTCCATTCTAAAAGCAAGCCATCTTCTCCTATACAACTGACCTCAGGTTAAACCTAAGGAACAAAACAGTTATTGGAAAGACCAGTTCTTGGAAGGTTCTTGGAAAGCCTGCAATCCAAACTGCAATTATACCCATTATACCCCTAGCAACCCGAGTTAGCTAAGGATTGAGAAACACAACCCAGGTACTGGAAAATGGATGGGATGGTCAGCTGGTAGAAACAGCTGCAGGGTCAGGGCGACCCAAAACTTGCCCATGAAATGCTGACCAATTATGTAGGAGCCCACAAACCTTAAACCTCCTCCTATTTGCTGGAAACCCTATAAGAACCCTACTGAACATGTGATCGGGCTCACAACTCTGACCTGCTGTGTTGGTGATGATTATGAGTCCAGGCTCAAGCTTGCAAATAAACGACTCTTTTGCAGTTTGCATTGGTCATGGTCTCTGGGGGTCACTCGGGGGTCTCAAGTTCGAGTCTAACACCCCCCCCCATCACCTGCCTCCCAGGTAATGGGCATGCCCAGACCCCTGGAGGCAGGGGCGGGCACTTGGCTGATAGGTTACTGAATCTGTCAGTCTAGTGCCTGGGACTTGGACTTTCCTGAGGATCTGCCCCCTGCTCAGACCTATTTAGGCCCAGACCAGCCTAGCCACCAGACTCCATGCCCCGTGTGTCACTGTGATCATGTCCTGTGTCCTGTGTCCTGTATCCTGGCTCATCTCCAGTCATCATGGAGTCCCAATTCAACTCTCCATTGCAGCTGAATTGGCTTGTTTGTATTGTTCTTGTTATTTCTTTCTTCTTTAGCATGTTTCCTAGCTGTGTTATGTGTATTTGCGTGCTACAGGCCTTTGTAACAACTGGCGGCCTGCAGCCTGGTAACTAAATAGTAAAGATTCCAATATCCTGTATTTTAAAATGTGGCTTCTGGGATAATTTACCTTACAGCAATGCACAAGGTGAAATCATAAGAGCTTTTCTGACATTGAAGGAGGGAGACCGGGTCTGGTACCATTTGGCCACATGGTACATGGTAGGGTCTGGCATCTTGTCTTCCTGCTGGGGGAGGGTGAAGCCTCGGCCTCCTGGGTGATAGGCGTGTCTGAATCCCTGGAGGGGGGCGGGGCACTTGGCTGATAGGTGACTGAGCCTGTCAGTCCAGTGCCTGGGACTGGGAGCTTCCTGTGACCCTGCCCCCTGACCTGACCATATTTAAGTGTGGACCAGTTCAGGTGCCATTATGCTATGCCATGCATCTCCATGTTCATATGCTGTGTCCTGTCTCCTGGCTCTTCTCCGGTCACCATGGTGCCCCAATTGTTTTTGTTCTTTCTTTCCTCTCTAGCCTGTTTCCGAACAGTGTTAAGTATATTTGTGGGCTGCAGGCCTTTGTAACAATTGGCTGCCTGCAGACCGCTTGTGCAGTCTGATCCTTCAAAATGTGGCTTCTCTGTTTTTTCACCTTACACCAACATCAGCTTCAAAACAAGGATGTTTCCTCTTGCTGCTTGTGCTCAACACTATCCTGGAAATTCCAGCCCAGGAAGTTAAGCAAGAAAAGAAGTAAGAGGCAAGGCAACCATGGCTCCTGCCTGTAATCCTAACTACTTGAGATCTGAGGATTACAGTTCCAAACAGCCTGAAATAGGAACTTCATGAGACTTTATTTCCAGTTAACGACTGAGTGGAAAAAGCCAGAAGTGGAACTGTGTCTTGAGTAGTAGAATGCTAGCTTTGAGCACAAAATCTCAGGGACAGCACGTAGGCCCTAAATTCAAGCCCCAGGACCAGCACCAAAATGGGGAGGAGTAAGAGGAGGAGGAAGAGGGGAGCAAAGGGGAGGGGGGGAGGGGAAGAGAGAGAGGAGGAACAGACATTCAAGTTGGAAAAGAAGTAGTAAAATGATGTCTATTGCCAGATGAAAAAGCCGGAAGTGGCGCTGTGTCTCAAGTGGTAGAGTGCTGGCCTTGAACTGAAGAGCTCAGGGACGGTGCCCAGGCTGAGTTCAAACCCCACAACCGACAAAATAAAAAGGGAAACGCCCACAAATTTAAAAATTCAAGTGAATATGTAGGGAAACTGAAGCCCTTGAACGCTGGTGCTATCAATACAAAATAGAAGAGACGCCATGGCAGCACTTTGCCAGTTTATTTCTTTTTTAAAAAAAATCAAAAGATGGAGCTGGGCATCAGATGGCTCATGCCGGTAATCCTAGCTCCTCAGGAAGCTGAGATCTGAGAATCAGGGTTTGAAGAAGCCCAGGCAGGAAATTCCATGAGACTCTTATTTCTAAATAAATACTCAGAGAAATGAAGCTGTGGCTCAACTAGTAGACTGCTAGCCCTAGGACCAGCACCAAAAAAAAAAAAAAAAAAGAAAGAAAGAAAGAAAAGACAAGACTTATAAGACAGCTGATACCTAGCTCCTTGGGGGTCAAGATCTGAGGATTACAAGAAGGTACACCCTTAGCCTTGAGATCCTTATCTCCATTATTTTTTTTTTTTTTTTGTCGGTCGTGGGTCTTGAAATCTGGGCCTGGGCGCTGTCCCTCAGCTCTTCAGCTCAAGGTGAGCGCTCTACCACTTGAGCTACAGC
>NW_012267271.1:8274532-8302102 GCF_000151885.1 Dipodomys ordii | reverse complement strand
CCTGTAATCCTAACTACTTGAGATCTGAGGATTACAGTTCCAAACAGCCTGAAATAGGAACTTCATGAGACTTTATTTCCAGTTAACGACTGAGTAGAAAAAGCCAGAAGTGGAACTGTGTCTTGAGTAGTACAATGCTAGCTTTGAGCACAAAATCTCAGGGACAGCACGTAGGCCCTAAATTCAAGACCCAGGACCAGCACCAAAGAGGAGGAGGAGGAGGGGAGCAAAGGGGAAGGGGGGAGGGGAAGAGAGAGAGGAGGAACAGACATTCAAATTGGAAAAGAAGTAGTAAAATGATGTCTATTGCCAGATGAAAAAGCCGGAAGTGGCGCTGTGTCTCAAGTGGTAGAATGCTGGCCTTGAGCTGAAGAGCTCAGGGACGGTGACCAGGCTGAGTTCAAACCCCACAACCGACAAAATAAAAAGGGAAACCCCCACAAATTTAAAAATTCAAGTGAATATGTAGGGAAACTGAAGCCTTTGAACGCTGCTGTTATCAATACAAAATAGAAGAGACGCCATGGCAGCACTTTGCCAGTTTATTTCTTTTTTTGAAAAAATCAAAAGATGGAGCTGGGCATCAGATGGCTCATGCCTGAAATCCTAGCTCCTCAGGAAGCTGAGATCTGAGAATCAGGGTTTGAAGAAGCCCAGGCAGGAAATTCCATGAGACTCTTATTTCTAAAAAAATACTCAGAGAAATGAAGCTGTGGCTCAACTAGTAGACTGCTAGCCCTAGGACCAGCACCAAAAAGAAAGAAAAGAAAGAAAGAAAGAAAGAAAGAAAGAAAGAAAGAAAGAAAGAAAGAAAGAAAGAAAGAAAGAAAGAAAGAAAGAAAGAAAAGACAAGACTTATAAGACAGCTGATACCTAGCTCCTTGGGGGTCAAGATCTGAGGATTACAGGAAGGTACACCCTTAGCCTTGAGATCCTTATCTCCAATGAACATAAAAAGCTGGAAGTGGAAGTGTAGCTTAAGTGGTAGAGGGCCAACCTTGAGCAAAAAAAGGTCAGGCACAGACCCCAGGCCCAGAGTTCAAGCACCAAAAAAATAAAATAAGATTAATTAAAAGTGGAGTGGGGCATCCAGGGCTCACACCTGTAAATATAGCTCTTCAGGAGGCTGAGATCTTTAGGATCATGTTCAAAGCCATCCCAGGCCAAAAAGTCTGCCAGATACCATCTCTCCAGATGCCATGTCTAAAATGATCAGTTGCCGGGCACTGGTGGCTCACACCTGTCATCCTAGCTACTCACAAGACTGAGATCTGAGGATCACAGTTCAAAGCCAGCCCAGGCAGGAAAGGCTGTGAGACTCTTACCTCCCATGAGCCACCAGAAAACCAGAAGTGGCACTGTGGCTCAAGTGGTAGAGTGCTCGTCTTGTGCTGAAGAGCTCAGGGACAGCGCCCAGGCCCAGAGTTCAAGTCCCTTGACTGACAAAATAAATAAATAAATAATCAGTAAAAAGCAAGGCTAGAAGCCCAGTTCAAGTAGCTGTCAGTCTGTCAATCAAGCAAGCTGGCCCTGTACAGCGGGGGGGAAAATTAAATAAAATTATCCTATGATCTTTTTTTTTTTTTTTTTTTTTTTGCTGGTCGTGGACCTGAACTCTGGGTCTGGGCGCTGTCCCTCAGCTCTTCAGCTCAAGGCCAGTGCTCTACCACTTGAGCCACAGCGGCACTTCGGGGTTTTTCTGTATATGTGGTGCTGAGGAATTGAACCCAGGGCCTCATGCATGCAAGGCAAGCACTCTACCACTGAGCCACCTTCCCAGCCCATAAAATTATCCTATGATCTTGTCACCTTATCCTAAAGAATCCAAAGAAGAATCTTGAGTTCATGAGTGACCAAAAGGGAGCTCAATAGCCTGAGACTTACAAAAGACTGCTTCATGTAAGTTGTTTGCTGAGAGCAAACCAAAGTTGATCAAATGCAGGTTCATTAAAATAAAGTTCAAGCTGGGTGTTGGTGCCTTATGCTTTTAATCCTAGTTATTCAGGAGGGTAAGAGCTGAGGATCACAGTTTAAAGCCAACCTTGAAAGTCCATGAGACTCTTATCTTCAATTAATCACCCCCAAAAAGCCAGAAGTAGAGCTATGGCTCAAGTAGTAGAGAGCTAGCCTTGAACACAAAAGCTCAGGGATAGTGCCCAGGCCCTGAGTTCAAGCCCCAGGACCAACACTAAACACACACACACACACCAAATTTCAAGTGTTTGGAGATGAAGGCAAAACAAAGATGAAAGGTGTTTATAGACATTTCAAAACTCAAAAGTTTTTTTTTTAATCACTGACCACAAGCCTGGCCAGAGGCCAACTCAGGGTGTTTCAAACTCACTTCAAAGAATGCAAACAACAGGAAAGGTAAAAGGGCTGGACAGGAAAGACTGTGACGCTCTTATCTCCATTAACCACAGAAAAAGCTGGAAGCGGCATTTGGCTCAAGTGGTAGAGTGCTAGCCGTGAGCAAAAGATGCTCGGGGACTGCGCCTAGGCCCTGAGTTCACACCTTAAGACCAAAAAAATAAGGGGAGGTGGCAGGACAGGATTTTAAGCAACATAAGGAAGCAATCCAGCCAGGTCCAAGTGTGGCCTGGCCAGTCATTAACTCAGGGCGGCTCTGAAATGGAGTGTGAGGAAGTCCTTATGTCTTGAGGGAACCATCAGTTCTCAGGAGATGGGGTGACTTGTCCTTACAACTCTGCTGTCCTGGAAACCAAGGAGACAGCTGAACCAGGACACTGGCTGGCCTGCCTCCATGCCCCAGCTGCTAGCCTCATCTCTCTTGCTCATGGAAGCCACTGCCAGGGTCTCCCCTTCCTGCCTCCTGACCAGCCACAGTGTCCGAGCTGTGAACGGCCCTCCCCTTGGACACTGTCTCCTCCGCTATGGGCCTTGCTGAACCTCCAATGTTCGATAAACAGACCGTGCTTTAAGAGACAGAGCACTGTGCGGGACACTGCAGGGTTGATGGGTGTTCGGGGAACAGGTGAGTGTGGAGGGGGCCTGGGAGCCCCCCAGAGACTCACCCCAAAGGAAGGATTCCCAGAGTGAGTGAGATGAGCAGGAAAAGGCAGTGTGTTTTTACTGTTGGGTAACAGTCTCCACTATTTTAGGGAGTACTTGGTTTCCTTCACAAAAGTGCTGCTCACAGGGAAAGCAAGATGGCCGCCCGCACAGTGGACGCCGGTCAACACCCCAGGCTATCCTGTCCTTTCTCATGGAGTAAGGGAGCTCCAGGACAAGCTGGAGGGGCTGGGGCACACACACACACAGAGGCTGCCAAGGGCGGGCTTCCTATCAGCCAGGCTGCCTGGCACAGCCTGTGCTGAGTGCCAAGCAGAGACCAGCACTGCGGGCCGCCCACGCCCTGGGGCCTACCTGCCACACCGTAGCACGACAGCTTTGTCCTGGGCATGGACTTGCAAACCCCCACTTGGGGACCTTGGCTGTGCCTGGATCACTTCCCAACCGGGGAAAAGTCACCGCTTTACCTCCTCCCCCTCACCTGACGCCGTTGACCTCCCAAGATGGTGGGCCGGCTCTCAGTGGGCCACATGAGCTGAATGGCCCGTCCGGACCTCAACTCTCCTCCTGCAGTTCTGTGGCCTCTCGGCAGGGTGCCCGCCACTTGGAGGCTGGAAGCAGGTACTACTGGGGGGTCCGTTATCCTGCCTTCTCCCACCTTCTCTGCCACTGCCACCCACAGACAATCCCTAGGCTCCAGCGCTTGTTCCCTAGATCCACGTGCTTCTCCCTCTGATCAAACGCTCACTGACACTGAAAACTTGGCAGCCCGGTAGTCAGAAGACAAGCGGGCTGACATCTAATCCCTTCATGGTAGCCACAGATGTCAGACCCTGGGAGTGCTCGGCCTGCTAGATACACAAAGAACTGTGACAAAGGCCTTCCACACCCACAGGAAGTCATCCAGCCTAGAGGACTGGCCAGGACTCATTTGCTAGGGGCTGGGTTTTGTTTACCATGGGATAACGGTGCCTTTTCAAGAAAGCCATGAGCGTGAACACACACGTATAGACAAGGGCATGACATCCGGAGTGCAAAGGTACTTTTTCTGCTTGAGTGGGCCTGGACCCTCGGTGTTCGCGCTCTCAGATGCCTGGCTCGCTGCTGGTTTTAGCTCACTGAGCTTAACAATGACTAGACCCTCACTAACCTTGCTCTAGGTTGGCACCACCATTTGCTGTCACACTGAGGGGGGATTGTAGAAAAGCTTTGGCTTACATGGGTGGAACTCACCAATCCTTCACTTAAGTGTGCTCACAGGTCCGCTGACTCGAGGGCTGAAAGCCCAGTGAACATGAAGAGCATGCGCACACCATCCCGCTTCATCTCATAAACATTACAAAGACCCTGCATCCTTGGGGAGGTGGTTTGAATCTGGGGCTCCCCTACTACAGCTCCAGTGACTGGCAATCTGGTCTAGTGATGGGTAGAATGGTCTGGGGTGGGGTGTGAATGAGTTGAAATCCTAACTCTCCGTGGTGTGGAATGGAGAAGTAGGGCTATTACTAATGTGGCCAAGGCAGAGACTCAGGGGTGGGGTCTGGTCCAGTGTAGTCGGGGTCCTGATGGAAGGGAAGTCTGGACAGCGGAGGAAGCCTTGGGAGAGACTGGGGACAGGCTTTCACTTAGTCCGGATGTAAGCCTGGGAATGTGGCTTAGTGGTAGAGTGTTTGTGAAACCCTGGGTTCAATTCCTCAGTACCCCAAACACAGAGAAAGCTGGAAGTGGCTCTGTGGCTCAAGCGGTAGAGTGCTAGCCTTGAGCAAAAGAAGCTCAGGGACAGCGCCCAGGACCTGAGTTCAAGCTCCAGGACTCCTTGACTGCCTTCTGCACACATGGAAGGATTACAGAGCTCTGGGGACAGGGACAGGGAAGCCCAGGGAACTTGGAGGAACACCATATATCTTCAAGATAGGATCCTTAGGGCTGGAGGATGTGGCTCACTAAAGAACTTGCCAACAGGTGCAAGGCCCTGGTCGGACCCCAGAACTAAAAACCAAAACCCTGGCCACAGAAGGAAGGCCCACCTTCCTGGCCGCTGTCCCATTCTGTGTGACTAATGCAGACGGGAGGCTGACCGGCACAGGTGCTGTGGAGTCTTGTCGGGTAGTGGTCGGTTCTTGGCAGTGACCCATCTGCCTGCACTACAGCACACACAGGCATTCAACTACCCGTGTCCACGAGAACCAGGCTTAAAAACCCACCACGCAAGCGCACACTCCTGGTGGATTCTGTCGGCACAGCGCGTCCTGAGATGCTAAGCTTCTGCCCTTTGGCTGGGACCCACTTCTGCCCCTTGTGTGGCCAGTTCTGAACCAAGAACTGCTCCTTCCCTCTGGGGCTGCAGCATGCACGGACACTCCTCACCTTGATTTAGTAGTCCACTGGCTCGTAAGAGCTACAGAGGCTTTGTGCACTTACTCTTAATGAGACAGTGTGGCCAGGCACCCATGGCTCATGCCTGTAATCCTAGCTAATCAGGAGGCTGAAATCTTAGAATCACAGATAGAAACCAGCCTGGGCAGAAAAAGCCCATGAGAATCTTATCTCCAATTAACCACCAAAAAGCTAGACGTTGCGCTGTGGCTCAAGTGGTACAGCACTAGCCTAGGGCACAAAAGCTCAAGGATAGTAGCCCCAGGACTGGTACAAAGCAAAAGAACAAAACTGAACAGTTTGGCAAAAATCATGTTAATAGCCATTTATGGCACTGAAATTCCACTTCAGTTCATTTCATAGGCCTACCACTGGATTAACCTCCCACCTGCTCATAGGGTTATTCTCCCTGCTCCCTCCTTCTGGTCTGGGCTTCCTATTCCTTCCCATTTCCTCCTTTCTATGAGCAAAGCATTCAGCATCTTTTCTTTTTTTCCCTTGAACTCAGGGCCTGGGCACTGTCCCTGAACTTCTATTGCTCAAGGCTAGTGCTCTACCACTTGAGCCACAGCACCACAGCAGGCCTTTTCTGCTTATGTGGTACTGAGGAATCGAACCCAGGGTTTCATGCATGTTAGGCAAGCGCTCTACCACTCAGCCACCTTCCCTGCATTCAGCATCTTTTATCTACTGTGGTTTGAACTCCCAAACTCAGGTTGGGATTTGGTTGCCTCCCTAACAGGAGGAGAAGTAGAACTTTCAGAAGTGATTGGGCCAGGAAGGCCCACTCCATGTAGGGATAAAGGCTGTTAGCAGGGTTAGCCATGTGCAGCTGGTCCACAATTTTCCCTTGACCTTGGGTTTTGTCCTTGCCTTTCTGCATTACACACCCAAGGCTCTAGCACCTGCCAGTCTCTGCCTGCCATTGCAAGAACTTCTATCAACTCCATAGTCTCAGGTACATAACAGCCACACAAGGACCGAGCGCTTCTCTTTCAGTAGCACTTACCTTCTACCTTTTACAAATAACCAACCACAGAACAACTCAACTCTAGCTACCTCCATAACGTTCTGTAGGTGCCCCATACTCTAGAACTTGACTGTTTTGTGTATATGCCAGTCCTGGGGCTTGAAGTCAGGGTTTAGGCACTGTCTCTGGGATTTTGTGCACAAGGCCAGTACTCTACTACTTGAGCCACAGCTTTACTTCTGACTTTTTTGGGGGGGAGGGTGGTTCACTACTGGAGATAAGCTCTTCCCTGCCAGAGCTAGCTTCCAGCCATGATACGCAGAATAGCTAGGATCGCTAGGAAACTAGGGGAGAAAGGAACAGGCCAGACTATATCAACAGGCAAGCGCTGTGTATTAAAGCGCAGTAGCGAGAGCCAGCAACCTTTCTGTAGGATGGAGACTGTGCAGGGAGGTGGGGTTGGAGTCGGGCTTTTATGGAGTCTGAGCAAGGAGACAGAGGTTATGGAAAAGGCTGTTAGGGCTGGGGTGGTGGTGGTGGGGGACTTTTGTTAGGCTCATAATGGTAGGTTTATGGCCAGGCTTAGGTTGGATTGCCTGGCCTCGGCACACACCTGGGGTTCTTCCTGACCTCGGTATGCACCTGGGATCATAGGGCAGGGTCAACCCTTCAGTTGTCAGGAGACAAATGGAAAAACAAACACCTAATCCTCTAAATTAGGTTGAGGCCACACATGAAGGAAACACACACTGAAAACTTCCTTTCATCTGATGAATAAAAACAAAACCGCAAAGTATCAGGGAGTAGATGAGAGAAAAACTAAAACAAAATGAAAATTACTCTTCAAAATTACAGAAACACTGGGGAGGGGAGGAGGGAGGGGAGGAGGCCGTGGCTCTTTTGAGATACTGTCCTATCACAGACTAGTGCGGTGAAAGGGTCTTTCCAAGGCTTTGCACCCATGTTTCATTCCTCTGTACTTGGGATGAGGGGGACTCCACGCAGACCACAGCCTAGGACGAAGATTCCTGGGCTTTCTTTTCACTCTAGTCTCTGGAGACGAGTCCAGAGGCCTTCCTGCTTGTTTTTTTCTCCCAATGGCATCACCATTTACCAAGCTGATGAAATAAAAATAAATGCTCTGATTTGGTTTTTTCTTCCTTCAATAAGCCATAAAAATCTCTCTCCCTTGGTTCAGCTTTCTGGCAGGCATTATGATGCACTTCATAGTCCACTGTCGCTGCCCAATTCAGGCCAAGGGTTCCTTGTGGAAACTTACACTGCAAAATGTTTGACTTTCTATTTTCCATTTTCTTGTTCTCTTTATAAATTCCTTTGTATTCTAAAATGCAAGTATGGTCGTGTTACATAGTCCCTTGCTATATCACTGTTCACTTATTGCATCTTTACTGTGAAAGCACCCATCCTACAAAACCACATGGACAGAGCATCATATACAGAGAAGGGGGCTTATTGTCAGCAGGGGTCTGACAGGCTAGCTCTAGCTCTCTCTTAGGACAGAGTAGCAGCAGCCTGTCCCTGGGTAAGGCAGTACTTATTGTCTAGGGGACTGGCTCGGGTGAGATGTGACAGCCGAGTACTCCATTATGGTGGGCTAAGATTTATGGCAGCTGCCCAAAGAGTAGGTAAGGAGGCCTGCTGCTACCATTGATGGCTGTAACTGACCAAATGGAGGAAGCTGGTTACCTGCCTGCACCAAAAGGGCCCTTTGTCCGCCAATCTGGGGAGAAGAGCATGTCAGACTAACACACTGTCCTATTTTTTAAATCCATTTCTGTACTGCAGTTTTTGCTGTATCACAGGATGTTTTTTCTCGGTCATGGGATCTGAACTCAAGGCTAGAGCTCTACCACTTGAGCCACAGCACCACTTCCTGCTTTTTCTGCTTATGTGGTGCTGAGGAATTGAACCCAGGGCCTCATGCATGCAAGGCAAGCACTCTACCACTGAGCCACCTTCCCAGCCCCTGCATCACAGGACTTTATGGTATATGTTATTCATATACTTTAATTATTTCTACCTAAAATTTTTAAAATACAAAAATATAAACAATCAATAATTCAAACATATTAAAATATTAAATCAAAGTAACTATACTGTACACAATTGAAAGCTGATGCTACTAGTGCTTGCACACGTTTGCCAGCATGTGACTGTGCATGGCACACTGCTCTCTGGTGGAATGGCAGGAGCCTGAGCACAGCACCGTGTTCCACGTCCTGGGTGCTGACTGGCTCAGGGACTGCAGCCACCATGTCTGCTGCGCCATGCTGTCCATGCGCTCAGCATCTGTCTACTTCACACTGACGTCTGATGGCTGCTCTGCGGTTTGATTTTGTTGTTTGGTTTTGGTTTGGGGGCTTGAACTCTAGGCTTGGATGCTGTCCCTCAGCTCTTCAGCTCAAGGCTAGCGCTCTACCACTTGAATCACAGCACCACTTCCGTTTTCTGGTGGTTTGTTGGCACTAAGAGTCTCATGGGCTTTCCTGCCCAGGCTGGCTTTGAACCATAATCCTCAGATCTCAGCCTCCTGAGTAGTTTGGATTACAGGCATGAGCCACTGATGCCTGGCTTCTGAACAAGTTTGTAACATGGATGAGATGAAGTCAGAAAATGAAGAGGATGAAGATGAACTACGGCCTGGAGAGGAGGAGGAGGTTGGCGTAAAACTCGGTCGCCTTGCAGCCATGGTCAGAATGGCCAAAGCACTTGAGGAGTGGCTGAGGAATGACACCCCCAGATGCTGTGTTTGTTGCACTTTGTAAATACAATCAAGAGCGGCACGTCAGTTTATAAAAACCTCTTCACTCAGAAGAAAATCAGCGCCAGCAACTCCCCATAGCTGTGTCCAACACTTGAAGAGATCAGTTACAACTACACTGCGGTGGAAATAGAAGTCACGGCCCAGGGTGAAGACACCGCACCGCCTGTGAGGCGCTGGTGAGTGGAGCCTTCGGAAGAGCGCAGGGCTCCGCTTGGTGTGCAGTGCATTCACCTCCTCGTCATCACGCTCAGCGCCATCGGCACTGCACAGCTGCTAAGTCACGATCTTCACCACTCGGGTTGTAGTGTACTTCACTGGCGAGTACTGATAGAATTTTATGCTACTAAATTACAAAGACATAAAAATATAGAAAGTGTTTAAGAGCATATGAATAGCTGGGAAGGTGACCTAGTGGTAGAGTGCTTGCCTGGTATGCACGATGCCCTGGATTCGATCCCGCAGTACCACATAAACAGAAAAAGCCAGAAGTGGTGCTGTGGCTCAAGTGATAGAGTTCTAGCCTTGAGCAAAAGCAGCTCAGGGACAGCGCCCAGTCCCTCAGTTCAGTATATAGGACTGGCAAAAAATAAATAAAAGCATATGAAGTCTTTGTAAGAGCATGGGAAAGGTTTTTAGGAGAGCAGAGTCTATAGAGCCTTAATATATATATATATATATATATATATATATATATATATTGCTGTTACTTTGCGGATTTTCACCCATCGCATGGAGTCTCTGGAACGTTAATTCCTGTGATAGGTGAGGGCTCACTGTGCTACCAAGCCTGGCTCATGCTCAATATGTAACAGCTCACAATCACTGGGACTGAGTACGTGGTTTGTGGCTAATTATAGGCAAGGAACTAAATGTTTAAAACGTAAGTAGCCAGCCCTGCACTGGTTGCTCATCCCTGTAATCCCAGCTACTTATGAGGCTAAGATCTTAGGAGACTCTGAGATTTAAGGATCTAAAAAAAGCCCTAAAATTATCTCGGATTACAGCAAAATTCTGAATTGGAGGTGTGGCTCAAGTGGGAAAGCACCAGCCATACATAAAAACAGACGGCCTGGTGATCAAGCCCCAGTAGCAGCACAAACAATTTCAGGTGCTGACTACCAGGCTTATGTAACTGGCATTTGCTTAGATTCAAAGCAACTTATGCCTCTGCTCACCATTTCTGCTTTGTTTTTGAGCACAGGATCTCGGGTATGCAGCTCAGCTTGGCCTCAGTCTTGTGATTCTCTGCCTGTCTGGACCATGAGGTCCAACTTTACTATTCTGAAAGCCGTTGTCCTTCCTGAAAGTTGGTGTTCTAGAGCTAGGGTGGAATGAATTTTCTACTGACACTAACGTGGGCTCTGAACTCCAGCTGTCTGTCCCTCATTTTTCCATGGCTGCTGTGGGAAGCTCAGTGGCCGCTGCAGCAGGGTCCGTCTTTCTTCCTGGCTGCTGCTTAAGCACCCAGGGCTGTAGGATGTTTATTAAGCCTCCCTTGGAACTTGTTAGGAGCTGGATGCTGCTTCAACCCTCTCAGAGACCAAGGGAATTGGAGTTTACTGGGGTCATACCTGGGAAAAATCCAGGATGGGGTGGACACCTGGTTATTGTACTGAGCTGCCAACGCCCAAGCAGCCAGCTGGAGCTCTGCTGAGCTCAGCCCAGAAAGGAGTCTGGCTCAGACAGTGCCTCGGGCCCCAGGACACACCAAACTCTGCCAGGGGTAGCAGCCTGCCCAGACAGCTCAGAGGTGGAGCCAGAAAGCGAGGGGCAGAGGATGCCAGTGCTCTATACTTTTTTTTTCTTCTGTCGGTCGTGGGGCTTGAACTCTGTGCCTGGGCGCCGTCCCTCAGCTCTTCAGCTCAAGGCTAGCGGTCTACCACTTGAGCCACAGCGCCTGTTTTCTGGTGGTTTATTGGAGATAGGAGTCTCAGGTTTCTTGCCCAGGTTGGCTCTGAACTGCGAATCCTCAGATCTCAGCCTCCTGAGTAGCTAGGATTACAGGCACGAGCCACCGACGCCCGGCTTGGTCTATACTTCTTGTTGCTGGACCCAGGTCATGTCTCAAAGGAGATGTGGGAAGTGCTCCTCCGCAGCTGCCGCTGCCACAGGCTTGGCTTGGCTTTCCTTCGGCCTGGCATCTCACCTGCCTTTACCCCAGAGCTCAGTCCAGCACGGCGAAGACAGGTCCCATAAAGCACCCACACCGCCACCCTGAACTTGAGCACTTTGAACCTGGTCCCGCCAGAAAGCCACCAGTCCACACTTGCACCCCAAGGCACAAAGGAAAGCTCCCCCATTTATTAAGGAGTTTTTCCCTAGACAAAAGCTCATTTCATAACAGCTGCCCCGTATGATTTGTTTCCCTCCAAGACACCTGAGACAACACCAGCCTGCACAGCCATGCTTCACCAAGCTGACCCAGGAGGGTCGCCATCTCTGCCTGTCATGGCACAGCAGAGGCCCACCTGCACTAGCCCCTATCCTGGCCTTGATTCTAGGAGGCCAAAGGGAAGCACTTCAGTGCTCTGCCAGTGACTGGCCCACAGATGGCGCTGTGACCCCACTTCCCTTTCATTCCTTGGGTTTTGAGCAGGATTGGCTGAGGAACAGGAGAGAGGCAGAGCTAGGTAGCCTGGCTGGCCCTGGCTTCCTCCAAATAGCGTGAGCCCACCAGCCCCCTGCAGGTTCTGGCCCTCCCAAGGGAGTTTTTGAGGCTCCTTTTATCCTCCTGTTCATGGCCATGGGGAAGAGGAGGAAGCAGAGGCCTCCCCTCCACCCCTGCTTCCCCTTCAAGAGGGCAGATGCAGAATGGGCTGGCCCCTCCAGGGTCTGGCGAAGGCACCAACCTTCTCTCTGGGGCCTCATGGGAGCCTCACTGAAGGCAAGGCCCAGGTTACCTCACCTGGGGACCCATGATCAGGAGAGCAGATGGGAAAGGCACCAGGTAAGGAGCGGGCCGCTCAGGCCAGGCCAGCCCGGTCCAGGTCCTGGGGCAGCACCCGGCCTTCTTGCGGGCCTTCTGCAGACACCGTTCGGCACGGGCTGCCTTCTTCTTCCACCTGATGGTCTCACAGAGGCCCAGGACAGTCCCATGCCCCAGTTCTGGCTCTGTCTTGTACTGGCAGTGGCTGTGTCCGAGGCTGAAGGGAAGGCTGGGCTGCTACACATCATGGGCATCCCCAATATGCCTGGTCAACATGGGGCATCACAAGCCCAGACCTGAAGGGACAGCCTCGTCAGCTGGGTGCCCCAGCCAGGAAGGCAGTTCCAGGGCCTTCCTAAGTCTTGGTGAATGAGCAGGTGCTGGACTTCCCGGGCCCTTTAGTTGCCACTCTAGTGCACGGGGTGGTATAGGCCAGAGGGGCAGGCTGGCACCTCTTCCTGCTCTTGGAAGAATTGTCCCTCAAAGCTCCTGTGGAGGGGCAGCGGGAGCTGGACTGCCCTTCTGGACAAGGACAGCGCCCTTGGTGCTGCTGTCTGAGGCTCCTTCAGTGGGGTCTGCACTGCAGCTTCCACTGCTGCTGCTGGCAGGGCCCCGCTTGAGCTGCTCTGGTGATGTGGGCTGGGAGCAAATAAGGTCAGGGTTGTGGGGGTGTGGCATTCCCTCCTGGACAGTACCTCGAGCCAGTCGGAGGCATCCCGGAGTCAGCCCAGCATGATTTGGGAAGGGCTGCCACATACCCCAGGCCTATAGCATATTTGGCAACCAGTGGGATGCTGGGGCCTCGGGGAGGAGCAGTCCTCAGTCCTGGAGCTACCTGCTTCCGAGGACCACCCTGTGTTTCCCCACAGCATCCCATCCCCACAGGCTGCTAGGGCTCCACGGGCCCGACCTGCATAAGGGCCTCACAGAATCCTCCTTTGCCTTCCTCCCCCAGAGAAGAGCAAGCCACGCTTCACACACCCCTGCAGCAGGGCGCTGATTCCCGCGTGAGCGCCCATCCACCTCTGCCCTCTGCCTTCCCTTCTTCCTCCCATACTTTTCGCAGCAGCTCTCTGCTCTTGGAGTCCTTTTTACTGCAGAAATCCTGCCTGGCAGCTTGGGAAATGAAAGCAAGCTGGCTCTGCAGGAGGGGCAGAGAGAAGGTGACAGTTGGGAGGGGGAGGGGCGGCAGTTGGGCTCCGTTTTGTGTGGGAGGCCAGCCTCCCATCAGCCCACACAAGCGGTTCCAACGGGTTTTACTGAGCTCCAGGGACCCACAGGCTGGGAGCAGATTTGTCGTCCTGGCACAATGCTGTGCCACCCAACCCACCAGGCAGCTCCGCTCTGCTCAACTGGAAAGAGATGTGCGGCCACCAGACACGCTGCACAGCTCCTGTGCCCGCGTGTGTGCATGTGCCCATGTGTCTGTGCGACAGCACCCATTCTGTGTCTGGAAATCAGGCGAAAAGAACCTGCCATACGCCGGCCGAGGACTGCCCTAGCTGAGCCAAGGTAGCACCCGCCCAGCCGGCTTCCCCAGCCCACCTTGTAGGCCAGAGTTTGAAGTGGGCGATGGCTGCCCTGTTTGGTCCCAAAGCATCTCCCGAGGAGTTGGGGGCCCACCTCCGGATCTCCTGCCAAGTCCTGTCCAGGCAGAGGATGGCTGCCATCTGCAGGGCAGAGACCATGGCGTGCAGTGAGAAGTTCCGCAGGGCTCTGCATCCTGGGGAGGGAGATTGCCTGAGCCTTGCCTGGCACTGGGCCACCTCCTGCCCTGGCCCTTGGGCAGAGGCCTGGCTGATAGAGGCCTGCCGGAGTGGAAGAACTTGAGCAGGGACTCCTGCCACCCCAGCAAGATTTGGCCTCCGCCACTGGCTGAGTGGCAGAACCCAGAGAGCAGACAGCCAGGGAGGGCTTGAGAGAGGCTGGGGCTGGAAAGCCCGGGCCTGGCCAGGAGGATCTGAGCTCCACACAGGCCGGTGACCACACTGCCCACACCCACACAGGAGAAAGGTGCAGAGAGAGGGAGAGGCCCTGGGCAGCACAGCCTGCAGCATACCATGGCCTCCTGGATCCGAGGTGCCACCACCCGCGCCCTATCTGGCGCCTTCATACTGAGGAATTCAACGCAGGGGGTGATTGTGCAGGAACACACGTTGTTAACGTGGGCCACGATGGCCCGGATGGTGGGGGCCAAGTGCTCTTCAACCTGCTGTGCCTCTGGGACCAGATGGAGCCCAGGCAGAGGCTGGGCACTGCCTTCTGCAACAACTCCTGGGGAAGAGCGCCGAGGTCACCAGGTCCGTCACACACACTCCACAGTCCCAGGCCCAGACCCGCATCCGAGCCCACAGTGGGGCATGGAGCTCAGAGCATGGAGGAAGACACTGCAGCCACTGGGAAGCTCTGGGTCCGCGGTGCTGACCCTCCATTCCACCCAGCCCCCAACGGACCATCAGGATTCCAAGGTGGGCAAGGAGAGCACTGTTTTCCCTAAGTCTTCTGAGTCCTCCCAGAGACCTGCACATCCCAGGCCATCCCTTTGGGCCCTGGCCCATCCACCTCACTTCTGTCTCCTGGCCCACTTGCACAGGACCTAGCCCTAGGATGAGGCCCATCCCAAGACTGGCCTGGACAGCCATGGTGCACAGCAGGTGCCTGCCTAAACAGCGATGCGGCTCCACAGGTCCACTGGCCCACAGGGAGGGCTGCGCCCTGCTGCCCCTGTGTCTGGCCCAGTGCTTGATTCCACACAGCTCCTGGGAGGGGCGGGGGCTCAGCTCCTCTTCAGGGTTGCACTTCGGCAAGTGCCCCTACACAACGAGGTGCTAGGCATGCTGGAGCTCAGATGGGGCCACAAACCATGGCCCCAGGGGAAGGAAGCAGGGGCCCAGAAAGCAGAAGTTACCGGAAACCCGCCCCCACCATACCCAGCTCTGCCCAGCCCAGCGCTGCCTCCCAGCGGGGAAGGACAGAGAGAACCAGAGGCATCTCCACTCAGCCCGCACTCTCTGGGCAACACGGGAGGATGGCAAGCTTCTTGGGCTGGAAAGGATGCCCGATCCGGCTCAGATTCCCAAGAAGCAGAGGGAGCCAAGTTGGAGGAGTGCTCCAGTGAGGACTGCGGGCTCAATGGCAGCACCAGTGCCTGGTGCTCGCTCCGGGTGGAGCAGCGGAGCTGAGCCGCAAGGGGCCTCCATCTCAGCATTGGGAGCCGGTGGGGTCTGGACGCCCACCACTGGCATCTAGGTGGGACGAGATGCTCTCACACCCGGAGGCGGCTGGGTCCTCAGGCCTGAGCTCCAACGGCTCGGTGGAACCTGGCTCCATCGCAGCACTCCCTGCTGGTCTTTGGGATGCTGGTGCTGCTATTAGGTAGAGCACCAGAGCTGCAGCTCCTCCAACACACAGTGCCAGAGCTGGGGTGGGCACCAGGGAAATCATGACGGCCAAGGGCAGAAGGACCCAAAGCTCTACCCTGGAGCCTGGTTCTCCAGGACTGACCTCTGGAGCCGCGGTGACAGGTGGCTCTGCAGCAGCCCTGGAGGCTGGTGCTCCGTGACCGCTGTGCACCACAGCCAAGTTGTCGGATGGCTGGGACTGTGCACAAGCACCTAGTGCTCTCACCACACAGAGTACTGTGGTAAATATCCCTAGAACAGAGAGCACCCCAGCTGGTCTTCTCAACAGAAACTGGACCAGAGTCAGGGTGCAAATAACCCCAGTTCAGCTCTGAAGCGGGCTTCTCCGGGAGTGGGAATGGGAGCCGAGGTGGCACAAGGCTCGCTGTCAGTGCTCCTCACTGGAGCTCCGTCTACACTGGGCACGGGAGACATGGTGGAAGCTGCCTCTCATGTGGCACAAGAGCCTAGTGCTCTCATGAGGCATCTCCAGAGTGTCAGGAGTCCCACCAGCAAAATGAGCTCATCTGGCACTCCTTTCAGAAAAAGCTGCACAGCCAAGAGAAGCAGCGGCTCCAGCTCTGCACTGAAGCTGACTTGGGTGGGACGGAGAAGACCAGCACAAGTAGAGGCTGGCTCTGCCTCAGCACTCCCTGCTGGTCTTTGGGGTGCTCTTGCTTCTAGGTGGTACAGCCCCAGTACTAATGCTGCTCCAACACAAAGGGGAACAATTGGTGTTATGGCCACAAAGATCTTTCTTACCAAGGGCAGATAAACCTCTAGCTCCGCCCTGGAGTCTGGATGTCTAGCACTGACCCCTGGAGCCGAGGTGACAGGTGGCTCTGCGGCAGCCCTGGAGGCTGGTGCTCCATGACCGCTGTGCACCACAGCCAAGTTGGAGGATGGCTGGGACTGTGCACAAGCACCTAGTGCTCTCCCCACACAGCGCCACAGAGTGGATACTGCGATGAGAAAGAGCAGCAGAGGTGGTGCCCCTGTGAAGTAGAGCAGCAGTGTCAAGGTGACAAGCACATCCAGCTCCCCAATGGAGGCTACTCCCTGGGGATTAAAAACTGGGGCTGTGGTGAAGCTGGGCTCCCTGTCTGCAAGCGAAGCGCTGTGCCCCTCAGCCAAGGGGCACAATGGACAGGAGCCTGAGAAAGGGCCTAGTGCTCTTACTGCACAAAAACCCACCATTAGTACCCCTAGATAAAATAAAGCCCCCTAAATGCTCCTCCTGCAAGAAACAGGATTTGGACCAGGGTGACAAACATTTCTGGCTCAGCTCTGAAGCTGGCTTCTCGGGGAGTGAGACCGGCAGCCGATGTGGCACACGGCTCGCTGTCAGTGCTCCTCGGTGGAGCTCCGTCATCACTGCCCTCCAGAGGATTAGATGTTAGTTCTCTGACCACACACAGCAGCACAATTACAATTGTCACCAGCGAGAGCAGTACAGCTGGCGCTCCAATTAGGTAAAGCAGCTCAGCCAAGTACAGAAGCATCTGCGGGTCTGCACTGAAGGTAGCTTGGTCGGGACCTGGAGCGGAGATGGACACTGGCTCCTCCCCAGCAACAGCTTCTGCTGCTCGCTGGGGCCCCAGCACAGGAGCCAAGCTGTCCCGTGGCTCCATCTCCTCAGCAGACACTGCTGTTTCCTCCACATTGGGCATGGTGTAATGGGGCTCCAGCTGAGCTCCGGCCGCTGCTGCTCCCTGGGCGCTGAGCGCTGAAATCAAGCTGGCAGGTGACTCTGCTCCTCCCCTGGCTGCTCTGGCCCCTTCAGGACTGGGCTCCAGAGCTGACATAGAAGCTGGCTCTTCCTCCACACAGGGAGCTTTGGCTCCCCCAGGACTGCAGGCCACATTCGAGGCCGCAGGGGCCTCCGCCTGGGAACCCCATGCTGTTCCTCCCCTGAGCTGGCGGCCACAGTCTCTGATGGAGCTGAACTTCCCTCCTGAGCCCAAGGTGGGCCTCAGGCTCCTCTGGCTGCTGGGCCTTGGAACGTGGGAGCCTCCTCCCAGGGCTGCCCTGCCCCTTCCACCCCTGCACGGGCTGTGTCTCAGGCCCAGGCTCCGCCCCCGTAGCTTCGCCCTGGCTGTGTGTCTTGATCCCCAGCTGCGCAAGGACATGGGAGACATGGCGCTCTATGTCAGAGTCCAGCATATGCAGCCTCAGGTGAGTCAGGAGGCGCTGGAGGCAGGGAAGCTGTGCGGGGACCAGGAAGTCCTCCGGATGCAAGTCCAGCCAGGAGCCCAGGAGGCACGTGATGGCACTAGGGACAGATGGGTGGGGAGCAGACTCGGACTCCAGGCCAGCATGGCCCCTGGTCTCCCTCTCGCCCCTGTGATGGTGGCGGTCCTTGCAGAGACCAGCACACCCAACAGCAGCACCTGGGGCTGTGGCACCAGTGGCAGGCTGGCCCAGGAAAGGCCTGCAGAGAAACTCAAGGGAGAGATCCACGACCAAATGCTGGGCCAGCAGCTCTGTCCTCCTCTGCACCTTCCAGCCCCTTCCTCCTTGCTCCCCTGGGCCTCTACATGCTGGTCAGCAACATGGCTTGTTGTCCAGCCTGGCACACATAGGGTTCTGCTGCACCTCTGTGTGGAGTCTGCTGCCTCGTTCCCCATGGGCCCCACTGCGTGGTCTGGCTACATCCACACTGCTCTCCTTCTGTGTGTGGGTGCCACAGCAGGGCCCTGCGCTTTGACACACACGCCTCACACCTGCTGAGGGCTGTGACCTAGGACATATGACCCTGGCCCTACTCTGGGGCTCGTGGTGTGCTGGCAGAAGCCCGCAGGGCAAAGGCTGTGCAGATGATGGATGGTCCGGTGGAGGGGGGGAGTGGATAGACAGGGGGCTCAGACCTGAGTCCCAGCCTCTACCCCTGCTCAAAACAACCCAAGGAGATCAAAGCCCACTCACTGACAGAGCTGGTTCCGAGGGATGACATCCTCCCAGGAGTTAGCGAGGGTGTCCGTCTGTCCAGAGGGTCCCGTGGGCGCTTCACAATTGCTGAACCTGGTGAGGATTTGAGCGTCACTGGCCAGCCCGGGGCAGCTGGCAGCTTCCCGCTCTTCTCTCACCACTCTGCTCAGGGCCTGGAAATCGAACCTTCCCCTGGAGCTCCTTCCTATGTGTCACGATGCGCACAAGCCGCTGCTGCCTGATGATCATGGGAGCCCAGACGCCCTCCCTCTGCCCCGCCAGCCCTGCTCTGTCCACACCTAGGTTGAGTCCCTACTCGCAGAGAGAATCGCTTCCCTCTGGCCAAGCAGACACACTGCTTTGTCTGCGGCCTCAGAGAAGCAAAGTCACAGAGCAGGGCTCACAGCGCTGGACGGGACCCTGCATGGTGCCAGACTGCGACTTCCCTGTGTGATTCTCCACGCACTGGCAACTGCCAACCAGCAAGTTTCTGTGAGCACCCCACTTGCCAGCTCCATTTGCAAGGCTGCCACTGCAGGTGAGGGCTCCCATGCGGTTGGAGTTGGCGCTCACCTTGTGAACTGCAGGTCCAGGACCTGAGGGGTGTCTGCCACCTCCCTGTAGGTATTGAGGAAGGAACGGATAAACATGGAGTCCTCAAGTATCTCTCTTTCTCTGTCTCTGTTTCTCTGTCTCTCACATACACATATACACACACAAACATACACACACACACACACACACACTTTCCAAAAAAAAACCTCACAGCAGAACAGACACCTGCTCATGAATCAACTCCTAGAAGGTGTCACAAGATGACCTTCTGACTAAGTGACCTTGGCAGTGCTGTCTCAGGTACAACTCCCAAACTTTAACTGATAAATTTCATTAAACACTATCTGGGTACTTATTAGCTCACACTTGTAATCTCAGCTTCTCAGGAGGTTGAGGTCTGAGGATCACAGTGTATGCCAGGAAAGTCCATGAGACTCTTATCTCTATTCATCCAGCAAAACAACAATAGTGGGGGTGTGGTTCAGGTGGCAGAGTGCTAGCCTTGAGTGAAAAAGCAAATTGAGACCTGGAGGACCTGAGTTCAAGCTCCATTACTGGCACAAAAATTAATTCAATAATTCTAACCAGGTATCGGTGAACCACAGGCTGAGATTTGAGGACCACAGTATGGAGCCAAGTCAGCAAGAAAGTTCCATGAGACTCTTATCTCCAATTAACCACAGAAAGCTGAAAGTAGAGCTGTGCCAAAATTGGTACAACAGTAGTCTGCAACACAAAAGCTCAAGAACCGTGTCCAGGCCCAGGGTTTAAGCCCCAGGATCCATAAAATAAAACAAAATGGTACAAAACAAAAAATGCCATTTTGTTTGATGAAAGATTTTATTAAGAATTAAAGTCAAGCCCAATGTAGAAATGTTAAACAAAGAATGATAAAAACATGTATAAATTATACAAAGAACTCTCCAAATCCAATGGTAAAAAGCAAACCAATTAAAACTTGGGCAGAAGGTGGGTTGGAGGCATGGCTCCAGTGGTAGAGATCTTTCCTAGCAAGCATGAGGTGTTGGGTTTAATCTCTAGAACCCCCCACAATGTCACAAATGGCAAGTAATTATGAAAAATCATTATACATCAAATGTCACAAGAGAACCCCAAGTTAAAACAAGATATTGCCAGGCACCAGTTGTTCACGCCTGCAATCCTTGCTACTCAGAAGGCTGAGATCTGAGGACTACAGTTCAAATCTTGCCTAGGAAGGAAAGTCCATGAGACTCTTTATCTCCAATTAACCACCAAAAAGCTGTAAGTAGAGCAGTGATTCAAAAATTACAGTGCTAGCCTTGGGCACAAAAGCTCAGGGACAGCATCAAGGCTCTGAGTTCAGGCCCAGGGACGGGGGCAGCCGGCTACAGGCTCCTCAGGGCTGGGCAGAGGCCATGGCCTCTCCAGGCCATCATTGACCCAAAGCCTTACTGCGAAGCCTTCCCGCACAGCATGGCAGGAAGGACGTCCTCCAGTGTCTCCTCTGTTACCAGAACTCAGAGAGGAGCAGGAAAACAGCCTGAGGCTGAAGATGGCCCAGCCCCAGGCTCTTCAGCCCCTGACTTAATCCATCCTCTGTGGAGGGGCTGCGACCACCTGCCTCGAGAGCCGAGGACTCACAGTGGGGGCCCATGGCAAGGTCATCCATCCTAGAGGCCCCGACTTGCACCCGAGTAGAGGCCTGTCTCTGTAGCAGTTGGTGCCTGGCCTGCCTGCTGGCCTTGGGAGGACAGGGGAGACGGAGGTGGGGAGATGGGGGAGGGGAGCTTCAGCAACTTCCAGTGTCAAAGGAAGGTTGGGCACTAAGCCTTTTCTCTAAAAGCCTTCCAGTGCAGCTCGGGCTGCATGCCCTTGGCGTCGCTGACCACCGCCCTCCAGTCCCGCTAGCGGTTCCAGATTTCTTGGTGATTCTTGTGTACAGCGACAAACCGCAGCTTCTTCAGGACGGAGGGCCAGGGCAGCATGTGCAGGTCCCACAGGTACTCCGGGGACAGCACCTTGGTGGGCTTGCGGAGCAGCAGGTACTTGTTCAGGTGGCTCTCGTCATGCCACACAGCCTCGATGTTGTTGGCCCGGTCGACCGCCATGGCCTCATGACAGGCCTTGGTGAGCCGGTGCACCTCCGCCACTGACCCCCCAAAGAAGGCCCCCATGTAGTAGAAGTCCCCCTGGTCGTGGGGGATGTAGGCCTGGGACTGGGGCCGGCGTTCGTAGGTGAAGGCATCGCGCTTGCTCGTGTAGAAGCCGGGGTGCAGGGTGCCGAAGAGCGGGGTCAGGATCTCCACGCCTACGTGGTCCTGGAACTTCATGTCCACATCGGCACACACCAGATAATCCATCTGCTGCCGGGAGGGCTGCTCCAAGAACTGGCTGATCATCTGCATGCGGCGCATGGACACGTCCTGCCAGCGCGGGTAGCTGCGCACGGGCAGCACCGCCAGCCGCCGCCCCGGCCCGAGCCCCACCTGGGGCACGTCTGCGGGCCGGTCGGTGAACACGTAGTAGGTGACGCGGTAGCCCACCATGAAGTGCTGCTCCGCAGACTCCAGGAACAGCCTCAGGAAGGTGATGTACCTGCAAGGGAGGAAGAGGGGTGGGGGAGGTGTGGCCTGGCCCTGAGTCGGAACCCACCCGGGTCCAGTGGAACCCCACCCTCTCCTGCCAATCACCCTGCTCTGTCAGAGATGGCGACCACCAGCACCCCACAGTCCACAGCACACCTGAGCCGGAGGGTTCCTGTGGTCCCACCGTTCTGCGGCCCATGCGAGACTGAGCGACGCACCCGGATCCTAAATGTGTCTTTGCCACGCTCCTGGACACCTGGGGCTCCAGGACCGTTGGCTGGGGACGTTGGGGCTCCAGGACACCTGGCCGGGGAACCTGGGGCTCCAGGACACCTGGCCCAGGTCCCTAGGTCTGCATACTGGCTCCCCTCCTGTGGACCTGTCCCTCAGCCTCATCTTGGGGAAGGAAGAGTCTCTATACCCAGCCCTTCCTTCACAGCATGAAGTAGCCTTCAGACAATGGCCTCAGTAAACCTTTGGTAGAACTAAGAGGGGCCTTGGATCCTCAGGAAGCGCAGGGAGCGGGACTCCGAAGGGCAGGCAGGCCAGGCAGATGGGCACTTGAGGAAGAAGGGGCAGACCCACCAGCGTTTGCTCACACCCGGGCCTTAGATCCAAGAGCAAGAGCTGTAGCTCAGGAAGGTTCCGCCTGCCTCATGGCCGGTCCCCCCTCGAGGCTGCCCAGAGCCTCGGCCCCTGCCACGGGACAGGGCTCTCCACTTGCTGCCCATGCTCACCCTTCGTACCCACATGGCACGGACTCCTCAGTGAATCCTTCTCAGGGCACCAAGTGCAGCCACCGAGGCTTCAGCCCCAGCTGACAGCGGTGGGGTGTCCGGCCGCCTTCCCTCGGGCTCAGCACCTGCTGGTGTCTGCTGGGCCCGCACCGGGTCCCAGGGAGACAGCGTGCCCATACGTGGCAGCAGGGCTTTTGTGCTGGGGGCTGGTCTAGTCCCCGGCAGTGGGACCAGAGTGCTCATGCTGCATCTGTGCCCTTCTGAGAGCCTCCCGCCAGCCACCACCGCCTCAAGTCCCAGCTGGTGAGGGGGTGGCAGCCTACGGCTGTCCTAGGGTCCTTCTGCACACTGCTGCTGCTCTGTGGCGGGCACCAGCTTCCATCTCCACCCCAGGGCCCATTCCTGCACCCAGGCCTTTCTCCACAGCCTCCCACAGGGCAGCTGGGCCTGAGGCAGCTTGCTCACTAGCTCCCACCCAGCTGGTCCCACCAGCACCCCTGGGGTGGTCAGATGGGCTGCCACCCACAGAGGCCTGCAGATGGATGGTCTACAGACTGTCGCCTCAGCCCTGCCTGGGATCTGAGTGTACAGCAGCGGCCCCCGGTTGGCCGGCACCATGCTCCTGCTGCTCCCAGAGGAAGCCAGGCTCCTCCCTCCTCTCCCGCTGCCTCCTCTAGCAGAGGGGGTGCAGCCTCCCCTGGCTGAGGGGATACAGGGAGGAGACGGGGCACCAGCTGTCAGGGGAAATGGCACTGCGCTCGACCAGCGGCTGAGCCACCGGGGCCCAGGCAGGTCATGGAGTGAAGGAACTTTCACAGCCACCCTTCCATCTCCCCCACCCCCCACCATGGCCTGAACACAGGACAGATCTGGGTGTCCCCAGGCCTCCGCCCTCCACCCTGCCCCCTCTCTTACTTTTTGACAGCAAACACAGATAATCCCACGGTGATGTTCTGAAGCCGGAACTGCTCATTCAAGATGTCAATGTTGAAAGTCCCCTCCCAGATGATGGGAGCCAGCCATGGCGTCAGGACCAGGACGTCTCTCCTACTGTACAGAGAAAGAAAGCCACACTCGGTGTGCACTGTGTGCCCACCGCCGTACCTGCCCTCTCCCCGGCTGCCTCCCTCCTCCCACAGGCAGACCTGGCCGTCACCAGGAGACCAACCAGAGGCAAATCAGACTCGAGGGGACCAGGCAGCAGCCATCCCCGAATGCCGGCCCTGCTGCTGCAGAAGGAGCCGAGATCTGCTGGCAAGGCTTGGAGTGGTCCTCACCCCACCCAAGCACCCCTTAGGGAACCCGTGACTCTGCCAGGAACTCAAGTCAAAGAAACAGAAAAGATCCTCTGGGGTCCTCAGGTCAACCTCCAATACAAAAACAAAACAAACAGGAAGCAGAACATTGAGCACTAATCCAGGAAAATCTTGAGAGTTTGTTTGTTGCTTTTTCCTGCCCTGTGGAGGCTTCAGGCATGGTAGCCAAGCCACAAGCCAGCCCAAACAAACTGCCTGTGCATATCTTTGCCACAGACCCCCACACGCCTTGCAGTGTCAGTCCATTTACTCACGCGGGCGTCAGAGCCATCGGCTGGGGATACACCATCCTGAAAACCAAAACACAGGTGTGCACAGGAGTCACTCAGGACCCTCATCCCACGGGGCTGTGGGGTGTGGGGAGCCGTCTTTCACCAGCTGCTCAGGCTACATCCCACATCACCCAGAGCCAGAGCTGGTGGAGGGGCTGAGGCATGAGGCTTCCAGTCTCTAATTTGTCTTTGCAATGTGGGAGAGGAATCGAATACCCAAGGAACTCAGGGCTGTTGGTCCCAGGCTGCAGGCTGGGAGGGGCCTAGTGACTCCTGTAACTCTGGGAGGGGGCCGGGGCTGAGCAGCAATCTCTGCCCCAGGGAACCATCAGATGCCCACACCAGCTCTCCTGGGCCTCAGACTGGTCCGGGTCAGTTTCTGTGGCACCCAGAACCCAAGCTCCCTGTCTCAGGGTGTCAGAGACCAGCCTCAAAGGTGGCAGGAAACGCTGTCCATGCCAGGCTTGTGACACTGGGAGCAGCGGACCCCACAGATGAGGAGCCCACAGGGCAGAGCCTGCAGCAGCCATCATTTTCTTCCCGTGATGGCTCTGGGAGTAGGGAGCCGGCATGGAAAGGGCAGGGAAGCGCAGTGCAGGCTGCAGCAGGGATGAACCCTGATGACACAGGTCACAAAATCACGCCACTCACAAAAGGGCAAAACCTGCTGGTGCAGTGGCTCATGCCTGAAATCACAGCTATTCAGGAGGCTGAGATCTGAGGATCGCAGTTCAAACACAGCCTGACCAGGAAAGTCTGTGAGATGTTTATCTCTAGTTAGCCACCAAGAGCCAAAAATGGAGCTGTAGTTCAAGTGGAAGTGAGCTAGCCTTGAGTGAAAAAGCTAAGGGACAGTACTAAATCCCCGAGTTCAAACATCAGTACTGCCACAACACATTCTCAATGACACAGACACAGACATACAGTCAGATATACACACAGACACAGATATAGACACAGACACAGACACACACAGACACAGATACATACACAGACACACAGACACACACACAGACACACACAGACAGACAGACACACACACACAGGAAGTTTGAGTCCTAGTTACACTAGCCTGAGTGTATTACTCTTTAAGTCAGGTGAACACAAAGGCACAATGCCTATGTGCATCTGATCAGATAAACTAATGTTTATCAAAATGAACTCCAGGAAATGGTTTACTTCTTCATTGCTTCTTTTGTTTTGTTTTTGTCTTGTTTATTCATTTATCTGTCTTTGGAAAGGTAAAGGGGACATAGAAATGGAGGGACAAAGGATAAACGATTTCAGCAGTGGTACTCACTGGACACTGCGTTGAAAATGAACTCTACAACTTGTGGGTAGGGACGGGAGGGAAAATCTGGAAGACAGAGAGGGAAGGGGTGACATTGCTCAAAGTAAAATATACTCATTATCTGACTTATGTAACTGTAACTCCTCTTTACATTCCTTTATAATAATCATTTCTAAAATGTTAAAAAAAGTTTTGTTTTGTTTTGTGTTTGTCAGTTGTGGCGCTGGGCTGTCCCTCAGCTCTTCAGCTCAAGGTTAGCGCTCTAGCACTTAAGCCACAGCACCACTTGCAATTTTTCTGGTGGTTTATTGGAGATAACAGTCTCAGGGACTTTCCTGCCCAGGCTGGCTTTGAACCACAATCCTCAGATCTCAGGCTTCTGAGTAGCTAGGGTTACAGGTATGAGCCTTGACCAGGCAAAAATGTTTTGTAATTTTAAAAAATGTCAGTTGAGTGCAGCTGGTTCAAGGAAGCAGACATTGCATGTGCTGAGCGCACGTGAGCTGAGCCCCGTGGTCTGGTTGACTGCAGGAGGAGGAGAAGGCAGAACAAAGGCAGGGGAAGTCCCACTGCCCAGATCAGGCATGGGCAGGGGTGCCCAGCCCCCTCCCCTCACACAGAACAGCCTTGGCATGGCAGGGCTGAGAAGGCAAAGAGAAACCCACGGATGTGGGAGAAATGGACAGGCAGATGAGGACCTGGGGGCCACCTGGTACAGGGGTGAGGCAGAAGGGTGGAAGGCTAAGCCATGCACTCAACAGGATCCTCAGGTGGAGGGCACAGAGAGCCAGGGGAGGCCAGGGTCGGAGCTGGAGGTCAGATGGGAGCTTAGGCCAAAGGGAGACAGGCAGATGACGCTTTAGGGCAACTGAGGTGACAAAGGCTGCTCGGTGGAACACACAGCTCAGGCTCCCAGCACAGACCTCGCAGGTCCCTCCTCCATCCCTCAGCCTCACTCACCTGGACTCAGCTCCCAGGCCTCCCTGTGCCTGTCTGCTGGGCGTCAAGAACCCGGAGCTTAAGAGAAGGAAGTGGGCAGAGACAGCTGCTCAGGATGCAGGCCTGCAGGGGTCCCTGCCCGGGCCCCACCCTCTGCCCAGACTGGCCTTCCTTCCCTTCCCCAGGCCAACCACCCAGCCAGAGCCCCTCAACCAAGTGTAAGGAAAATGGGCATCACCGTGAGGGCCAAGGGCACAGGCCAGGACAGGCTGGACACACCATCGAGCCCAGCTGAGGGTGGCAGCACCTCATCCTGCTGGGATTGTGGTGTGGAAGGCAGCCCAGGGCCCCACCCGGCTCCGGCGGGCCACTCCCAAGCCCAGCTTCTTACCTGAAGAACACCAGAGCGAGGGTCATCAGGAGAAGGGTTCCGGGGTGAAGCAAGTAGTGCTTCAGTTTTCCTGAAACACAGAGTGGGAAGTTCAGCTGCTCCCCCGCCTTCCCTCACCTCCTCCTGGCATCTCTTTCCTGTGACTTTCTGTGAGGAACCTGCACATGCTGGGCCAGCACTGGTCACTGAGCTTCGAAAGTCAGGAGTTTTCATGGTTAAGAATTGGAATATTGGGGTTTGAGGTGGGGCTCAGTTAGGATAGTGTTAGGGAAGGAGCAAAAGCGTCAGGTACTGAGTTCAAGTCCCAGCCTAAGAAAAAGAAAGGAAGAAAGGAAAGGAAGAAGAACAGAGAAAGGAGGGGAGGAAGAAAGGAAGGAAGGAAAGAAGGAAAGGAGGAAGGAAAGAAGGAAAGAAGGGAGGGGGAGAAAGAGAAAGAGAAGGAAGGAAGGAGGGAAGAAGGCAGGAAGGGAAGAAGGGAGGGAGGGAGAGAGGGAGAGAAAGAGTTCGAATACCCCTAACAGGCCTTCTCAGAAATGCTTACTGCACACCACACACACCGCCACCTGTGATTGGCTCAGGCCCCAAAATCAGTCCTTCCATCTCCCTGTACTACTGGTCTACCTTTACCTTACTGTTTCCTACTCCTCCAGCCATGAAACAACTCCTACTAGCTTCTGGGAAACCAAGGAACCGGGCAGGGAACACCTGACCTCTCATTTGTGTATTTGGCCTGCAGTAAGGTTGGCACCCAGGCCACATTCCTGCTGCCCTGGCTTGCTCAGCGAGCACTGGAGCACTTGGGCCACACCCTCAGCCCTTATTTTTGCTGATTATTTTGGAGATGGTGTCTCATGGACTGATCTGCTGTGGGGAGCTCCAAACTGTGATCCTCAGATCTCAGCCTCCGGAGTAGCTAGATTGCAGGTGTGAGCCACTTCAACCCGGCCCCGCCTTTCCTCTCTCCAGCCCGCCTCTCCTCTCCCAGGCCCCGCCTCTCCTCTCCCAGGCCCCGCCCTCCCCCTCCCCGATCCCGCCTCTCCTCTCCCAGGCCCCGCCTCTCTCCTCTCCCCGGCCCCGCCTCTC
>NW_012267271.1:8267693-8267996 GCF_000151885.1 Dipodomys ordii | reverse complement strand
CTGGGGTAAGGTGGTATTCTCAGGGTTGTCTTTATTTGCATTTCCTTTACAACCAGGGATGGTGAACATTTCCTCATGTGTTTCTTTGCCATTTTATCTCTTCTTCTGAGTAGTCTCTCTTTAGTTCCCTTACCCATTTAGTAACTGATTTGTTGGGTTTGGGAGGAATTTGTTTCTTGAGTTCCCTGTTTATACTAGATATTAACCCCTTGTCTGATATATTGCTGGTAAATATTTTTTCCCAGGTAGTTGGTTGTCTTTCTAGCTTGGTTGCTGTGAAGAAACTTTTTATTTTAAGAGAGT
>NW_012267271.1:8265728-8267643 GCF_000151885.1 Dipodomys ordii | reverse complement strand
GCCTCTGCTCTCCCAGGCCCCGCCTCTCCTCTCCCAGGCCCCGCCTTCCCCCTCCCCGGCCCCGCCTCTCGTCCCAGTCCTTGGCTCCACCGCACTCACCCGCCAGTGTCCACTGCTGGGGAACCATGGTCGCAGTCCCCTCCCACTGCCCTCCCTCGAGGCCTTCAGGTCGGGATGAGCCCCAGGTTTGCGCCCACGGAGGAGACAGAGTCACCCCGGCCAGGACATGAGGAGCGCAGCAACCTCACCAACGGCCGCTCTCCCGGCTCGCCGGGAGCCCCGCCCCGGGCCCCGCCCCGATGCCCGGTCGCCGCCTCTGGGCCCCTGGCCTCTACCCCGGATGCCCGGCCCTGGACGGCAGCCTGACCCCTTTCCCTCCTAGGAGGAGGAGCTGAACAGACTCCCACCCTCCTCGGCCCCCAGCCCAGAGCAGAGCCACAGGGCGCCTCCTGCTCCCCTTGCTGCAGTCTCCGCCCACAAACCACCCGGCCACGCCCCTCCCACCCTGAGGCCCCTCCTCCAATTCCCCACAGGAACCCTGACTCGCTGAGGTGACCAGATGCCCCGCCCCTTTCCCCACCCCACTCCAAAGGCCACGCCCCGATGCTACAACCCTGAAGCCCCGCATCTGCACGTGGACTCTGGGGCTCCGCCCCCGAACCCCTCTGCTTCCTGACTGCTCCCCTAACCCTGAGGCCGCTCCAGGACAGGACCCGATGGCCCTGCCCGCAGAGGCCTGCTTCGCCGTCCGGCCCAGGAAGGCTTTCGGCCAGGCCCTCGCCGGGCCCTGGGTCCACAGTGCTGGCTGAGCACGTGCGCTGCCTGCTCAGCCCCCGTGCGGACCAGAGAGGGGCGGGCGGGCCGGGGGCCGCTGCGTCAATAATCCTAGCTGCTAGAGAAGTGGGGATCCGGAAGACTGTGGTTCGAGGCCAGCTGGGGCCACAAGTCCATGAGCCTTTCATCTCAGTTGACTTCAAAAACAAAAGTTGGTGCAGCAGTGAGCACCTGCCATCCAAGCTAGGCAGGAAGTGAAAGTAGGCAGACTGAGGTCCTGACCCACCCAGACACAACAGGAACAGTCTATTTGGAAAAATAAAAGCAAAACGGCTGGGCTATATCTCAAGAGCACCGTACCACCCTAGCAACTGCAAGGCCCTGTCTTAGTTTAAACCCCAGTACTGAAATTCCCCCAAAACTCAACTGTAAGAAGCCAAACAATTCTGTGTAAAAAGGAGCTAAGATCTTAATGGACACCTCATCAAAGAAAACATGCAGGTGGCAAATGAGCATTTGAGAAGATGCTTGACATTGATGTTACCAGGGACATACAAGTAAACCAATGGTGAGTTAGCCCTGCACCCTGTCACAATGGCCAGACTCCAAAGGCGACAACACCGAAACTTGACCAGGATGTGGAGCAACAGGAACTTCCAACCATTGCTAGTGGGGAGACAGAGTGGCTCAGCTACTGTGGAAGGCATCTGGCATGTATCTCAGCCAGCACCAGTGGTTCCAGCCTGTGATGCTAGCCAGGCTGAGAATAGAAGGATTGTGGTTTAAGGCTAATCCAACCAAGAGTTTTCACGACCCCTTCTTACCCCACAGATGGGCACAGTGGCCCGTGCACTTGTCATCCCAAGGACAGCGGTTCCATGGACATGTCCCACTGTCTCTTCTTTATTAAGGTTTTCTGGTCAATCCTGGGGATTGAATTGGGCCACTGAGCTCTGTCCATGAGGCCATTTGCTCAAGGCGAATGCTCTACCACTTTGAGCCAAAGCACCAAGTGCAGTTTCATGGGGATTGTTTGGAGATGAGTCTTCCCTGCTGGCTTGGAGCCGCAATCCTCAGATCTGAGCCACCTGAGTAGTGAGATTCCCAGGCGAGAGCCACCCGTGCCGAGCTGCCACTCTCT
>NW_012267271.1:8237203-8254804 GCF_000151885.1 Dipodomys ordii | reverse complement strand
ATGTACATGTCATTGGGATTTTCATAGGAATTGCATTTAGGCAGTATGGCCATTTTTACTATATTAAGTCTGCCTAGTCAAGAGCATGGAAGGTCTTTCCATTTCCTGATGTCCTCTGTAATTTCTTTCTGTAAGTTGTTACAGTTTTCATTAAATAGTTCTTTTACATCTTTGGTTAATTCCTAAACATTTTATTTTGGGAAGATATTATGAGTGGGGTTATTTCCTTTATGTCCCTTTCTGCTTGTACATTGTTGGTGTACAGGAAAGTGACTGATTTTTGTGGGTTGATTTTGTATCCTGCTACTTTGCCGAGGTATAAGTTCTAAGAGTTTGGGGGTGGAGTTTTTGGGGATCATGCAGGTATAGTATCATGTCATCTGCGAAAAGCGATAGTATAACTTCTTCCTTCCCTATGCAGATCCCTTTAATGTCTTTTTCTTGCCTTATTGCTCTAAGGATTCCAGGACTATATTGAAGAGGAGTGGAGACAATGGGCATCCTTGGCTTGTTCCTGACTTTAGGAGAATTGGTTGTAGTATTTCCCCATTGGGTATAATATTGGCTATTGGTCTGTGGTATATGGCTTTTATTGTTTGAAGGAATGTTCCTTCTATTCCTATTTTCTCCAGAGCTTTTAACAGGAATAAATGTTGTATCTTATCCAAAGCCTTTTCTGCATCAATGGAGATAATGATGTGGTTCTTGACCTTGGATCTGTTGATGTGTTGGATTACATTTATTGATTTATGTATGTTGAACCATCCTTGTATCTCTGAGATGAAGCCTACTTGGTCATAGTGTATGATTTTCTGTATGTGTTTCTGGATTCTGTTGGCTAGAATTTTGTTAAGGATCTTTGCATCTGTGTTCATCAAAGAGATAGGCCTGTAGTTCTTTTTGTTGGGTCTTTGCCTGGTTTGGGGGTGAGTGTGATATTGGCATCGTAGAATGAGTTGGATAGCTCCCTCTTTTTTTATTTCGTTGAAGAGCTTGAGGAATATGGGTATTCTTCTTTAAAGATCTTATAGAATTCCGTTGTGAACCCATCTGGTCCTGGGCTTTTCCTTGTTGGAAGACTTCTGATTGTTTCCTGTATCTCATTGTAAGACATTGGCTTATTTTTATTATTTCTTCTTTGCTCAGTTTGGCCAACTTGTATTTTTCTCAAAAGGCATCCATTTCTGCTAGGCTTTCTTTCTTTAGTGAATATAGAATTTGAAAATAGTTCTTTATAATTGTTTGGCTGTTTTGAGTATGTGTTGTGATTTATCCCGTGGCATCCGTGATCTTTTTGATTTGAGTTTCCTCTCTCCTTTTCTTAATTAATCTTGCCAAAGGCCCATCAATTTTGTTTATTTTTTTAAAAAAGCTTTTTTATTTTATTAATTTTATTAATAATTTCCCTTTTCTCTATCTCATTAACTTCAGCTCTTAATTTGGTTCTCTGGCTCCATCTAGTACTGTTATGTTCCATTTTTTCATGTTTTTCTAGCAATTTTAATTGCAACATGAGATTATTTACTTGGTATATCTCTATTTTCTTGATGTGGACACTGAATGCGATAAATTTGCCCCTTGGGACTACTTTTGTTGTGTCAAACAGGTTTCTTTGTGATGTGTCTTCATTTTCATTGAATTGTAAGAACTTGTTTATTCCTTCTTTAATTTCTTCTTTAGTTTCTTCTGTTACCCAGGTATTGCTTAGAAGTGTGCTGTTCAATTTCCGTGTATTTGAGGAATTTCTACGGTATGCTTTGTTTTTGAGAACTAGCTAGATTCCACTGTGGTCGGATGGGATACAAGGCACTATGTCAATCCCCTTGTATTTGCTTAAGCTCCTTGTATGAACTATGACATGCTCTATTTTGGAGAAAGGTCTGTGAGCTGCTGAGGAGAACATGGTACTGTGTCATTTTAGGGTGGAAAATCTGTAGACGTCAGTTAGTTCCGCTTGACATATGGCCTCACTTATTTCTGTAGCTTCTTTTCCAATCTTCTGGTTGGTAGACCTGTCCTTTGGTGAGAGTGGGGTGTTAAAGTCTCCTAGTATTATCATATTTGGATCTATTTTATTCTGTGAGTTTGAGAGTATTTGCTTACCATATTGGGGTGTTCCAATATATGGGGAGTATAAGTTGATAATGATAACACCCTCTTCTTGGATTGTTCCCTGTATTAATATGTGCTGTCCTTCCATGTCTTTTTGTATTGATTTTAATGAAAAGTTTATTTTGTCAGATATCAGGATAATTATTCCTGCTTTCTTACTGGGGGCATTTGCTTGGTAGATCTTTCTCCAACCCTTCACTCTAGTGTGTTTGTATGTTTGGCTGAAAGGTGGGTCTTCTGAAGGCAACAGATGGATGGGTCTTGTTTTTGGATCCAATCTGCAGTTCTTTTGCTTTTGAATGGTGAATTCAGTCTGTTAATATGTATGGCTATTATAGAGAGATGCATTGTGTTTCCTGTCATTTCCTGTTTTCTTAAGTTTTCCTTCTGTCCTTTCCCCCTGTGCTTACTAATTTGGAAGTCTAGCAATACCTGTCTGATGAGGATCCCTGTTCCTGATTGCTTTCTTCAGGTTGTGTTCCCCCTCTTGGTATTCTTTGTAATGCTGCTTTATTGTTTATGAATTTATTTATTTTTCTTTAGTATTGAACGTTTTAGTTTCTCCATCGAATGTGAGTGCTAGTTTTGCTGAGTATATCAGCATGGACTGGCAGTTATTGGTTCTCAGGGCTCGGATCGTACTTTCCCAGGCCTTTCTTGCATTCAGTGCCTGTGTGGAGAGATCTGTAGTGATTCTGATTTTTTCCCATTGTAATGTAGCCCCTTCTTTCTTTTTCCAGCATGCAAGATTGTTTCTTTATTGTACAGATCTATCATTTTTACTATAAGGTGCCTAGAAGTGTTTCTCCTGGAATCCTGCTTGTTAGGTATTCTATATGCTTCTGTTATGTAGGTAAGATGTTCTCTTTTAAGATTGCAGAAATTTTCATTGATAATCTTGCTGAATTAGGTGTTGCATTCCCTTGCTTTGATATTCCTCACCTTCATCCACTGCAATTATACGAAGGTCAAATTTCTTGGCACTGTCTGCTTGCTCTTGGATTTCCCTTTGGCATAATTTAAGTGATTTTTCCAGATCTGTGACTTTTTTTCCCAGTTGCTGCATTTTGTCTTCCATATCTGACACTCTAAATTCCATTTTGTTCACTCTGTTACCTGTGGCTTCCATTGTGGTTTGCAAGGAATTGATTGTGGATTCTATGTTGGTTCTCAGAGTGTTAACCTCACCTCTTAGTGAGGTGTGTACTGCATCTATGTTTGCGTGCATCTCCTGTTTGCAATCCTGCATCTCTTTTGGTATTTCGTTTCTGTGTTCTTTAAATTTCTGACCTATTTCTCTCTTTAATTCTTGAGTCATTGCCTCCAGCATCTCTTGAATTCAGCATTTTTCTTCCATTCCTGCTTTGCTTCCACTGGGGCTTTCCCCTGGGTGGCTGCTGGCTTTTGGGGGTAGCTTGCTATCCTTTAATTTTTCTCTTTAATTTTCGCAGGGGATTCAGGGATTGTTGGAGGTTAATCTGAAATTTTGTTTTGGTCAATAGGTGGCTGTCTTTGCTTGGTTCTGGGTTGGTTTCTGGATCAATTGAAGAAGCTCATTCTCAGCCCTGGGTTGGCTGAGAGAGTCTGTACCCGGTCTCAGTTCTGTTGAGGAGAGGCCGACCTCCAGCTGCTAGTCTGGGCTAGGGCTAGGGCTCTTGCTGTCTGCTGTAAATCACTGGCAGTTCCCACCTTTAGAAGGACTGAGCAGGGTAGACTGCTTCTGTTTACTCCTACAGGTGCTCTTGGTGAGATCGGATGTCCTGGATTTACCCTCCCAGTTGCTGCTGTCTGCTATGAATTCCTAATGGTTTTTTTTTTGGTTGATCATGGTCCTGAACTCTGCGCTTGGGGGCTGTCCCTCAGCTCTTCAGCTCAAGACTAGCACCCTACCATTTGAGCCACAGCTCCCTTACTGGTCCATTCTGCTTATGCAGTGTTGAGGAATAGGATCCAGGGCCTCATGCACACAAGGCAAGCACTCTACCATTGAGCCACCTTAACAGCCTGAGCTCCTGACTTACCAGGTGCCGGCGGCCTGAGTTGTCCAATCCCTGGCCTGGGATGTACGAGTCAGGTTCTGGCAGGTTTTGGGCTTCTGGTTCTCCTGCCCTGGACACACAGGACTTTTGCTGTCACAGGCGCGATTCCCAGGGGGCGCAGGTCCCTGCTTTCCCCCCTCTGCTGAGGCATGTGCTCAGCTTCTGACTTCCATTGGGAGAAGTTGGTTGCTCAGGCACCCGATCCCCAGGCCTGGTCCTGGCCCTGGTCCCCCATCTGGGGCACGCCAGGTGGACCTGTGCTGCTGGGTATCCCACGAGGGCTATGCAGCCTGAAGTGCACAGTTGGGTTCTTCCGCTGTTGGCTGTGGTGACCCATGGGCGCTGTTCCCTGCTTGGGCATTTAAACTCCCTTCCAGGGGCTCTCTTGATCTAGCCTGGCCGGCTGGATGTGCTCCACGAGCTGGTGGAGCTTCAAACAGTTCCCAGTTTTAGTGGGACCTGTAGTCCAGGTTGGGGCAGGGGCCAAGTCAAGATCTGGGCCAGCTCTGGTCTCCCTTGAGGGGGGATATGCTGTCACCTGCAGGGAACTCACCCGGTGGCTCATTGGGAACCCTCCAGCTGTTGTTTCTGTGACATGTAGGTTGCTGGTTGCTGTTGCGATCTGCGATCTGCCTCTGATTGAGAGGCTTGTGGGCTTGCCCAGATGGTGGCGGCTCTGTGTCAGTGTTTCTCCTTTCTCGGCTTCTGTTGCTGCTATCAGAGTCGGCTTGGTGGGCTGCACTGGCCTCTGGCCAAGGGGTGAGAAGAGGGTTTCAGTGCAGGTTCTGAGCACTAAGGTTTGTCTGTTTGTGTTCTCTGGATCAGCACCAGTCCCTTGAGGGGCTTCTGCACTGGCTTTCTGTGGTTGGACCCCTGTAGATCTGGGGTTCCCCCTGTGGGGCTGCGGGGCTGAGCAGCTTTGGTGGGATGCAGGCCCTCTGCTCAGCGGGTGATGGGTGGGTAAAGGGTCTTTGTGCAGGCTCCCAGGTCCGAGGTTTTCTTGTTTGCTGTGATCAGCAGGTCAGCACCAGTATCTCAAGCGTGTTTTCTGTGGGCCATCTGCAGATGACCCCCTGCGTCTCCAGGGTCTCCACATCACCCCTAAGCCGGGCTGGCCAAGGTTTGGGGAATCGCTGTGCTGCCAGCAAGAGTTGGGCAGGGGTCTTCACTCTTTTCTGTTCTGAAATTCTTCCTTTTCTTTCTTTCTTTTTCATTTTCCTCTGCCTCCTCTTTTTCTCTGGGTGTTCATCTTTTTGTTGTTGTCAGTCTCTTGGAGAAGTATAGTGTTGGAACTCGAACGTTCTTTTTGGTTAGACAGGGCTGTGGAGTTTCCCTCTGTCCCATCGCCATCTTGGTCCCCCTGCCAAGAGTGTTTCCATGGCCTGGAGGATGACGCCCTCGTCTTCTCCTGGTTGGTCACCTGGGGCAGAATAGGAAAGAAACCATCAGGGCCAGTGTCCAGAGTGCCTGCCTTCCCACCAGTCAGTGCCAAGGATCCTCTGCAGCCCTCTCAGCGCTCGGCAGAGGAGTCACACATGGCGCCATGGGGCTGTGTGCACTCTTCCTTGCTGAGCGAGGGCTCTGGGAGGTAAGGATGGGCCTGGGCCTGGACTAGTCCCAGCCCCGCTCTCCTCAGCTGTGTGCTGCCTCCTCCCAGCCGGGATCCCGCTCAGCTCTGGTGTCTCCGGGCTCACAGAATCCATGTGCATGGCCAAAGGACACACACCAGACTCTCCCCAACCCCAAGGGAGGGAAGAGGCCCAGAGCCCGGGAGCAGTGCCTCCTAGCAGCCAGGCCCGCTCTGGGCTGGAGGCTGCAGGGGTGGAGGACACGGCTGCAGCCTTGTCCAGCTGCCCTGAGGCTCTGAGCAGAGCACACAGCCTCCCTGCTGGGGTCTAATCACAGTCTTTGTGGCTGGTGGCCAGGAGGGGACTGAGCAGGACAGTGTGGCCTGGACTCTCCCTGAGGAAGCATGAGGAAGGAGAGGCTACAGATGATTTGGGCACCCTGGAGGGCTTGCAAGAGGAAAGAGGCTTCTCCACTGGGCCAGTTCACTGGCAAGCTGATTCTGTGGTTTCTGGGTTGAGCCCCACCCAGACTCCACTGTCCTGATTCACTCCCAGGCCACCAGGTGGCGCTGGCTGGTTGGTCCAACCACCATTCCATTGGGAACACAGCCTACTAAGCAGCCTCCCCAAGCCTTGTCTGGGACACCCATTCCCTCCCAGGAAATCACTTCCATCCGGCTAAGCCCCTGCTGCAAACACCAGTCTCAGGGCATTCTTCTTTGGGGAAAGTGAAGAGGTCCCAGGTGGACTCTGCCTGTCCTGGGCCAGGACCTCATCTCCCTTCTCCCTGTTTCTTCCCCTCAGGGCTGCTCAGTGGGCCCAGTGTGTGGTTGGATTGAGATTCTGGTCTGGGAACTGGGAACACTACTCTGTACCTGCTGCCCTACCTCCTGCCTGCTGGCCTGCTTCTTGCTTGCCTGCCTGCCTATCTCCATGCTTCCCTACCTCCCTGCCTGCCTCCACCACTCCCTCAAGCCATCCTGCCTGCCTGCCTGCCTGCATGTCTCACTGTGTCCTGGTACAGACCTGAGCCCTGCCTTCTGTCTGCAGCATGCTGTGTTCTGCACACACACCCCCACATACTGGGGGAACCCTGGAGGAGGGAAGGGAAAGGACATGGAGTGGCTATAGGGCTGTGTCCTGGCTGGTTGAGGACTCCAGGGACCGGCCTGCTGCCTTACTTCCAAGGATACTTTGGTACACATGTTTTGTGTGCTCAGGCAGGCTCACCTTGATGACCCTGGAGTCACCCAGCTGCTGCTCACACAGAGGCCCAGGGCAGCCGCTGCTGCCCACTTGCAAGCCCAGCTCTGTCTGTGTCTTGGGCTGGCCTTGGCTGTCTGACACTAAAGGGAAGGCTGAGCTGCTGCATGTCACGAGCGTCCCCGACGTGCCCAGATTTCATGAAGTGTCGCAGGCCCTGACCTGCAGGGACAGCCTCGACAGCTGGGTGCCCCAGCCAGGAAGGCAGCTCTAGGGCCTTCCTGAGTCTTGGTGAGTGATCAGGCGCTGGACTTCCAAGTTCCCTTGGTTGCCTCTCCAGTGGACAGGGTGGGATAGGCCAGAGGGTCAGGCTGGCACCTCGTCCAGGTCTTGGGAGGATTGTCCATCTAGGCTCCTGTGGAGGGGCAGGGGGAGCGGGACTGCCCATGTGGAGCAGGACAGCGCCCTTGGTGGTGCTGTCTGAGGATCCTGCAGTGAGGTTCACGCTGCTGGCTGAGCCACACTTGACCTCACCGTCCTGCCCAGGGAGCTGTCCCACATGCCACCCACACCCACCCTGCCTGGGGATGGGACCTACTCTCTCTTCCATTGCACGCATGCACACAGCTCAGCTGGGCAGGACTGACTGGACCTCCAGGCAGTTCCCCACCCACCCAGTCCTTTCTGGCAGCTGCCTCTCACCTTCATGCATTTCCTCAATGCCATTCTTTCCTAAAAGGCAGAGGGCAATGGAGTTAGAATGAGGCCCTTCTTCCCTTCTGACCTCCGGCCAGGCCCTCCTCTGTCCAGGGGATCCCACGTTCATACACGGGAGCAGGGCCCCTTTCAGAAGAGCCCTGGGCACCCGGAGTGATTTCAGGTTCAGGGACTGTGTGGTCTAATCCCTCTGAGGCTAGGAGAGAGGTTGTGGCTTCAGGTGAAAAGGCCTCTCTTGGGCCACAGGTTGCTTGTCTTGGGAAAGCCTGGCTTGGCTCGTTCCCCGCGTCCTGCCTGGGGAGACTTGAAGGCCCAGCTGGGCTCTGTGTGCACAGTGCCGAGGGCAGGCAGCCCTGGGCGGCACCTGGTCAGAGGGGGTGAGGACTGAGTGTGAAATGACCTTCGGCTGTCAGGAGGGCCAGAGCTCAGGACTCCCAGGGGACTTTCTCCTGCAGCACCAGGCCCCATCTGGCCCTGGCTACTCACCTCCTAGACGTCCTTATATGCTGCGTCCAGCATCCTGAGGTCCATCAGGAAGATGCCCAGGTAGGCAACGATGCTTGGTCAGCACCTGTTGGTGTAGATGGGGGATGGGCAAAGGCCAAGGCCCACCCCTCTCCCAGTCCCCAGGGCTTCTCAGCCAGCCCTCAGCCCCACAGGGCATTAAAATTTGGACCACCTCTGTCCAGAGCTTCTTCCTGCTGCCTGGGACTACAAATGGCCCCAGGTCCAATTCTATGGTTTTCTATGCAGATCCCAAGTGATCTAGGCCACCTCTGCCCACCCCCCTCCTCTAGACTCTGCCAAGCCCAGCTCTGCTGCCTCCACTTCCTCCTTCCCCACTGCCAGCAGCTAGCTCCCAGGCATCTCGCTCAGCCACTCCAGGCCCTGAGACAGGCAAGAAAGGCCTCTGTTGCTCCAAGGCTATAATAGTTGCAACAGTGTTGCAGCTTCTTCCGAAGCTGCATCATTTCATTCTCCTGGCCAGGGAGAGCACCAAGGCAGGGACAGGGATGGGCTGGCCTGCGCAGGGCTAGGCTGGCTGGGGAGGGACCCACCTCCTCTGCGTGCTCTGCCACACAACCCTCCACTGAGGACCCCCAGGCCTCTGCGGGATCTCACAGCCGTGGCCTCACTGTCCTGCCCAGGGAGCTGTCCCACATGCCACCCACACCCACCCTGCCTGGGGATGGGACCTACTCTCTCTACCCATTGCACCCATGCACACAGGGCAGCTGGGCAGGCCTGACTGGACCTCCAGGCAGCTCCCCACCCACCCTGTCTTGTCTGGCAACTGCCACTCACCTTCATACATTTCCTCAACACCATTCTTTCCTAAAAGGCAGAGGGCAATGAAGTTAGACTGGGGCCCCTCTTCCCTTCTGACCTCTGCCCAGGCCTCCTCTGGCCAGGGGATCATGTGTGCATACACTGGAACAGGGCCTCGTTCAGGGGACCCCTGGAAACCCAGAGTGATGTCAAGTTGAGGAACTATGTGGTGTAGCACCACTGAGGCTAGGAGAGAGTTTGGGGATTCAGGTGAAAAGGCCTCTCTTGGGCCACAGGTCCCTTGTCCTAGGAAAGCCTGGCTTGGCTTGGTCCCTGCGTCCTCCAGGGCCGGGGGTGGGGGAGACTTGAAAGCCCAGCTGGGCGCTCTGTGCACAGCACCGAGAGCAGGCAGCCCTGGGCGGCACCTGGTCAGAGGGGGTGAGGACTGAGTGGGAGGATGGCCTTGGGGCTGTCAGGAGGGCCAGAGCTCAGGACTCCCAGGGGACATTCTCCTGCAGCACCAGGCCCAATCTGGCCCTGGCTACTCGCCTCCTGGATGTGTTGATACACGGCATCCAGCATCCTGAGGGCCATCAGAAAATGTCCAGGTAGGCAACGATGCCGTGGTCAGCACCTGTTGGTTTGGGTGGAGGAAGGTCAAAGGCCAGGGCCCACCCCTCTCCCAGTCCCCAGGGCTTCTCAGCCAGCCCTCAGCCCCACTGCGCTTTCTACAGCACAGTGTCCTGGGGAACTTCAGATCACCTCTGTCCAGAGTCCCTTCACACTGCCTGGGACTGCAAACAGCCCCAGGTCCAATCCTAGTCTGGCCTATGCAGATCCCAAAGTAACCGAGGCCACCTCTGCCCACAACCATCCTCTAGACTCTGCCAAGCCCAGCTCTGCTGCCTCCACTTCCTCCTTCCCCACTGCCAGCAGCTAGCTCCCCAGGCTCCTCCTCTGCCCAGGTGAGAATCATCCCTATCCTTGGGCACCGTTGGGAGTGAAGTTGAAGGTGAACAGAGCCAGGCCAGGCCACACCAGTTCTCTCTCAGGTACCCTGGCCTAGGTCCTAGTCACTCACCATCTTTTGCCATCTTCTAGAACCTGCTTTAGCTGCTTCTCCTTCCCAGCAAACTTGCAAGTCTCCTGCCAGGCTGGAGGCTGGTGTTGGTGAGTGCTCTGCACTGTCCTCCTTTCCACCACGAGTGTCTTCCCTTTGGGACTGACATGGCCACTGGACAGCCCCAGCGCCCACTCCTGGCTGGCCAAGTCTGGCCTAAGCTCTGCTCCAGCACTCACTGCTGTGGGCTCTCATCTGGGGACCTGGCCTCCCCTCTGCCTGCATCCTCATCTGCAAGCTTTTCCTGATGGGGCTGGGGAACTCGGGGTTTCTTGACTACCTGCCTGCCTGCCTGCCTGCCTGCTCCCGGTCTGCCTACCTGCCTGCCACCAGTGCAGCTGGCCTGACTGGCATGTGGGACCAGGGCCTCCTCAGAACTCAGCCACATTAATTTCTTTCTCCTTGGCAGCTCAAAAGCCCAGCCCGGGACCTCAGCCCCGGCCGCTCTGCATCTTTGTTAGGAGAGGGGGAAACTGAGGTCCAGACAGGGCTGGTGGCCTGTCCAGTGTCCTGAGGGCAGCAGGGGAAGGGGCCCTGCAGCCTCTGAGCAGAGGCCACTCGGCTAGCTTGTCTATGTGTCAGGGTCCTTACAGGAGAGGAGCCTGAAGGAGAGCGCCATGGACTTCCAGAGTCCTTCCTGACCCCAGATCCTGGCTCTCCTCAGCGAGTAGGGTCGGGATCCAGACCCCTGGAACATCTGCCCCTCTCTGGCCAGCCCCTGCTCATGGGCCAGGGCAGGAAACTGCCTCTGTGCAGCTGGGCCGGGAGTTTCCCAGGGCCCACTTGTGCACAGCAGGTGCCCCGTGGAGGAGGCTGTGCCTTCTGCTGCACTTCCCATGGAAGCAGCCAGAGAGGTCAGCAAAGAGGCCCAGGGAGCTGTCCTCCCTCTTTTTGTTCTTTTGGGGTCTCTTTGCCTAGGGTTCTTTCAGTTCTAGGGATAGATGGCAGGGCCTGTGGTCCTTGACCTCTGAAGCTTGGAGCTGGAGCTCTAGCCCTTGAGCCACGGCTCCCTTTCCTGATTTGGAGAGTTCAGCTCACAGATTTGACTGCCAGCCTAGCTTTGATCAGCAATACTCAGATGTGCTTTTGGCTTAGGAGGAAGCAGGCCTGGAGGCGGGAGGTAGCGGGCCCTGGGCAGTCCACAGCTGCCGCTGTGCTAGCACCGCTCAGCTGGCGTGAGAGCATGCGCAGCCTCTGCTCCCGCCAAGACCTCAGAGCCCCGCAGTGCTTGCAGGTGGTCATGCAGGGTCTGGAGGTTTGCACTGAGCCCAGAGGGCCCTAGGTGCCCCAGGGCAGCCCTGAAAGCCCTTGTCAGAGCAGGCCTCTTCTGGACAGTAAGGTAGCCAGTCGGAGGCATCCCGGAGTCAGCCCAGCATGGTTTGGGAAGGGCTGCCACATACCCCGGGCCTACAGCATATTTGGCAACCAGTAGCATGCTGGGGCCTCGGGGAGGAGCAGTCCTCAGTCCTGGAGCTACCTGCTTCCGAGGACCACCCTGTGTTTCCCCACAGCATCCCATCCCCACAGGCTGCTAGGGCTCCACGGGCCCGACCTGCATAAGGGCCTCACAGAATCTTCCTTTGCCTTCCTCCCCCAGAGAAGAGCAAGCCACGCTTCACACACCCCAGCAGCAGGGCGCTGATTCCCGCGTGAGCGCCCATCCACCTCTGCCCTCTGCCTTCCCCTCCTCCTCCCATACCTTTCGCAGCAGCTCTCTGCTCTTGGAGTCCTTTTTACTGCAGAAATCCTGCCTGGGTGCTTGGGAAATGAAAGCAAGCTGGCTCTGCAGGAGGGGCAGAGAGAAGGTGACAGTTGGGAGGGGGAGGGGAGGTAGTTGGTCTCCATTTTGTGTGGGAGGCCAGCCTCCCAAAAGCCCACACAAGAGGCTCCAAAGGGTTTTACTGAGCTCCAAAGACTCACAGGCCAGGAGGGGATTTGCCATTCTGGCACAATGCTGTGCCACCCAACCTACCAGGCAGCTCTGCTCTCATTTCAACTAACTAGAAAGAGATGAGTGGCCACAAGACACACCCTACACAGGTCCAGTGCCCGCCTGTGTGTGTGTGCCCGTGTGTCTGTGTGCCAGCACCCATTTTGTGTTTGGGAGTTTCAGGTGGAAAGGAGCTGCCATATGCCTGCCAAGGATTGCCCTGGCTGGGCCGAGGTAGCTCGTGCCCAGCCGGCTTCCCCAGTGCGCCGTGTGGGCAGGGGCTCGGGGAGGGCGATGGCTGACCTGTGTGCTGGCAAAGCATCTCCCGAGGAGTCGGGGGCCCACCTGCGGATCTCCTGCCAAGTCCTGTCCATGAGCAGGATGGCTGCAGTCTGCAGGGCTGACACCATGGCGAGCAGCGAGGAGAAGTTCCGCAGGACTCTGCATCCTGGGGAGGAAGATTGCCTAAGCCTTGCCTGGCACTGGGCCACCTCCTGCCCTGGCCCTTGGGCAGAGGCCTGGCTGAGAGAGTTCTCCCGGAGCGGAAGAACTTGGGCAGGGACTCCCACCACCCCGGCAGGATTTGGCCTCCACCACTGGCTGAGTGGCAGGACCCAAGGGAGCAGCCAGCCAGGGAGGGGCCTGAGAGAGGCTGGGCCTGGGAAGCCCGGGCCTGGCCAGGAGGATCTGAGCTCCACACAGGCCGGTGACCACACTGCCCACATCCAGACAGAAGAAAGGTGCAGAGAGAGGGAGAGGCCCTGGGCAGCACAGCCTGCAGCATACCATGGCCTCCTGGATCCGAGGTGCCACCACCCGCGCCCTGTCTGGCTCCTTCATGCTGAGGAATTCAACGCAGGTGGTGATTGTGCAGGAACACACGTTGTTAACCTGGGCCACCATGGCCCGGATGGTGGGGACCGAGTGGTCCTCAACCTGCTGTGCCTCTAGGACCAGATGGAGCCCAGGCAGAGGCTGGGCACTGCCTTCTGCAACAGCTTCTGGGGAAGAGCACCGAGGTCACCAGGTCCGTCACACACACTCCACAGTCCCAGGCCCACATCCGAGCCCACAGCGGGGCATGGAGCTCAGAGCACGGAGGAAGACACTGCAGCCACTGGGAGGCTCTGGGTCCGCGGAGCTGACCCTCCATTCCACCCAGCCCCCAAGGGACCATCAGGATTCCAAGGTGGGCAAGGAGAGCACTGTTTTCCCTAAGTCTTCTGAGTCCTCCCAGAGACCTGCACATCCCAGGCCACCACGTTGGGCCCTGGCCCAGCCACCTCACTTCTGTCTCCTGGCCCACTTGCACAGGACCTAGCCCTAGGACGAGGCCCATCCCAAGACTGGCCTGGACAGCCATGGTGCACAGCAGGTGCCTGCCTAAAGAGCGATGCGGCTCCACAGGTCCACTGGCCCACAGGGAGGGCTGCGCCCTGCTGCCCCTGTGTCTGGCCCAGTGCTTGATTCCGCACAGCTCCTGGGAGGGACGGGCTCAGCTCCTCTTCAGGGTTGCACTTCAGCAAGTGCCCCTACACAACGAGGTGCTAGGCATGCTGGAGCTCAGACGGGGCCACAAACCATGGCCCCAGGGGAAGGAAGCAGGGGCCCAGAAAGCAGAAATTACCGGAAACCCGCCCCTACCACATCCAGCTCTGCCCAGCCCCTCACCACATCCATCCATGTGAGCTGCGCTGCTGCCCAGCGGGGAAGGACAGAGAGGACCCGAGGCATCTCCAAGCTGTGCGCACTCTCTGGGCAACACGGGAGGCTGGCAAGCTTCTTGGGCTGGAAAGGATGCCCGGTCCGGCTCAGATTCCCAGGAAGCAGAGGGAGCCAAGTTGGAGGAGTGCTCCGGTGAGGACTGCGGGCTCAATGGCAGCACCGGTGCCTGGTGCTCGCTCCGGGTGGAGCAGCGGAGCTGAGCCGCAAGGGGCCGCCATCTCAGCATTGGGAGCCGGTGGGGTCTGGACGCCCACCACTGGCATCTAGGTGGGACGAGATGCTCTCACACCCGGAGGCGGCTGGGTCCTCAGGCCTGAGCTCCAACGGCTCGGTGGAACCTGGCTCCATCGCAGCACTCCCTGCTGGTCTTTGGGATGCTGGTGCTGCTATTAGGTAGAGCACCAGAGCTGCAGCTCCTCCAACACACAGTGTCAGAGCTGGGGTGGGCACCAGGGAAATCATGACGGCCAAGGGCAGAAGGACCCAAAGCTCTACCCTGGAGCCTGGTTCTCCAGGACTGACCTCTGGAGCCGCGGTGACAGGTGGCTCTGCGGCAGCCCTGGAGGCTGGTGCTCCGTGACCGCTGTGCACCACAGCCAAGTTGTCGGATGGCTGGGACTGTGCACAAGCACCTAGTGCTCTCACCACACAGAGTACTATGGTTAGTAGCCCTAAAACAGACAGCACCCCAGATGGTCCCCCTAACAAAAACTCGACCAGAGTCAGAATGACAAACAGTCCCAGTTCAGCTCTGAAGCGGGCTTCTCCGGGAGTGGGAACGGGAGCCGAGGTGGCACACGGCTCGCTGTCAGTGCTCCTCACTGGGGCTCCGTCTGCACTGGGCACGGGAGACATGGTGGAAGCTGCCTCTCATGTGGCACAAGAACCTAGTGCTCTCATGAGGCATCTCCAGAGTGTCAGGAGTCCCACCAGCAAAATGAGCTCATCTGGCACTCCTTTCAGACAAAGCTGCACAGCCAAGAGAAGCAGCGGCTGCAGCTCTGCTGACTTGGGTGGGACGGAGAAGACCAGCACAAGTAGAGGCTGGCTCTGCCTCAGCACTCCCTGCTGGTCTTTGGGGTGCTCTTGCTTCTAGGTGGTACAGCCCCAGTACTAATGCTGCTCCAACACAAAGGGGAACAATTGGTGTTAGGGCCACAAAGATCTTTCTTACCAAGGGCAGATAAACCTCCAGCTCCGCCCTGGAGTCTGGCTGTCTAGCACTGACCCCTGGAGCCGAGGTGACAGGTGGCTCTGCAGCAGCCCTGGAGGCTGGTGCTCCATGACCACTGTGCACCACAGCCAAGTTGGAGGATGGCTGGGACTGTGCACAAGCACCTAGTGCTCTCCCCACACAGCGCCACAGAGTGGATACTGCGATGAGGAAGAGCAGCCGAGGTGGTGCTCCTGTGAAGTAGAGCAGCAGTGTCAAGGTGACCAGCACATCCAGCTCCCCAATGGAGGCTACTCTCTGGGGATTAAAAACTGGGGCTGTGGTGAAGCTGGGCTCCCTGTCAGCAAGTGACGCGCTGTGCCCCTCAGCCAAGGGGCCAGATCGATCAGAGTCTGAGCAAGGGCCTAGGGCTCTTATTGCAGAAAGCAATACCATTAGCAGCCCTAGATATAAGAGTCCCCTAAATGGCCCTCCTGAGAGAAACAGAATTTGCACCAGGGTGACAAACATCTTTCGCTCAGCTCTGACGCTGGCTTCTCGGGGAGTGAGACCGGCAGCCGAGGTGGCACACGGCTCGCTGTCAGTGCTCCTCGGTGGAGCTCTGTCATCACTGCCCTCCAGAGGCTTGGATGTTAGTTCTCTGACCACCCACTGGAGCACAATTACAATTGCCACCAGCGAGAGCAGTACAGCTGGCGCTCCAATTAGGTGAAGCAGCTCAGCCAAGTGCAGAAGCATCTGCGGGTCTGCACTGAAGGTGGCTTGGTCGGGACCTGGAGCGGAGATGGACACTGGCTCCTCCCCAGCAACAGCTTCTGCTGCTCGCAGGGGCCCCAGCACAGGAGCCAAGCTGTCCCGTGGCTCCATCTCCTCAGCAGACACTGCTGTTTCCTCCACATTGGGCAGGGTGTAATGGGGCTCCAGCTGAGCTCCGGCCGCTGCTGCTCCCTGGGCGCTGAGCTCCCTGGGCGCTGGCTGCTCTGGCCCCTTCAGGACTCGGCTCCAGAGCTGACATAGAAGCTGGCTCTTCCTCCACACAGGGGGCTTTGGCTCCCCCAGGACTGCAGGCCACATTCGAGGCTGCAGGGGCCTCCGCCTGGGAACCCCATGCTGCTCCACCCCCTGGCCTGGTGGCCACAGTCTCTGATGGAGATGAGGGGGGCGCTGACGTGGGGGTGACAGCAAGCACTGGGGCTACCACTGGAGCTGCAGAGGAGACAAGACCTTCTCCATGACTGCTTTGCTCGGGGTTTTCAAGAGTCCACCAGACCCCCTCCCTGAGCTTTCCCTGCGTGGGAAACCACACACCCCACTGCTCAACCTCCCTCCTGAGCCCACGGTGGGCCTCAGGCTCCTCGGGCTGCTGGCCCATGGAATGTGGGAGCCTCCTCCCAGGGCTGCCCTGCCCCTTCCACCCCTGCACGGGCTGTGTCTCAGGCCCAGGCTCCGCACCCGTAGCTTCGCCCTGGCTGTGTGTCTTGATCCCCAACTGCGCAAGGACATGGGAGACATGGCGCTCCATGTCAGAGTCCGGCATATGCAGCCTCAGGTGAGTCAGGAGGCGCTGGAGGCAGGGAAGCTGTGCGGGGACCAGGAAGTCCTCCGGATGCAAGTCCAGCCAGGAGCCCAGGAGGCACGTGATGGCACTAGGGACAGATGGGTGGGGAGCAGACTCGGACTCCAGGCCAGCATGGCCCCTGGTCTCCTTCTCGCCCCTGTGATGGTGGCGGTCCTTGCAGAGACCAGCACACCCAACAGCAGCACCTGGGGCTGTGGCACCAGTGGCAGGCTGGCCCAGGAAAGGCCTGCAGAGAAACTCAAGGGAGAGATCCACGACCAAATGCTGGGCCAGCAGCTCTGTCCTCCTCTGCACCTTCCAGCCCCTTCCTCCTCGCTCCCCTGGGCCTCTACACACTGGTCAGCAACATGGCTTGTTGTCCAGCCTGGCACACATAGGGTTCTGCTGCACCTCTGTGTGGAGTCTGCTGCCTCGTTCCCCATGGGCCCCACTGCGTGGTCTGGCTACATCAACACTTCGGTGTGTGGGTGCCACAGCATGGCCCTGCGCTTTGATACACACTCCTCACACCTGCTGAGGGCTGTGACCAAGCACAGATGACCCTGGCCCTACTCTGGGGCTCGTGGTGTGCTGGGAGAAGCCTGCATGGCTCGGGCTCTGTGGTCGATGGATGTACATGGCGGTGGGAGTGGGGGGCTCAGCCCTGAGTCCCACCCTCCACTCCTGCTCAAAACATCCCCCAACCTGCTTTCTTCCTCCTGGCTCCAGAAGAAGCCCCACAGCTCAAGGCTCTAGGGATAAACACAAGAGGTGAGGGCTCCGGAGTTGGCCCAGCCGTCCCTCCTGCGCCCCAACACACACACATTTGTCACCACTATGGAGCCACGCGCCCTCCAAGGAGACCAAAGCCCACTCACTGACAGAGCTGGTCCCGAGGGATGACATCCTCGCAGGAGTGGGCAAGGGTGTCTGTCTGTCCGGAGGGGTCCATGGGTGCTTCACAATTGCTGAACCTGGTGAGGTTTTGAGCGTCACTGGCCAGCCTGGGGCAGCCGGCAGCTTCCCGCTCTTCTCTCTACACTCTGCTCAGGGCCTGGAAATCGAACCTTCCCCTGGAGCTCCTTCCTATGTGTCACGATGCGCACAAGCCGCTGCTGCCTGATGATCCTGGGAGCTCAGACACCCTCCCTCTGCCCCGCCAGCCCTGCTCTGTCCACACCTAGGT
>NW_012267271.1:8199703-8232203 GCF_000151885.1 Dipodomys ordii | reverse complement strand
TGAGCTGACCTAAAAAGAAACCACTATTTTTGGAGCCCATGCTGTGGGCTAGGATGACAGTTGTCTACGTGGTGATGTAGGAATGTGAAGGCCTCTCTCGCTGGAAGCACTGACCTTTCTCCGGAACCTGTAGATGTCTGGTGCTCATCTGAAGTGGGGTGAAAGGTTAGATATGTCTACCTCCATGTTGTATGTGTCCCTAGTGCTACCTGAAACTCCGGGTCCGAGTCTACTCAAATCTGCATGTAGATACGCTGATTTTTTTTTTTTTTTGGTCAGTCGTGGGGCTTGAACTCTGTCCCTGAGCTCTTCAGCTCAAGGCAAGTGCTCTACCGCTTGAGTCACAGCTCCACTTCTGATTTTCTGGTGGTTTATTGGAGATAAGAGTCTACGGACTTTCCTGCCCAGGCTGGCTTTGAACCATGATTCTCAGATCTCAGCCTCCTGCGTAGCTAAGATGACAGGTGTGAGCCACTGATGCCTGGCTAAGATATGCTAATCTTTAACTATATTTTCTCCAAAGCCTGTTGGGCATGCGTCCCTTGAACTCTGCCCAGTGCTTTCTCCACCACTCACACATCCAAAATAATCCAGTTGAGGAGACCAGCTGTGCTGAGTGGGTACGCTGAATGATGAAATGGCTATGCTGGAGACAGTAAACCGAGAGAAAAGTGTGCTGAGGGTCAGGGGAAGGTGGGAGGGTCAAAATAGCCATAGACACCATCAGAGGCAACTCCACTGCGGAGTTCCAACCACGAGCCGTGAAGCATTTGACAGGCAATAGAATGACCTTTCAGCATCAGAGATAAAACACGCTTCGCTCTGACCAGGAAATCCTGACTCCCCAATGATTGTGTATTCAGGGCTCCAGGGCAAGCCGGCCTCAGCACTCCTGTCATGGCGGCTTCACCGGACTTGGCTCCTCTACCAGGGGATGGGTGGCCATGCGTGAGCTGCCCACCCCGCCTCTGTGGGGGGTTTTCTGCTCTCTCTTCTCTCTTTCCCTCAGGTAGAGGCAGTCATTTCTTGGTCACGTCGGATGGGGACTTGGAGTGATTTCATTGCAATGACTCACATCCCATAAGTCCATCCGCTTCAGATGTACAAGCGATGGTTTTCAGTCCCTTTGCACCCAATCAGCACAGTCTAGTTTTAGAACATCCTCACATCCCAACAAGGTCTTTTTCATCCATTAGCAACCAAGCTTCAACCCCACCACAGCTGGAAACATAAGTTCATTTATAGGCTCCTCTGTTCTTCTCATTTCTTGTGAGGGGGACCACATAGGGTATGACTTTATGACCAGCTTCTTTCCCTGAGGATGATGTTTCCAGGATTGTTACATTGGAGCATGGATCAAAGCTTCATTTGTTTTGGGGGGGATTGTGTGTGTGTGTGTGTGTGTGTGTGTGTTTCTGTGTCTGTATCTGTGTCTGTGTGCTGGACATTCCATAGATAAACCATCTTTTAACTCTTCTTCACTTGATAAGACTAGCTTGTTTCTACTTTAGGATTACTAAGAATGATGCTACCACAAGCTTTCATAAACAAGGGTGCCTCAGCTGTACACAAGGAGTGTAAATGACTCCCTACTTAACAATTTGGAGAAATTCCAAGTTGTTTTCCACAGTGGCTACACTGTTTCAGAGATCTATTACCAAGAAGAACACATCAGAAGGGTCTCTGAGCTGGGCTCACACCTATAATCCTAGCCACTCAGGAGGCTGAGATCTGAGGATCACAGTTCAAAGTCAGCCTGGGTAGAAAAATCATCATGAGATTCTTATCTCCAATTAACCACTCAAAACAAAACAAAAACTGGAAGTGGTGCTGTGATAGAGTGTTAGCCTTGAGCAAAAGAGCTCAGGGACAGCGCCCAGGCCCTGAGTTCAAGCCCCAAGACTGAATAAAAGGGGGAGGGGTCTCTGAGACCCACTCCTCAGAAGATGACCCCTAGCACTCTGCCAGCTTCAGTCTAGAACCAGCAGCTCCTTACAGCCAGCATTTCATTCCCATTGCTCACTGTGTGCAGGTAAGCACACGCGTGTGACACACCTGTCTTAGTTCCCTCTGTCTGACCACGTGGTGTATGGACCAGAGGGGCTTTGTGCACACCTTCCCCAGGAGGGCATGCACATGATTTCCTGTACCAGCAGGGTCCCTCTTTATCTAGGATGAAGCTGACTTGCCCAGGGACAGAGGAATGGAGGGCCTAGTTCAGGGGACTCTGGTTCCTACCAGCTCCCTCTGTGGCAGCCAGAGTTACCATGTGGGGTGGGATCCCTCAGGATCTCTCCACACAGCAAGCCGCATACCTCCACTCATTTCCTGCCAGCTCTCATCTGGATCCGCTTCTCTGGCCAGCCACCCTGTCCTGGACATCCTTGGGGTGGAACGCTGCTGTTCAGTGACTTCCAACAATAATGATATTTACCCTCCACTGCAAAGCTGGCCGTGTTTGTGGTCAGGAAGGGACAGGCCTGTCCTCTGTGCCAAGTTCCCCGGTTCCAGGACCCAGTGATATAAAGGCAGCTGGTTCCCAGTGAGGAACTAGCGCAGACTCTCCCAGCCCCACGATCGAGCTGTTGGACAGTCGTGAGAGCAGACCTCAGACATGAAGACCCTGTTCCTGATCTTCGGCCTGGGCCTCCTTGCTGTCCTGCAGGTGCAGGGCCTTCCGGTTGTGGAGGAAGAAGAGCAAGAGGTGAGTCTCCATTAGGAGGGGCCGGCCTGTGGAAGGGGACTGAGACCTCTGGCTGAAGGTCCCATTCCTACCTACATCCAAGGAGACCCTCACTTTAGGGCCATGGCCTGAATCTCAGGCCTAACAGAGCATGAGACAGAGAGCTGTGTGACTGGTCCAGGGGGGCCCAGGGTTCAGAAGGGCTAGCATGGGAGGGGGACACCTGCTGTCTTCCCTGGGATGGAGGGAGCCTGTAGCCCTGGCTGACCTACAGGGACTCAGGGCCTGCACGTAGACAGCCTGGGGACAGTGGTAGGTGGTTTGGGGATGGGAGGAGGACTGGAACAGGCCCCATGTCTGCATACCTTGGAGATGAAGGTAGAGTCCAGGCCTACAGATCAGAGGACAAGCCCTTACAGGGGTGACAGCTGAGTATCTTCTCTAGGACTTAGGGACGTGGTATTTGAAGGCCGTCATATTCGACAAGGAGATTCCTGGGGGAAGGCAAGGGTCTGTGTCTGTGACCCCCATGGCCATTAAGATCCTGGATGGGGGCAACCTGAAAATCCAGTTCACGTTCAGGTGAGTGCCTGCCGGCCATGAGGCCATGACCTGCCCAGCCTTTTCCTACCCACATAGGAGAGCCAGCAGTCAGTGGGGCAGGCCAACAGTGCCTCACATCTCTTCTCAAATCCAGGGACTTTTGCTACAGGGGCTACTGTGCCACTGTGGGTGCCTTGATCAGATGGACCCTGGGTTGTTGAAGCCCTAGAGCAGACCCAGTGGGCTGGGTGGACTGGCACCTACTTTCTACTTGGTAAAAGAACAGCTGTTGTCCATCCAGTCCCTTGGGGGATAGAAGCGTCACTCACAGACCCAACCAGAGCTGGCAGACTGGGCTTATGGCCCTAGACTTGTTCATTATCATAGCAAATTGCTGCTCTTCGACACAAGGTTTGCAGACTGACCAGAGAGGGTGGAAGAGACCAAGGAGAAGCCTTGGCAAGGCAGTGCATGGACACCTCTGCAGTCCCTGTGCAGACCCCTGTGTCCTTCCAACCTTTCATCCCCTCTGCATCCATGTGGGGGGCCCCCGCTTGAACAGCAAGATGGTATCTGTGCTCAGGTCCTGGAAAGACATTCACCTTGTGTTTTGGGGATCCCCGGGACCTCACATTCACCGACATTTCTTTTATGGGACCAGGTGTTGGGAGATGTCAATCCGTCTCTAGGCATAGCGGACCGCCAGGACAGGAACTGAGCAGGGCGAGGGTTGGGGGTAACACTGGTGTCTGAGGGAAAGGCAGACCCAGGTCCCCTGTGGGGCAGAAGCACAGCCAGGCGAGGTGAGGCATGGAGCTATGGCCTCCGCGTGACATGGAGGGCTGCCTGGACCTGAAATGAAGGAGCCCACTCCTCCCTGGTCCTGCATGGGCATGCGTGGTCCCACTGCCCTCAGGAAAGGTCCTGGGCCGGACAGTGCTGCTCACTGAGCTGGTTTTCCAGGGTTGCGGATCAGTGCCACGGCGTGAGCGTGACCCTGCAGGAAACTGAGGAACCCGGGAAATACACCGCCTGTGAGTCCACAGCCCCTCACGGCTGCTCCCCAGTCCCAGCGGGGAGCGGCCAGCGTCCGCTCAGGGTGGCCTTTCAGTCAGAGAACCTTTCTCTCCATTCGGCACTTGTTTGCACACACCCTTAGCTCCCATGGCTCAATTTGCTGTCAAGACCCACACACTGTCCTCAGCCTGGACAGGCTTTCCCAGTGCAGGCTTTCCCAGTGGTGATGGCTGCGCCTAGAGCAGGGTGAGCAGCACGGCTGCCCTGGGCTTCCTGCTGGGGCTCCCAGGCTCAGGATGTGGGCACCACTCTGGTGTGTGGGGACACCCTGGCCTGGACATCGGCCCAGGGAGGACGTGGTGAGGACCTGCTGGCAAGCTGCCAGGGGCTGGATGCTGAGCACTTTTCCCAGCTGGGTGCTGGGTGCTGGGAGCTGAGTGCTGGGTGCTGGGTGCTGGGTGCCAGGTGCTGAGCACTGGGTGCTGGGTGCTGAATGATCTTGCACCCATGCTGCTGCAGGATCTGGTCCTTACTCAGGACTGGTTGTCCCTGTCCTCTGCAGATGGTGGCAAGTATGTGGTACAAATCATTAAGTCGGGCGTGGAGGGCCACTACATCCTCTATGGCGTGACTGATCTGCACGGACATCAGATCCGAACGGCTAAACTTGTGGGTGAGTCACATGATCTACGGGCCTCCAGAAGTCACCCTGCGACAGGAGGGGCTGAGGCCTCTAGAGCAAACCTTGGGCCCCTTTCCCGAGGGGTGCCTGGTGGGCACCAGACAGGAATGGGAAGAGAGGCCTGCATGCAGCTCACCTCTGAGCAGCTCTGGGTGCCAGCACCCTTCCTGGACAGACAGAAAGGCCCAGGACCCTCCTGCGTCCTCCCCAGGGCCAGGTGTGTGTGAGCAGAGAGCAGAGGAAGGCGCGGTGCCCCGAGCCCCACCAACGGGTGCCCGCTCCTCCAGGGCGCATTGGTCCTGCCACCCCTCCTGGCCTGGGCCAGGCACAGGGTGCTGAACGGAGAGTGGCCCTGTGTCCCAGCTCAGCTGCTGTGGACTCGTGGTGGGACTTCACCTGGTGGTCCTTGCCTAGCCAGGCTCCAGGCCAGGCCCCTCAGGGTGGGCGGGGCCTCCCCCAGCCCAGCCTGCTCAGTCCTGCAGGCTGGGGTGATATGCCAACAGTCACTCACGCTCCTGTCTCCGCCATCCTCACCTGCAGGCACTGACCCTGACTTCAACCAGGAAGCCCTGGAGGACTTTGAGAATGTCACAGGAGCCAGAGGTCTCAACACAGAGAACATAGTCATTCCCAAACAAAGAGGTAGGAAAGAGGCCCCTGCCTAGCACCCCCAGACCCCATGGAGGGAAGGTCACCGCATCACTTCCCGGGGTCAGGCTGCCTTGCATCCTGACTGTCCCTCTGGGATCGTGGGAGATGCTGGCGATGGAGAAACTACAATCTGGAGTGAGCTCCGGGGTCTGAATCCTGAACCTTTCTTTCACAGAAACCTGCTCTCCGGGAGGTGATTAGGGTAAGAGGTGAGTGTCAGACCCATTGGACAACACCCCCAGTGCTGGGGGTCAGTGAGCCTCCAGAGCCTCTGTGGTCTAGCACCCGACTCCTGCCTGGACAGGGGGGAACCCCACCGCCCCGGCGCCCCGAAGGGTGCGGACTCTGCTTCGGCAGAAATCTTTGCCCTTGAGTGCAGAGCTCAGGTTTCCTTCCGGAATGTGATTCCAGTTTCAGGGCAGGACCGTCCACCCTCTGCGCTCCAGAGGTGGGTTGCTGGAGGAGAGTACGGCCCCTCCCAACTCCTGCACCCCGGCAGCACACCCAAGACCTCCCCCGCCCCTCAGTAGGAGGGTGGCAGCCATGCTGTAGACCTCAGAATTCCCACGTCCCCCCTGTGACCCTGAGACCCTGCCCACGGTCCTGGCCCAGATGAGGACAGACCCAGGGGACACCTGCTGGCATCTTGCCCTGGTCATTGCATTTGCTGACGTCACCGTTCCTCTTCGCACACAGCAGGCAGCCTCACTGTGATTTGGTGGATGGAGCCCCAAGAGCCAGCATCTCTCTTCTTTTCTCCCTTCCTGGCCCCGTGAACACTCCTCCTCTTCCTGGTCTCAAGGCCCATGGTGTGGCAGCAGACCCAGTGTCTTATCCTAGGGGACATAGAACCAGCCCCCTCCACTATCTGCCTCTTCCCTCCCCTTCCCCATATTTCTCAATAAAGGGCTTCAGCATTCCCTGGTGACTCTGCCTGTCTGTGAGGCCCTTTGGTAGGCTTTGCTTGGAGGGAGGAATGCCTGGAAGCAGTCAGGAAGCACTGAGGACCCAGCCATGTTCTGATCCCTTCTGGTGCTGCACAAAGACCAGGGAGAGCCTGGCAGGGCTGTGGTTGCAGATGTGCCCCCAGGGTCCCCTGGTTGCTTCCTGCAAATGTGCCACCCACAAAGCCAGGTTTTGATGACTGATGTGATGGCAGACAAGCATGTGAGGCACAATGAGGCTTCAGCCAAAGTCCAGCACCCAGCACAGCTCATGCACAGCTGGAGGGTCTTTATATTAACACGATCCATAGTGTATCATAGTCAAGTAATGGTTTTCCATTTATATTCATTGATGCTATACACACACACACATCTATCTATCTAGCTAGCTAGCTAGCTATATCTATACCTATATATTATACTTACAAGTCTCTTTGTCTTTTTCCTTCCCTTACTTACTGACTCATCCTCGCCTTCTTTCCTTCCTCCACTTACAAATTTATATTCAGACATAATCCTTGCAAGAATGTTTATATTTAGACATAATTATTTTCCCAGCCAAATCCATTTTTTGTTAATAACTTTTTAACAAAATACTTAATTTTAGGCCTCAAACATAGAACTAATTGTGCTAGTTCAACTCCTAGTGAAGACTCAGGAAGTAGCCATCTTGAACTGCTTTTCTATGCACCAACAATTCGTGAAAACGTGTATATGAACAGACCCAAATATATGCGTGCACATGAGCACATAAGGTCCTGGGCACAGGCAACCAACGAGATGAAGGTCGTGTGGCTACCAGGAACAGGAGCAAGGGTGGAGCTGGCAATGAGGCTGGTGGGGGAGTCAGGTGTCCAAGGGCCCTGAGACGGTGTTTTACCTGTGCAGACAGGGTCAGCACTCATCACTGGCTTCTGGGGAGCACTGATGAGTCTGATCTTTAGAAGAGGCAGCACCACAGAGGAAGGATGCAGCACTGGGACTCTGGGGCCACTCACACCCTTGCAGTGCTGATTGTGACTAGCAGAGGGAAACCAGGCTTACTAGGAATACAGTCCTTCCATCCTTCTATCCACCCATCCACTCATCCACCCATCTGCTCATCCACGCACCCTGCTATTCTCCCATCTACCATCCACCCATCCATCCTTCCACACAACCACCCCCACAGAAGGGTGAGTACACCCTTCTGTTTTCACCTACCCATCTACCCACCTTTCTGTTTTCCCATCCACTCATCCACCCATCCACCCATCCAGCCTTCCAGTCACCAATCCACCTATCCATATACCTACTATCTACCCATCCATCTATCTTCCATCTGTCCATCCACCCATCCTTCTATCCACCCATCCTCCCATTTCCCCATCTACCTAACTACTCATCCATCCTTCCTTCCACTCATCCACCCAATCTTACACACATACATCCACACATCCACCCATTCTTACATCCATCCATCCACCCATTCACCCAAACAAAGTTCTGTTCACTCTAGGCCCTACCTGTCCTCCGGTCTCCTCCTCCTACACTGAAAGATTCCATCTGGCCATTCCAGAAACCTCTCAGAAACTTCTGAGATGAGCCTCTCCCAGAGGGAATACCATTCAGGAGAGGTCTGTCTGCCTCTACCTGTCCAGCTCAACCTGCTGAGAGAGCCTGCCTGTCCGTGGGAGTTTGTGTTTCTTACAGGGCTCAGAACCACCCTGCCTATGCAGAGACTCTAACCAAGCCCTGCGCCTGCCTCTGCTCCCATCCAGCCCCAGCCTCTCTGCCCCTTCATTCCTGCTGAGGAGTGGCTTCCCCCTCCAGCTCTTAGGGAAGTGGTACATCCGGCTCTGGGCAGGAAACGTGCCCATTCCTGCAGGGAAGAAGACCAGCCCGCAGCCTCGCTTGACATTTGTCAGCAGAGATCTCGAGGAAGGAAGCTGGAGTTCAGGATGAAGGACTGTCCTCCTTGAAGGACTGCTCTGAGCGGGATAGCTGGGTCAGCCTAAGCAGAGACGGGGAGGGGTGTACTTGTAAGTTACCCCTCCTCCAAAATCCTCCAAAATCTCCCTCCTTGCAGGACTCCATCCCTGTCCCGTAAGAGTCCCTCCTCTGCCCCCAGAACACATTCTTCCCCTGCACCCTCGGCTCCTCCAGAGGCCCCTGGTATCTCCTTGGCCCTGAACGCTCCTTGGTGTATCTGACTTCAGAGGCTGCACCCTGACAGGCAGCGCGCACAACACCTCCACAGCTACCCATGGCACCTGCACACGGGGGGGGGGGGGGAGCATGGACAGGAAGCCCTGCCCATCTCTCCCCAGCCCTGATCCCCATACTCGGAGTCACTCCTGGGCCTTGTAGACTCTTGGGATCACAGAAGGTGCAGAAGAATGAATATGTGAGCTCTTGGCTCCTCATCCTCAGCTCAAATCCTTCCCGAGGAACGCTGAACACTGCAGGCCACGCCCTGGACTGGGCCCCATTCGATGTGATTTGGGTGCCCCAGAAGAGAGGAGAGGCATAAGGTTCAGTCAGGAGAGGTGACATGAGCTGAAGACGCCTGGAAGTTTGGGCCTTCCCGGAAGGCCCTGCGGTCCAGGGTTACCCTTTGAAGAGCCAGACACCGGGCAGATAGTGGATGCTTCTGCTCATGCCTCTATCTCCAGCCTGAACACACACAGGCCTCCCCAGGGGCTGAGAACGCTTTCCACCCAACTTCTTTCTCCTATGAAAAAGGAACTGTCTTACATGGCACCTCGGGGGTGCCTGTGGGCGCTCAGTACCTCTCTGAGCGGGAGACCTATGAGCCCATGAAGCCCTCGGGGACTGGGCCTATGGGAGTTGTAGTTTGCAGGATTTTTTCAAAAACATCTCTGGTTCTGGCTCCTCTTGCCTGTGGTCACTTACTCAGGTCAGTGCTGTGTCTGACACCCTCGCACTCAAGACTGGGAGACAGCCAGCTCTTCCTCAGAATCAATCCATTAGAATCCCACCATCCAGGACCCCTGCCCAGCAAGCGACCCCACGTCCAGCCCCTGGTTGGGGAAGGAGCCCAGCGAGTTCCCCCACTATGAGCACAACCCCAAGAAGTCCCGAAGCAGCCCACCAAGGGCCTCCACAGACAGCAATCACCAGGGACTGTTGCAGCTCTTTATTGAGAGAGAAGGGAGGAGGGTGAGGGCCAAGGCAGCAGGTGATGGAGAGCGCTGGACATGGGGGGCGGGGCTAGTCCCATGGCTCCCAGGGCAAAAGTTCAGGGTGATGCCACCGGGCTGCTTCCAAGCCGTAGTTCAGCGTAGCTCAGCATCCGTGAGGCCACGGAGGGAGGGAGGAAGAGGGCTGCAGCAGGGGAGAAGAACTCTCAGGCTCTCCCACCATGAGATCACAGCAGAGGACGGACAAGCCATTGGCCAGGCTGCCTGCTGAGCTCCATGTCCAGGTGTGAAGAGGGACAGGTGACTTCGGCAAACAGAATAACAGTGGCAAGACACACACATTTGGACTCTTGTTTTGTCCCTATCTGGGCAGAAGACCTTAGGCAAACTCTTAAACAACACACAAGAGACACAGGAATTCTGAGGTCCTGCAGCATGTCTGTTGCCTTTCTCTTTGTTTTGTTTGGTGTGTGTGTGAGAGAGAGAGAGAGAGACAGAGAGAGAGAGACAGAGACAGAGAGACAGAGACAGAGAGAGAGAGAGAAAGAACAGGTCCTAGGGCTTGAACTCAGGGCCTGGGCGCTATCACTGAGCTTTTTTGCTCAAAGTTAGAATTCTACCATTTGAGCTACAGCTCCACTTCTTGGTTTTGGGGGTGCTTTATTAGAGACCTTGTGGACTTTCCTGCCCAGGCTGGCTTTGAATGATGATCCTCAGATCTCAGCCTCCTGAGTAGCTGGGATTCCAGGCATGAGCCACCAGTGCCTGGCTGGCTGTCCCCTTTCTTAAAAGCAGCCCAGAGAGTAAAGCGACCCAGGGATGGGTGACTCTACCTGGCCACTCTTTGTGATGAGGCTCAGCTGTCTCCTCAACTAGGGGTACGTACTGAGCTGTGGGGACCCTTGCCCATGGAGGACGCTGAGGGTCCAGCTCAGGACAGCCACGTAGATGCACAAGATGCTGGCTTTGTAGCAGAGGAAGACCAGGACCCAGCCATGCCCACTGGCACCCATGGATCTACACCCAGTGGGCTTAGTGGAGGCCTGGGATCTGGGGAAATTAGGCTGGGGGCCTCTTCCCACAAGAGGCAGCTCCTGTCCCATTTTGGCTTATATTCAGGTAGCTTGGACCAAAATCCATGGTGATTTTAGGAAAGAGTGTTTGTTTGGAGAAGGCAGTCATATTGTTCAATGTATACTTGTGAAAATGGAGCTAGGAGAAGTGAGGGAAATGGGGGAGAATAAAACTCCTCTGTACAATACCTTAAAGAGCATTTTTTAGATTAATTTCAAAAGATGCGTTACACTCATAGACTGACATGTTGCATTGAAATTTATTTGTACAACTACTTAGAGATGATTTTAAAAGAAAAAGAAAAAGGAGGAAGAAAGAGGAGGAGGAGGAAGAGGAAGAGCAAGGGGAAGTCTTCAGAATATGGCAGGCAGGCAACTACAGGAGGGGCAGCAAGTGTGTAGATTTCAACCTGCCTGGGAATGGCCTATGGGAAGGAAATCTGAGCTCAGTGCTGGTGGGGAAGGACTCTGCACCTCTGGGACAGGTCAGGGATGGAGGACAGACCCCAGGAGCTCCTGAAGCCCCATCAAACCCAGCACCAGCATGTTTACCAGTGTCCCCAAAACCAACCTTTATCCTAATCGCTTCCTGAAGAGCAGGTTTCTGTCAGAGAAAGGAAAACAGGATTCAGACCCCAGCTGCTCACTCCAGACCCCAGCTCCTCCATCACCAGCATCTCCCATGATCCCAGAGGGACAGTCGGGGTAGGATGCAGCCTGACCCTGCGAAGTGACACAGTGACTTTCCCTCCATGGGGTCTGAGGGGTGCTCTTTCCTACCCCTTTGTTTGAGGATGACGATGGTCTCTGGGCTGAGACCTCTGACTCCTGCAGCCCTCTTTAAGTCCTCCAGGGCTTCCTGGTTGAAGTCAGGGTCCCTGCCTGCAGGTGAGGAAGGCGGAGACAGGAGCATGAGTGACTGTTGGCATATCACCCCAGCCTGCAGGACTGAGCAGGCTGGGCTGGGGGAGGCCCCGCCCACCCTGAGGGGCCTGGCCTGGAGGCCGGGGGCTGGGCCTGGAGCCTGGCTAGGCCAGGACCACCAGGTGACAGTCCCACCACGAGTCCACAGCAGCTGAGCTGGGACACAGGGCCACTCTCCGTTCAGCACCCTGTGCCTGGCCCAGGCTAGGAGGGGTGGCAGGACCAATGCGCCCTGGAGGAGCGGGCACCCGTTGGCGGGGCTCGGGGCACCGCGCCTTCCTCTGCTCTCTGCTCACACACACCTGGCCCTGGGGAGGACGCAGGAGGGTCCTGGGCCTTTCTGTCTGTCCAGGAAGGGTGCTGGCACCCAGAGCTGCTCAGAGGTGAGCTGCATGCAGGCCTCTCTTCCCATTCCTGTCTGGTGCCCACCAGGCACCCCTCGGGAAAGGGGCCCAAGGTTTGCTCTAGAGGCCTCAACCCCTCCTGTCACAGGGTGACTTCTGGAGGCCCGTAGATCACGTGACTAACCCACAAGTTTAGCCGTTCGGATCTGATGTCCGTGCAGATCAGTCACGCCATAGAGGATGTAGTGGCCCTCCACGCCCGACTTAATGATTTGTACCACGTGCTTGCCGCCATCTGCAGAGGACAGGGACAACCAGTCCTGAGTAAGGACCAGATCCTGCAGCAGCATGGGTGCAAGATCATTCAGCACCCAGCACCCAGTGCTCAGCACCTGGCACCTAGCACCCAGCACCCAGCACTCAGCTCCCAGCACCCAGCACCCAGCTGGGAAAAGTGCTCAGCATCCAGCCCCTGGCAGCTTGCCAGCAGGTCCTCACCACGTCCTCCCTGGGCCGATGTCCAGGCCAGGGTGTCCGCACATACCAGAGTGGTGCCCACATCCTGAGCCTGGGAGCCCCAGCAGGAAGCCCAGGGCAGCCGTGCTGCTCACCCTGCTCTAGGCGCAGCCATCACCACTGGGAAAGCCTGCACCGTCCAGGCTGAGGACAGTGTGTGGGTCTTGAAGGCAAATTGAGCCATGGGAGCTAAGGGTGTGTGCAAACAAGTGCCGAATGGAGAGAAAGGTTCTCTGACTGAAAGGCCACCCTGAGCGGATGCTGGCCGCTCCCCGCTGGGACTGGGGAGCAGCCGTGAGGGGCTGTGGACTCACAGGCGGTGTATTTCCCGGGTTCCTCAGTTTCCTTCAGGGTGCTGCTTATCTCCCTGCAGTGGCCTGCAATCCTGGAAAACAGAAGGTCAGTGAGCAGCTCTCTTCTGCTCTGGGCCTCTCTGCTGGGGACAGCCACAGTGTGTGTCCTAAGGAGGCCCAGGGAGGGGCACGGCCTAAGGAGAAGCAGCCTTCACCCCATCTCAGGTCCAGGCAACAGCTAGTCCTCCATGCCTCCGTCCACAGGCAGATCCCTGGCCTCTGCAGGGACCACTGCTCCTTTCCAGTCCTCCAATGCCTGTCTGAGCCCCTCTACTCTCTCTAGAGAAACCTCTAGGCTGCCCGGTTTGCCTCCTCATTTGTGGCTGTGGGTCTGCCCTCTAACCCTCACCTGGCCAGCCCTTCTCCCTGCTAGCCTACTGGATGTGGAGAATCTCAGGGACAGCCCCCGGTACAGACCGTCCCTGTCACAGTGAGGGACCGCTTCAGCTCTGGAAATGAGGTAGAGACCACGCTCCATGGCCATCCCTGTGGTCAGTGTGGCCTAAGGGCAGGATCTTAGGACCAAATCACAGACACTGTCACAGCACAACATGGGTGGGAGCCAGGAGGATGAGTGAGATGCACAGGTGGAAGCCATGTTGGTGGGAGCCTGGGGGGGGGCGTGCAGAGGGGTCACACAGATGAGAGCCACAGAGGGGAAGGCCAGAGGGGAGGGCCAGAGGGGAGGGCCACAGAGGGGAGGGCCAGAGGGGAGGGCCAGAGGGGAGGGCCACAGAGGGGAGGGCCAGAGGGGAGGATCACAGAGGGGAGGGCCAGAGGGGAGGGCCAGAGGGGAGGGCCACAGAGGGGAGGATCACAGAGGGGAGGATCACAGAGGGGAGGCCCAGAGGGGAGGGCCACAGAGGGGAGGATCACAGAGGGGAGGGCCACAGAGGGGAGGATCACAGAGGGGAGGATCACAGAGGGGAGGGCCACAGAGGGGAGGGCCACAGATCACAGAGGGGAGGGCCACAGAGGGGAGGATCACAGAGGGGAGGATCACAGAGGGGAGGGCCACAGAGGGGAGGGCCACAGAGGGGAGGGCCACAGAGGAATTTCAAAGGTGGCTCTCACATTGCCTGAAAAGCCATCTTGCTTGTGTTTTGCACCCCCTGTAGGCCATTCTGCAAACCCCACACCTGTGAGGCTCCCAAAGAGAAATTCACTAGAAGGTCTATGAGGTCCAGGGTCCATGAGCCCAGTCTGACAGCTCTGATCAGGTCTGAATATAAAACTCCTGTCCCCACAGGGCCTGGGTGGCCAGCAACTGTTCTCTCACCAGTAGGTGGGTGCCAGCCCCCAAGCCCACCACGTCTGCTCTGGGGCCCCTAGACCACAGGGCCCTTGACCAAGGCACCCCTGTGACACCGTTGCTCCTAAACCTCCAGGTGTGGAGGGACGCAGGAAGGGAGGCGGAGTGGAAAGCATTGTCTGCCTGCCCCAGCCCTGGGTCGAGCCAGGAAAAGCTGAAAGAGAGCATGGCCTCCTGGCGGGGCCAGCAGATACTCACCCAAGAGTGAACGTGATTTTGAGGCTGCCCCCGTCCAGGATCTTGATCTTCATGGGGGTCACAGACACAGAGCCCAGCTTTCCCCCAGGAATCTCCTTGTCGGATGCCCAGGCTTTAAAATACCAAGTCCCTGCGTCCTGGGGACAGTACGTGTCTGTCACCACAGCGTGAGCAGACCCCCTGCAGATGCGCCCTCCCCGATCCACGCCCCACACTACACCTTGGCCTCCATCTCCTTCCATGCGCTGCCCTTGCCGGTCCACTGGAGGCTCTGAGTCCCCGTAGCTCAGCTGGGACTGCAGGCTCCCTCTGTCCAGCCAGGGCTGAAGCGAGGCCCCACTTCCTACCATAGCTTCTTTGCACCCCAAGCCCATCTTAACCAGCCACCCCATGCTCTGTCACACGTTGCCTTGGAAGGGCTTCGGGACTGGCCCTACCACAAGGGCCTCCCTGGATGCATGGGAGACTGGGGTCGTCACCCAAGCCGCCTCAGTCTCCTTTCCTGGTATCCTCCCCATCCCTGCAACTGAGGCTCACCTCCTTCTCCTCCTCCACCACAGTCGGAAGGGTCTGAGCCTGCAGGACAGCAACGAGGCCCAGGCCAAAGCTCAGGAGCAGGGTCTTCATGTCTGGCGTCTGCTCTCACAGCTGCTGAACAGCTTGCTCGCGGGGCTGGGGGAGTCTGCGCTGGTTCCTCACTCAGCTGCCCTTTATACCACTGGGTCCTGGAACCAGGGAACTTGGCACAGAGGACAGGCCTGTCCCTTCCTGACCACAAACACGGCCAGCTTTGCAGTGGAGGGTAAATGTCATTATTGTTGGAAGTCACTGAACAGCAGCGTTCCACCCCAAGCATGTGCAGGACGGGGTGGCTGGCCAGAGGAGCAGACCCAGACGAGAGCTGGCAGGAAAGGATACGTACACTGTGGGAAGGAAGGGGTGGGGACAGAGGGACCGGGGCTCAGGTCTCAGTGACCTTCCTCTGTCCTTGGGTATGTCACTTAACCTCAAATTCTTACTGAACAAAGAGAAGCACCGCACTTTTCACACGAAAATACGTACATTCTGAGAGGTTGTGCGCCCTCCTGAGCAAGGCGTGCAAAGGCCCCAGCTCCACGGAGGAAGACACATGCGTGTGCTCACGTGAGTCAGACACAGGAACGAAGCCCCGGCTGTGAAGGAGCCGAGGCCCCAGGCCCCGAGGCTGGCAGCAGACCCGGACTCCTCTCCTGGGGAATGAGGGGGGTCTCCCTGGACCCAGAAAGGAGGCTGAGAAATCCTCCTGATGCATCCCAGAGTCCCCGGCTTGTTGAACTTCACGGGGCGCTGATAAGATGCAGAGCAGCATGAGCTTGGCCACCCCGTCCACGGGCCACCGGCTTCACCTGGGACACCTCAGCGTCTGTCTTGAAATATGTGGCAAATGTCCTGTCTTGTGTCCGTCTACCTTTGGAGAGGAGGGGAGGGGAGGGGAGAGAAGAGGAGAGGAGAGAGGGGAGGGAAGGAGAAGAGAAGGGGAGAGGAGAGAAGAAAGGAAGGGAGAGGAGAAAGGAGGGGAGGGAAGGGAAGGGGAAGAGAGAAGAGGAGAGGGGAGGGGAGGGGAGAGGAGAAGGGAGAAGAGGAGAGGAGAGGAGAAGGAAGGAGAAGGGAAGAGAAGAGGAGAGGACAGGAGGGGAGAAGAGAAGATGAAAGGAGAGGAGAGGGGAGGGGAGGGGAGAGAGGGGAGAAGAGGAGAGGAGAGGGGAGGAGAGGGGAAGAGAAGGGAGGGGATGGGAGGGGAGAGGAGGGGAGGTATAAGAGACCCTGAAACTAGTGATGGGAAAAGCTCTGGCTTTCTTGCCTGGGAAGCTCCTGACAGTGGCCCTGGGGCCCCGGAGGCCCTGGGGCAGCTCCCAGCTCGGCTCCCTCACCAGAAGGCCAAGTCAGTGAAGCGAGTGGCCGTGCGGCGTTGGCTCTGCGTGGCGCGGGCCAGGCACGCTTCCCGTGGAAGGCCTGTCCCACGGTCGCCACCGTACCGTGGCTATCGCGGCTGGCAGTCTCGGAAGAGTGCATGGCACCAATGCCTTGGGCGAGGACCTCCGCCATGAGGAAGAAGCAGCTTCTGTCTCCGGCATCGGAAGGGCATCTTCCTGCCTCCCACGTCGTCTCGTTCCTCGTGGCTGGAAATCAGCACCGGGGCAGGCTCTGATGGCAGCTGTGCCATTCTGGCCCCACACCTCTCCCCCTCCCTGTCCACAGCACCCTGCAGGCACGGCTTGCTGAATCAGCAGGCTGTGTAGGCGCCCACGGCCGGATTTGAGGTGCTGGTCCATCCTCCGCTGTCCCACCCAGGACCTGGGCACTTCCTGTCTCTACAGGAAGGCCCACAAGCTGGGACCCTAGCCCCGGGGAAGTAGTTGAGATTACAAGTGGTCCAGGAAGACTGGTTACCCAGAGCCATGGAGAGGCCTGATGGCCTCTTGGGCCCGAGACTCAGATGAGGAATGACAAGGCCCAGGGTTCCAAGACATTCTAGAGGCTTCCATAAAAATAACCCCAAAGAGAGGATTGGCAATGGACACACAACTGACTTCCTATTGAATACTGGAGTGAGTTCATTTGGTTCTGAATTAGACATTGAGAGTGTTAAACATTGCCGCCATTGCCACAGTGGTGGGGGTCACGGGACCTTCCACGTGCCAGCCTCTGGAATGCAAAGTGGGTAGGCAGAAATTAAATCATGGCTTTTCATACGTACCTGACTGACCTGTCCTGTCCTTCGGTATAAATTGAGTGTTCAAATGACCCCTGTACCTGGAGGGCAACAGCTCCACCTACAGGTAACTCCTGAGAATGCCGTCCACCTGCAATCTGCCAAAAGCCTGGGTTTGATGCCACATGAAGTCTATGAAAAGCTAAGCAAAGCTGTGTGTGCTTAGCAGGGTCCTTGGATGAGCTGTTCCAGTGGTCCTCATCAAAGCACTATTCATGGAAGGGGTGCTGTGCCCTAAGAGACCCTGAAAGGAATTCAGCCAATTCTAAGCAGATATTTTGAGCATGAACCATTCTGTTTGCTTGTTTTTTATTACAGTGTGTACATGTTACTTGCTTTCAGGTTCCACACTAATACAAATTGGTACATAAGCTAAGAGTATAAATGATACTGTCCAGGATAGCCACTCAACTGTGCTTAAAAAATAATCAGGAATGAGACAGTTGTGTCTACTCTCTCCACTCTTACTCAATGTAGCCCTTGAATTTTTAGCCAGAGAAATAAGGCAAGAAAAAGAAAATAAGGGTTGCAAATCATAAAGGGAAACTTTTAGTTATTCCTAATTGCAGACAATATAATCCTATACTTACTAGGCAAACCCAGCCTGATTCCATTGGGGCGGGCAGTTCAGGGCTATGTTTACCATCTTGAGTACAGGACCAGCTTAGGCAGCTCAAAGCTGGGCCTCTCCTAAGATCATGCAAAATTCTGCTGGGGTAGGAAACCTGCCAAGGGGCTGCACACTGCTGCAGCCCTGACACTATCTCTCCAGCCCAGGACCCAGATTCACGCAAAGTCTGCTGGGGTGGGCGTTCATCCAGCGCCCTCCCCCACCGGGGCTATCACATTCTCCTACAGAACTGTCAGGTACCATACCCCTTGGGGCCCTTACTAGGTCTATCTCCCCATCTTAGCAGTGCTTTTAGGAATGCAACCCCAGGCCCCTTCACAGACATGCCAAGCTCAGAATCATTGCTGTAGTGCTTTATTTAGAGTGAAGCAGGGCTGGGTGGGAGATGGAAGGATAAGGTACAAGCCACGGTTCAAGAAGAAAGGGCGGTCCAGGCACGAGAGGTGGTCCGGGGAGCTCCCAGCACTGTGTTGGTGGCAGGATGGCTGAGAGGGACAGACCCTGGTGGCTGCTGTGACAGGAAGAGGAGCGGAGGTAAGTGCCCATCGCGTGGGAGCCGCAGGTGGTCTAGGCTGCGGGACAGGGTGCAGACACTGGGCTTGGGATGTTCCTTCCCCAAGCTTCGGGGCCTGTTGGGAAGCCATGAGCCCCCAGAGCCATCACTGCGCCTCTGTGACCAGCCAGGTCTCCGAACATCCCTGGTGTGTATTTGGGGTAGGAGATTGGACCGTGGGGGAGCAAGGGAGCCAGGAGAATGATGGTAAAGCAAAGGGCATTGGGAAGTGGGGTGATCTCTCAGCCTTTGGCTGACAGTGTTGATTCACTGATCTGGATGTCTCGAGCCAAGTTATCAAGAGAGGATGCTGATCAAAGAAAGGAGTTTCAGGAACGCCCCTTGGGGCCGACTCCTGCCTGATGTGTCACGGCCACAGCAGCTGGACCTCAAACACCAGGGCCCAACTCGGCTTTAACACCATTCTCCCAGAGGGTGACTTACCCTAGTTCTGCTCAGGAACACAGCTATCTGCAGAAGCCAAAAAAACACAAGAGTGAGAGGTGCCGGAGAAAGGGCCCAGGCCCATCATGTCGGAATCTTAACCCTTCGGTGGCCGAGCACTGAACGGGGCGGGGTCCTGCTGTCCTTGTGTCTTCCCACAGAGACACAGAGAGCAAGAGAGACATGCATGGACACAAGGGGGAAGTGGACAGAAGGAGACCCTGTGACATGGGAAGTTGTAGGGGACTCAGGGAGGATTGGGGACGCAGAGCAGGGACGTAGACAGAGCTGGCGCTCACCCTTCTGCTCAGGCATGATGATGTTCTCCTGCAAGAGTCCCTTGTGCTGTGTGAATTTCTTAAATTCTTTCAGGGCCTCTGGGCTTGCCTCGGGGCTCCTTCCTGTGCACGGAGGTAGAGGCCGGAGTGAGGAGTGGAGGGGCGGTGGCTGCCCTCGGTGCATGCCCGGCCCGGGATGAGTGCCACCTCGCGCCAGGGGCTCTGCCCTCCAGCAGCCAGAGGCAGAAGGAGAGGGGAGCTCTGGGGTGGGAGCACCTCCCAAACCACTGAGTGACCCTCACGAGCTGGGCTGATCCTGAGCAGACCTGCAGGGTCACACACTGACCCCAAAGGCCTCTGTACCTCCGGGGTGCTTGCCTGTGCCCTGACCCTGGAGGGTCCCTCACCCACAGACTTCCGTTGGGGTCCGGCACCTTCACTATGACCTTTGGCCTGAGATCACAGGAAGTGGCTCCTGCCAGCTTCCAGGGCTGAAATTCCCTCCTGGATCATCGGGTCTCTCGGGGTCTGGGCTGCCCCTGTCCCTGACAGTCTCTGCCCAGATGACCCTCTTTGGAGCCTGAGCCATCCCCAGGCAGTACACAGTACCAGCGCCCAGAGGCAGGCCATGGAGACCTCACAGCGCCAAGCTGCAGCTACATCCATTCTACTAAAAGCCCAGATGGTGGCACAGGAGACAGGGGCTCTGAGGGGCCCTCACCCAAGAGCTTTCCCATGCCAAATGTTTTCCCAGGGCGCTGCTTTTCACAGTAGATGATGACATGGTCCTTCATGGGCAGCTGCTCTACAAATATCAACTTGTGTCCCTTTGCTGTAGATGAAGAGGGGAAAAAGTCCTTTAGCATATCCATTCCTGGAGAAGACATTGACAATGACATTAAGGAATAGTCTAGAACATGGTGGTGGGAGATCCAGCTAGCCTGAGCCCAGGCCTTGCTGTGGTCTCTGACACTGGGCAGGAAGTCCCTCCCATGGGTGCTGTAGACTCCAGATGATTGACAGCAGAAGAGGTCAAGGTGGGAGTGGGTCCCAGGCCCTACTCTACCCTGCTCTGCTTCCCGTACCGCCCAGATGTCCAAGTCCTTCTCTGCTGTAGCACGCAGTGGTGGCTGGTGTCAAGGCCACAGACACCGAGGACAGGAGGTGGCCCCTCCCGTGAGGGGGACAAAGCAGGGGCCCTCCCATCCCCAAGGATCAGGCCACGCCCGGCCAGACTCACAGTCCCTGTATTTGCCAGGCTGTTCCAGTTTGTACATCAGAACCTTCTTCTCGTAGCACCGACCATTAAACCTGAAAAACAGGGGACCACAGCTCTCAGAATGCCCTGCTCAGCCTAGCTGACATCCCTAAAAATCCCATCCCACCCCTGCCTGAGCTTTAAGGCGCCCGGGAGGAAGGGAGAGAAAGTGGATGGAGGAGAGCCATGGGGCAACACTCACTTGAAGTTGATCTTGGCCTCCAAGTTCCCACCTTCCAAGGCCGTTATAGTCACAGGGAACACCTCCCGGGGCCTCCTCCCCTCCGTCAGGTTCTTGGACACCATGGCCTTCACATACCAGGTCCCCGTGATCTGGAAGAGACCGCGCCATGAGCCAGCCCAGAGAGCCCAGGTTTCCCCTGCCGGCCTTCCCACACACAGCCTGAGTGATGATACTCCCACCGCCCAGACAGCTGCCCCCGAGATGCGATGCACCCACACACACCTGCACCCCTGAGCTCAGTCCAGCCCAGCACTCCAGGCTCCAGGCCCTGGGTGGAGGCAGTGGATATCTGTACCCCAGATGCCATTCTGTATTTTTTTCTGGGGAAGGGTGTCCCAAGCCCCAGTGCCAGGTAAGTTCTCAGTCCTGAAAATCCCTCCCTGAGAGGGCCCAGGATCCAGGTATCCATTCAACAGACCCCCCTCCCTTAACCTGCTCCGCTGAGCCAGCCCTGCACCAGCCCTGTCCCAGGCAGGCAGCCATAGGTCGGCTGGGAACCAGAGTCCCCAGTCTCTGAGCACCTCAGGCTGGATGACACCTTCTGACAATGTCGGGTGACCGGCCCTCATGCCATTCTCCTGCCCCATCCACCACCCCACCCAAGCTCACATTCAGCTCCTGTGGGGAGAAAAACAGAGGGTCCTGGGCCTGCAGGGCAGCCACCAGCCCGAGCAGCACGGCGGTCAGGAGCAGGGTCTTCATCTCCGGCTCTGTGCTCACAGATGAGGCAGGTCTCCTGTGTTGTCTGGAGGAGACTGACGCCTTTTATGTCCCCCACGGCCAGTGGCCTGTGCCCACGTGGCACTGACCATATCCTCCTGTCCATCTGTCATGGCCAAATCTACGTCCATCATGGAGGTGGAAGGGTGTTATTGTTGGAATCTGATGAATAGTAACTCAGTGCTCACAGAGCAGCCATGCGGTGGGGGGTGGGGAGGGGGGGACCCGTCATTCAGTGTGCTGGCACATGGGTCTGTATTTTAAAATGAGGGGGAAGGCCCTGGCTTCCTCACCCTCCCCTCCAACACACCCTCTGGCCACCAACGTCCCGCCTGGGCCCTGTTCCCTGGGGAACTGTGTCTCACCTCACGTCACTGAGGAAGGGGCTGAACTTCTGAACCACAGACAGCCCCCACCCCCGCTCCCTAGAGCCCCAGCCCTGTGTCCATGGAGTCCTCTCACTTCCCTCCCGTGCCTCACCCTGAACCTCCTGGGAATGGGCATCGATCTGGGTCTGCTGAGATGTCACCAGCTCGGGACAGGCCCCAGCCCACACTGCGGATCAACGTCCCTCCCCCCTGCCCATTCTGCACCGAGGCCAGCCACACTTGTTGAGAGCCCTCCCAGATGCCGCTTGCTTTGCCTTTTCCAACTTGTGGCCATCGCTCAACTCCTCAGTCCTCCTTTATGTTCTCCAAGAGTAGAGGCTTGACCATGTGGCCCGCAATTTTATCTGGACTTTATTGATGAGCTCCCAGCCACATGTTTGGGGTCATGAATATTTGTCCACTAAAGGAAGAAGCCTCGTTATTGCACTTCTGTGAGCTAGTAGCGTTCATACTCAACAAGGCCGCTCAGACCCTGTGTTGCATTGGTCAATGCGCATGTGTGTGAAAAGACATCAGAGAGCCCACACTGCCCCTGGACACGGATTTGCTCCCTATTCTCTGATCTCCAATAAACCACTAGAACTGGAAGTGGCACTGTGGCTCAGGCAGTAGAGCGCTAGCCTTGAGCTGAGGAGCTGAAGGACAGCGCCCAAGCCCAGAGTTCAAGCCCCGTGACCAACAAAAAAGAAAAGAAAAGAAAGATGTATTCATGTATCCAATGAACTTTTTTCCATTCTCCATAGGCCACATGTTCAAAGAATGCAAGAGTGAAGGGATCAAAGCAAACGTGCTGCTGTCTCAACATTCACATCGGAGGACAAAATACACAAAATACGGAGGAGTTACAGTGCTCAAATCAAGTTCTTGCCTTTAACTCCAAGCACACCCTTCATTGCCTGCTCTGTAATAATGGAGATGGACTCAGTGGGCACTTTTCTTCTGTTCACAGCATGAATATAACTTTTATTAGAGGCCCAGGAAGCAGGGCCTTCCCCTCCAGTCCCAGGATGCTTCCAGCTCTTTCTTTTCCATCCTCCTGCTGTGTAATGACCAGTGTCACAGGTAGGGGACATCATGGCCTCTTTCACGCTGACTCAGTGGCCCCACCACGTGGCTTCCTGTTGAGCTCAGTGACACTCCACTAGTGACTCCCAGCGAGTCTTGGGGCTCTCCAGCCGCAGGTCACCATATCTGGAAGGGAAGGGAGGCTTCCTGCTTGTCTGGCCACCCGCCTTCCCCACCAGCTGTGTGCACTGTCCATTACAGCTCTTCCCCAGGCAGCCCAGAGAACGCCCGCCACCCCTGGGCCGCAAGCACACCAAAGAGCGGGGCCTGAGCCTTGTGGAGGGGTCTCAGCCCCGGTCAGTCCTTCCTCAGCTGCTCTGCAGCAGCCTGGGGCTGTTCTCCATTGTCCTCCTTACACTGGTGCTGGCAAGTGTTCAAGTGTTCACCACACACACTCTCCCTGTTCTGTCTACTGTGTGGTCCTGCCTCCTGACTGAACACTGATGTATATAATTACAAATTATTCTGAAAGGTCATAAGTGTGATGAGGAAAAAGCAAAGGGAACAAAGTGGACAGGGAGGGTTGAGGCAAGAGGGGGTGTTTGTATTTTCAATGGAATGGCACACGTCACCTCCCCAAGTTGACATTTGCACCTGGAGTTGAAGATAGTGGGGGAAATGAGCCATGAGAGCCAGGTGGAGGAGGAGTCAGCTGGGAGAGGCCCACGGTGCAGGCCCAGAGGGGAGAGGGAGCCCAGGCTGTGCCAGGAACAGACTGGAGACAAAATGAATAAAACAGACCACTGGTATTGGAATTTGGCCAAGCACAGGACATAGAAAGCACAAGGCAGACAGGGGTGGGTGGTGAACTGCTGTAAGGAATTGGCCTCTTCCTCTGAATGAAAGAGGGAGGTGCTGGGTACCAGAGTCAGGATGTGATTGGTTTAAAGGGTAACTACAATGCCTACATTGATGGAGGGGGAGTTGGCAAGCACACAAATGTAGAAGCCAATTGGGAAAATATGCAAGAGTTAAAGCCATAATGACGGTTGAGTTGACATCTAACTTGGTGTCAGGAGGGCGTGACAAGGCACAGACTCACATACAGACCACAGTGAAAGGGAACTGGGTGTGAACCTCTGTGTGTTTTTATATATTGTGGGTTTTATATGTCTGTGTGTTTTTATATATTGGACCACATTTGTGCAGTTGCAATCTCTCCATGAGGGAAATGGGTGACATTACCGCTTGTTGCCATAACTCTAAGCCTAGATGGAATTCCAATGCTGGGGCAGAAAGCAGACACCAGAGGCCCAGGCAGCTTTGCTGTGTGCAAGAGAGGAAGGTGGCATGGAGGCCCTGAGCCACCATCAGAACGTGTGGACAAACATCCAGACAGGACAGTGCCCTGCACAGGAGGAACCCAGAGTTCTGCAGGGGACCCCGGGAGCAGCCAGGAAATGCCAAGCATATAGCAGAGGCTGTTGATCCACAGGCCAACAGAGACAACCACAGATGAGGAACACTCCAAGACCAGGAAGGAAAATAGTACCCAGCACCACTCATTGGAGCAGACTCCAATGAGTGGTTCTGAGACCACCAAACTATGAAAGGACAGTGTTGACCTGATCCACATGCAAAACTTTACTCAAAAAAGCCAGGCATCAGTGGTCCACGCCTGTCATCCTAGCTGCTCAGGAGGCTGAGATCTAAGGATCACGGTTCAAAGCCAACCTGGGAAGAAAAGGCTGTGAGACTCTTATCTCCACTAAGCCACTAGAAAACCAGAAGCGGTAGAGCACTCGCCTTGAGCTGAAGAGTGCAGAGACAGCGCCCAAGCCCAGAGTTCAAACCCCAAAACGGACCAAAAAAAAACGAAAACAAAAACTCCTAGAGGATGTCAGTCTTTGTGACCTAGGCATTACCAATGCTTGGCTTCTACTGAACACTCAGAGAATAAGAAATCAAAGAGTCTCTGTAGGCTGAAGGTCCTGAGACATTCAGTCACATGCTGGCCTCTTGGCATCATCCACAGGAGTAGCGGGCAAGGCAGGGCAGGGCAGGGAGTCCTAGCATAACCAGCAGCTAGGATGAGCTCTAACCAAGGGCCCTGAACAATTGAATGGCCAAGTCAAACCTTATTTTCAGGAGGCTGACACAAGAGAGTAAGCCGGGGGCCCTGGTGGACATTGCTCAGGAGGTAGCTAGTCACGGGGGAATGTGTCACTCTGTTGTGACAAAGCATGAGCTCCAGCCAGGCTCTGGTGGCTCACTCCTGTCATCCTAGATACTCAGAAGGCTGAGATCTGAGGATTGCAGTTCAAAGCTAACCCTGACATGAAAGCCCGTGAGACTCTTAACTCCAATTAACCACAAGAAAACTGCCATAGCTCAAAGTGGTAGAGGGCTAACCTTGAGCTGAAGAGCTGAGGGACAGCACCCAGGCCCAGAGTTCAAGTCCCATCAACAACAACAAAAGCATGAACTCCTCCAATGACATTGACAATAATCTCCCTGCTCAGGTGGATTCCAATCCCAGGGTCCAGCCACTTCCTGCTTCATCTGCAAGCACTGGTTCTCCTAAGGATTGGACTCAACCTTCTCCCAGTCCAGGCAGCAGTGAGTGCTGCCCCGTGGTTGGTGCAGCATACACACTAACAGTGTTGTTATCTATGCACACAACAGTCCTGGGTCCTTGAAAGCATGACCTCCATATTAGCCTTCCCACTAGCTCCCACTGTGCTCCTGCTCCTGAGATCTACATGCCTGTGATCTCATTTGTTTCCTGTGTACAGGTTGATCCCTCTCCCCACCTCCTTGAGTAGCAAGGATGCAGGCCAGGGTTTATGTAAAGGGGGCAGCCGAGAACATATCCAGCAACTGGCCACCCCCCCTAAGAGGGGAGAGGCCGACTTACAGTCACCACAGAGACACTTTGGGTTGAGAATGGATGGGCCCAGGAACTCCTCACTAGAGGAAGTGTTGTTGCCTGACCATTGGCTACAACCCAGGGCCTGTTGAGGATAAGGTCAGTTTCGATTCCAGGACGAACACAACAAAGATGAAAGTCGCTACATCTCCCAGATTTTCCAACTCTTAATCAACAGACCAAGAACCGTCACCAAATTCCCCTGACCCTGATTTGGACTCCCATTAAAAGACCATCAACTGTAGTGCACTGTTAGTGTGTATGTGAACTAGTACAACTACTCTGAACAGCAATCTGGAGGTTCTTCAGAAAAGTAAACAGGTCGCCGGGCGCTGGTGGCTCACGCCTGTAATCCTAGCTACTCAGGAGGCTGAGATCTGAGGATTGCGGTTCAAAGCCAGCCCGGGCAGGAAAGACTGTGAGACTCCTATCTCCAATAAACCACCAGAAAACCGGAAGTGGCGCTGTAGCTCAAGTGGTAGAGCGGTCGCCTTGAGCTGAAGAGCTGAGGGACAGCGCCCAGGCCCAGAGTTCAAGCCCCACGACCGACAAAAAAAAAAAGAAAAGTAAACAGGTCTTCCCTACAACTCTGCCATACCACTCCTGGGCATCTACCCTGAATATCATGAGCCAAGACACCAAAGGCACCTGCACATCCGTGTTCATTGCCTCACTATTCACAATAGCCAAGATATGGAAGCAGCCCAGACGCCCCACAATAAATGAGTAGGTCCAAACAATGTGGTACTTACACACAATGGAATTTTACACAACCATTAGAAAGAATAAAATTATGCCATTTGCAGGTAAATGAATAGAACTAGAACAAATCACATTAAGTGAGACAAGACAAGCTCAGAATAACAAATGGCACATATTCTCTCTGATTTGCAGAAAATTGATCTAAAATACACTGGGATATGATAAATTATACAGGATTCTAGACACTCACACACAGTGAGACCAGAAGAGGATACTCCTAGGAGAGAAACACAAGGGCACAATGCATATATGCCTCTTTATATTTATATAAAATAATATATGTGTATATCAAAACAAACAAGATATAGAAACAAGAGATCTCTTTTATTATGTTAATTATTTGATGATTCTGATTTTTTTTTCCTTACGTATGGTGTATTTGCCTGGAAGGCTAAGATGGAGGGCACAGAACTCAAGGGAAAAAAGGTGAAAAAGTGCAGCAGTATAGTTCACTGGACACAGATGAAAGTGAAATCTACAGCTCGTGGGTAGAGATGAAAAGGGACTGAGAGTGAGCGAAGGGAAGACACTGTATAAAAGGAAATGTACTCATTACCTGACTTGTGTGATTTTAACCCCTCTCTGCATGTAATTTTAACCTCTCTGTGCATCACCTTTAAAATAACAATAAAGTGACTTTTTTTTTAAAGACCAAACAAACCTAGCCAGGCACAGGTGGCTCATGCCATCTGAGGAGGCTGAGATCTAAGGCCCAGCCTAAGCAGGAAACTTCATGAGACTCATATTTCCAATTAATCACTAAAAAGCCAGAAGTGGAGCTGTGGTACAAGTGGTAGAGTACCAGCCTTGAGCCAAAACACTAAGGAGACAGCACCTAACTTCTACATTGAAGGCCTCATACCAGCAAGAAGAAAAGACCAAACCTGTCAATCATGAGCATAGATGAAGGGGAAGAAGTTCAAACCAATGGAGAAAACATTCAAACAATAACAGCAGAAACTTTCTCAGATTTGAGATACGGTCAGCTGGGTGCAGGCTTTTAGGACACCAAACAGACAAGCTCAGCAAAGATCATTTCCAAATACCTTTCTGCCAGGATTGACTTGTTGCCTAAGATGCTTTTTGGATCTCTGGAAATGAGGATCAACTGACTTTTGCCAAGTAATGCCACCAAAGGCATGGAACCTTGCCTGTCCCTAGGTTCTGCCCTCTGTATTATATCCTGAACCTTCCCAGGTGAATATAGTAAACCTGCTTTATTCACTAATTTATTAGACTTATTTTGACCAAATATAGTTTAAAAAAAAACACGCTGGGAATGTGGCTTTGTGATAGAGTGCTTGCCTAGCATGCATGAAGCCTTGGGTTTGCTTCCTCAGTACCACATACACAGAAAAAAATGGAAGTGGTGCTGTGGCTCAAGTGGTAGAGTGCTAGCCTTAAGCAAAAAGAATCTCAGGGACAGTGCCCAGGCACTGAGTTCAAGCTCAAGGACTTGGGGAAAAAAGAAAAAAAAACTTAATCAGGAATTTGAAAAAACAATGAGAATTTTTTTAAAAAATATCCCATAAACACATTATACAACTCAGCTTATGCAAATATGCTCTGTCAACCCAGATTATCATCAGTGTGTGATCTGCTGAGTGTTTCCCTTTGAAATGGTACCAAAAAAAGGAAGATAAAAATTATGGAAATCTCCCAAGCTCCCAAAAACCCATTTTATGTGCTTAATTTCAGTGATATAGTGAAAATGTCTGCTTTGTTGAAAGGTAGCGTGTCTTTAGTAGAAGCTGGACAGTGATGTAGGAAAACTGAATCAAGGATCTGCAGTACAGTACTGAACTCCACACCTCCTGAGCAATTGTGATTTTTTTTCTCTACAGTGGTCTCTTTGCAACCATATACTTATGGGTGCTAGGGGGTCTACTGCATTACATTAAAATTCTGATTCTACTGCAGCCCTGTCCTTATGGTTTCATTCTTTTATTTCTTGCGTTCGTGAGACAAGGCTCTCCCGTTTCGTGTGAAATAGGAGGCCTTGCCGGATGCCCAGGGGATTTGATGAAGAAGGTGAGGAGCAGCCATCTTCTCAGCTGTGGGGGGGGGAGCTGCCTGTGCCCTGGCATGGAGCCAGCAATCATCTCCATTTCATTCACTTGATGCTGCACTGAGATGCCCTCAGAACTCCTGGGACCAGAGCTTGTGGGTGCTGCCACCGAACATGGAAGAAATTGAACTCTCGATGGTTTCTAGAGATGGTGGTGATTCCATCCTCAAGCCCCATTTTACGTGCATGGACGTCATACCTCCCACTCTCCGGGGATGGTCACCGCGCATTACCAGGTACCAGACCACTGAAAAACATCCCAAGACACCAGGCTCTGGAATCACCTGCACCGGGTGACCCTAGGCCTGCCTCCCAGGGACTGCCTTGCCCTCTCTGAGACCATGCAAGCTATGGCTTGTGCGTTATTAAAACTCCTCCTTCCTGACCATTATGAACATTGTTTTTTGTCAGTCGAGGGGCCTGAACTCTGGGCCTGGGCACTGTCCCTCAGTTCTTCAGCTCAAGGCTAGTACTCTACCACTAGAGCAACAGCACCACTTCGGGTTTTTTCTGCTTATGTGGTGCTGAGGAATCGAACCCAGGGCCTCATGTATGCAAGGCAAGCACTCTACCACGGAGCCACCTTCCCAGCCCCACTATGAACATTTAATGATGCTTCTTCCCACACCTGATGAGGCAAAGCCTGAGCCTGTGGGCACTAGATGGCGAGGGGACACTGACCACCTCCATTGAAAACAAAGGGCATTAGGAACATGGTTTTGTTGTGGGGGGGGGGGGTTCATCACTGTGACAAATAGCAGAGGGAAACAACCTAAGGAACAAAGATTTATTCTGACTCATGGCTTCAGACACTTCAGTGCAAGGATATCTGGTTGCTTTGGACCAGAGCTGAGGCAGAACATCACAGGGTAGGTCTGTGGGGCAGAAAGGGCCACTCACTTCTTAGCAGTCAGGGAGCCCTGAGGGTAACAGAAAAGGGCAAAGGCCAAAATACATACTTGAATAGCCCTATGCATTGGTGGATCAACTCCTCCAACCAGCCTCCACCTTCAACAGGTCCATGATCGAGCAAAATTGAATCCAACAAGAGATTAAATTATTTATTAGGTCAGAAGTCTTCATGATCTGATTGCCTATACAAATGCACTCACAGACACACCCAGAGATGTGCTCTACTAATCTCCTCGGCATCTCTCGGGGAAGTCAGGTAGAGAGGTTTGGAAGGTGCGGGTGATGGCCTTGTTCCCCTCTGCTCAGAGAAGTCCACAGGATGCAGAGGGGGTTACGCAGGTTCCTTAGCTCTGAAGTCCAGGCATTTTCTGCGGGTCCTCCCTCCCTGCATTAAGACTTAGGTGGCAACTTACAGGCACCTGCAGAGCAGACATAGACAAGAGGTGTGGAGGAATAGCCATGCAGTCACCACAGTACAGGGGAAAGACATCCAAAAGTACAAACCTCAGATGAATGGAATCATTAAAAAAAAAAAAGGAAGGAGAAATAAGGGGGAAAAATTCTTCACATTACCGACATGGTTAGGATGGACCATATCTTTTCTCTTTAGCCCTGTGCTATCCACAAAGTCCACAAACACCTTCACAGCCTCTGCGTCTTCATCCAGGGTGCGACCTGCAGGCACACAGAGTAAGGGTGGGGGAGGGATCGCAAGGCCCACAGCGCACAGAGCTGTGGGCGGAGAGGAGTGAAGGCCACTATCCCACTCGGGAGATGCGCAGCTCGTGCAGGAGATCTCTGAGCACTGAGAAGATTCAAATACCAGGATGGAGCCTCACCAGCCCTGATCTCCTGAGAAAGAGGTCAGCCAGTAGGAGCTAAGAGGCAGGTGTTAGGTGTCTGCATCATTTGGGACATAGTCTTTCTCAAAGCTGATCGCTGCTGGTTGCTCCTTTCTGTTAAGGCCTTCACAGGAAGGGGCTCCCAGCAGCAGAAAGCAGAGGATGGATGGAGAATTCCCTTCACAGGTATCACGTCCTGTCATGTTACAGCCCTTCTCTGAAGGACAGCATGAAACTGAGATTGATGATTGAGACCTCTAGCTCCACCTATCAGTGACCCTTCCCGCTTCATCAATCAGCTGCTCAGCTTCTCCCAGGCAAGGCCGCATCTCCTGCCCTGAGACAGCAGAGCTCATCCCACCAGGAGAGGCCTGTGTGTCCCTGCCCCTCCAGGACCCTGTCCCCTCCCTGGCCATCTCCCCTCCATATGGAGACTGGTCTTGAAGGCTGTACCCTCCTGATCAATGATGCTTATGTCCCTACCCTGAAAATCCTGTCAAAGAAATGGGGCGTGGCATAGGCTCCACCCCACCCTGGGCCCTGTTTGGTGTGGACCTTTCCCCTACACCAGAACACAGTGGCCTAGAGGAGGGAGAGGAAGGAGCTGAGATTTGAACTGAGAGAGGGAGGTGGGAGGTGACCTGTGGAGATTTAATGGATCTGGCACCACCGTGGCTCTAAGGTGCAGGATTTGAGCTGGAGGTGAAGGCAATCTCTAAGTATTGGATATTTCTGTCCGTGAATTCCTGGTGCAGCCCAAGCTCCCACATAGTCTACTCCTTGGACCGTGTAGGTGCAGAGCCTCTGAGAACACTGAGGATGGGGTGGACAGAGAGGGGAGCAGCATCAGTAAATAGGGGAAGGCAGATGTAGCACGCTAGAGAGAATGAGGAAGGATATTCGCGAGGCTGCATGGTGAGGAGGCCCTGGAGAACTCTGGCAGAGACCGGAAGTGTGGGGAGAGCTGAGGGGCTCGGGATGGAGAAGTGGCCCTGAAGGTGACAATGGTCACAGGCTGAAGCCAAGGCATCCACCTGGACCCTACTGACCTTTGGGATAGCCCGCTTCCCATGGAGGCCACTAGTGCATAGCAGAGTCTTGACCAACGCCCCAGCCTCCACCCACTGGATGCCGGAGTCCACCATTAAGACAAGGCACACGCTGCTCACACTGCCCACATTGCACATATGCCCCAAACGAATCTCCTGATCAACGCGTGCCCACACCCAGTGCAGCCTGAGAAGGGACAGGAGGGGCCTGAGGTGTGGGCCAAGTGTGGATATGGGCCTGATGGACTGGGGTTGGTTACATGACAGCTGAGGGTGAGAGAGGCCAACAAATCCCTATCCCACAAAGAGTCCAGGGATGCCGGGGATGGCTGGGCATTAGGGACTGGAGGGAGCTGGGCAGGAAGCGGACATTTGTCCTTGAACAGCAAGCCAGAAGTTCCTGTTCAGCTCCCACCAGCTCGGAACGCACTGGAACACACCCATGAGCATCATCATCTGGTGCAAGATGTTGTCCACCTTGTCCTTGAAGGAAGCGATGGCATACTTCTTCCCTGGAAGGAGACTGATGTAGATCTTGTGTCTCCACCCTGCGGGCAGCAGAAGCCTTGTGAGCCCCGGCCCTGCTTTTGCAGCCTCTCCCAACCAAAGGAGAGCACTTGTGTTTACTTGGCTACTTACAGGTGAAGAAGAGACCGGGCTCGGAGTGTTCATCCAGGGGCAGCTTGAACTGAATGCATCCGATTGGTTTCCTAGAACACAGCAGCCAAACATGGTTCATTCTCTCCCAGGACACCCACTCCCTCCTGTCCTCTCCAACACACCAAGGCTCCCACAGTGAGATAAAGGACCAAGGACATGCACGATGCACACGTCTGGCCCACATGCTTTAACTCTACAGACAGTCGGCCAGAGTCACTCAGCATCCAGCACCCCACAGGAACACAACCCTGAGATGTTTACTTGGCACACTGCTGAGATCGTAGAAGAGACGCAGTATTCCTCGTGGCGCATGATGCGGGGATGCAGGAGCGCAGTGGGGGGGGGGGTAAGACAACGCATAGCAGGGCGTGGGGAGAGCGGCCTGTGGGCAGGGCACTCACATGATGTTCATCCTGAACTCCAACTTTTTGAGTTTGTTGATGGCAAACATGAAGGGGGGCAGAGGGTGGGCTTTCCGCTTTTCAGGAATAGGCATGTTTCCTGCCCAGCGTACTATGTTCCAATCTCCTAAAAGCTAGAAGGGAGAAATTGTCTCAGAGCAGAACTGGCACAGCAGGGGCTGGTGGGCCGGCCTGGGGAGGCTTCCCAGGCTACTCCCAG
>NW_012267271.1:8152208-8199610 GCF_000151885.1 Dipodomys ordii | reverse complement strand
AGGGGGAGGGGGAGAAGGGGGAAGGGGAGGGGGAGGGGGAGGTCCTGCCACTCAATAACTCACTTCCTCCAGAGAAGGCTCTTTCCACTCATCAGATGGGACTCTACTTAGAACTTTTATTTCCCCATGAAAGGCTCATGGGTAGCCATCTATACAAAGCCATGGGTTTTCTAAGAAGTTTTCACTTTCAGAAATCTGCAGTGTGTCCCTCGACCTCTGGATCCCCTCCAGCGATTGGACAACACTACTATCCCCCAGAGACCCTCCCATACCAACCCCTCGTCCAGACTGATGTCACCAAGGACCTAAGACCCACACACACTGCCAACCCCCACCGCCAGCCCTAGTCACAGGCCTGAGACCTCATCTCAAAGACCTAGGCCTGGGCTAGGAAGGTGGCTCAGTGGGAGAGTGCTTGCCTCACATGCATGAGGCCCTGGGTTCAATTCCTCAGCACCACATAAGCAGAAAAAGCCAGAAGTGGCGCTGTGGCTCAAGTGGTAGAGTGCTAGCTTGAGCTGAAGAGCTCAGGGACAGCGCCCATGCCCTGAGTTCAGGCCCCACACCTGACACAGGCACACAAAAAAGACCCAGGCCCCACCCTCACTCCTGCCCAGGGCTGTCACCTGCCAAGAGCGAGCTGGAATTAGCTTAGGCCCCTCTGCTTGCACCGCAGAGAGCAGGCTCAGCGCCCCGGACAGCAGAAGCAGCTGCAAGGGCTCCATGGCCGCTCCGTGCACCCGCCTCCTCACAGCCACTGGGTTTTATTCTGTCATGGACCTCGCTGCCCTCATTTGCACAAAGGTATACACACACACACACACACACACACACACACACACACACACAGGACTTGGTTGGGATGGCAGTGAATGGATAGTACTAATTTGTGCAATTAGCTTTCACAATGTCCTTTGATGCGTTTGAGGAAGTGTGCGCTGAGCAAGCACTTCATTATCAGAGTGGGAAGTGTTCTGCCTCGGAACAACCACAAGGGCTCCTTGTTCTCCCCCCTTCCCCAGAGCCAGGACCAGCCTCGGTTGTGACGTGCTCTCTGGTGTTGTTGGCCTGTACCTAGACCCCAATTCCCACCCACAGCAAGGCTGCCACACCTCCCCCTTTCTCCTCCACCTTCAGACTCCAAGCACAGCAAAGTCTGTCTCCAAACACCTCCACCAGCAAGGCCCCCTGCAAGCTATGTTGCTTTCCTTCTCCACCACAACCCTGACTCTTGCTCCATCTTCACACCTGTTCCCCAGGGGAAACACAGAATGCTCACTCCCTCTTTCTACCCCCAGCCTGCCCACTCAAACCCGAGCGTGTCCTCATCTCCACATCCGTCCAGGGCTACCATCCCATCCCTCATTCTAGGTCTTAGGAGAGCTCAGCACAGGCCATTGACTGAAGGAATCCACCTGCTGCCTGCATGTGCCTGTGTGATTGTGTGCCTGTGAATTTTGCCTTTGCTAGTACATGTGTACACTCGTCTGTGCCTGCCCGAGCCTCTCCATGTGTGTCTGAGTGGTTCCCTTTGGGATTTGTAGTTACATCGGTGTCTCTAGTGTGTGTCTGTATGTGCACATGTTGACATTCTGTGTGTTTACTCCTAGAGGCATGTTTGTGCATGAAGCTGAGTGTTGTTGTGTGTGCACCATTTATGCATATGACTACATACACATACAAATGCATGTGCTTATGCGTATGTGTAAGTGTGCATGTGTGTGCCTGGATCTGTGTGTGTATGCTTATGTGTATGCATGGCAATCAGCCATGGAGTGCAGGCAGTTTCCAGAATAATCTTTCTGCTATGCAGCCTTTATTCTAATGGGGGAAAGACTATAACTCCATACCCACAGATCCCAGAGTTTTCCAGACCCCTGAACTGCACTCTGTGGGGTCCTAACAGAGCTGAGGAGTCTCTTCCTTAGTTCTCCCTGCCCCTGAACGAGACCAGCTGCCCTCTTGTACCCCCACCCATAGCTCCTCAGACATCAGTCTCCCGAGCTTCCTCACTGGGAGAGAAGGAACCTCTGCTGTAAGGGAATTTGCCTGGCCTGCACAGCCTCCCTCCTTGGTGCATCGACACACTGCCCATGGGGTCACCCGCGGATCTGGGACAGGCAGCACTGGGGCCTGCGAAGTCATTTGACAAAGTGAGGTGGCGTCTGATGGATCTCTTGGCAAAAGCTCTGACTGGGAGACCTTCTTCCCTTTCATTTTCCTACAAATTCATTTTCCTTCAGGAAAAGCAGAATACTGGCTCCAAAGCTGCCCATGTCCTGGACCCAGAACTTGCAGACATGTGAAGTTGCCTGGCAGAGGGAGATGAGGACTACAGATGGCACCAACGATGCCAGGGGCTCCTGTGGTGGACGGAGATTGTCCAGGTGGGTTCAGAACAGTCACCAGTTCTCCGAGTGGGAAAGAGAGACAGGAGGCTGGATCAGAGCGGGTTGGCACTAAGGTACAAGAACACAGCTAGTCAGTGCAGGCTGTGAAGATGGAGAGAATGTGGCAAGGAAGAGGGAAACCTCTGACTTCTGCAGAGACAAGAGGATGCAGACTTCCACCGAGCCTCCAGGAAGGGTCAGCGGTGAGTTAGGACAGCACAGATCTCTCTATGCCCACGATGTGGACAGAAGCCCACACTTGTTTGGAATGTGCGGTTGCACACCAGTGTATTTAGAAGGTTCCAGAGACCACCAGGCTCTGGAGTAGCAAGCCCATGAGCTTTGGGGAAGTGAGTGGATCAAAAAGGTTCTCATCTTATCAATGAATTAATCCACTGATTGATTCATAAGTTAAATGACATGACTGGGAAGTGGTGGGAAGTAAGAGATAGGGAGACTAGTTGTGTGTATATGTATGTGTGTCTGTCTGTCTGTCTCTGTCTCTGTCTCTATGTCTCTGTGTAGAGTCCTTTCAGTGAAGTAAGTTTCTTTCAGAAAGCAAGAATTAGATGTTGGATTATTTTAGTACATTTATCCCTTCCGTACCTTTTAACTGGAGAGCTAAGGCTTTTGCGTTGCGGGTTATTATGGGAAAGTGTATGGTAATTTCTTCCTTAATAATCTAATAGAATTGCCAGTTTCCTGGATGAACAATGTTTGATTTTCTCTAGTTCTCCTCTGCTTATCAGTTCTTCTTGTGAGCTGTATTCTTTCCCAAGCCCTCTTGATTGTGCACATCTTTTCTTCTGTCTTACATATTATTATTCCTTTACCTAGCATTGGCGATACTTAGTGGTCATAAATTGCTTTAGTTTATGCTTATCGTGAAAATCTTTAACTGTTCTGGAGAGAAGAGTTTAAGCAGACAGTTACAGTCTTCAGGGCTTGAAATACATCACCTCGTGTTCTCATGACCTTTTAGGGTTTCCACTGAGTGGTTGGCTGTTGTTCCAAAAAGTTAGCCTTTGTAAATAATTGGTCCTCCCCACTCGCATTTTCCATTCTTTGTTGTTGCTGCTGCTGTTTACTCTTGGCATCTTCGCTATAATATTAGAAGGCTAAGTTCTCTGATCATGACTATTTGTGGTTATACATGCCTCCTGTGCTTGTATATCCATCTATTTGCCTAGATTTGGAAAACACATTCTGCTATGATTTCCTTGAATAGGTTTTTTTATGCTTTAATTTGCGTCTCATAAGTTTTATCCAGATTTCAAAGGTGGGGCTGGAAAGCCAGGACAGGTGTGACAGCATTGAAATCCCTTCAGGCTTTCCCTGAGACAGAAACGTGAGAAGACGTGAGGGTGAAATCTGAGCAACAACGGAGACCACAGGATGTTGGAAACACCATGTTCCTGGGCTGTCTGACAAGAAAAGCCACAGGATAGGAGTGGAACCAGCCCAAGAGAGGGGCCATGGAGGGTGAAAAGACTGAGCTTTGCATACTTAGGAGCTCACACCATACCACCCTGTACCCAACACACCACATGAGCTACAGGATTTGATGCTTTCCCTTCTGAGTTTCAGCCTTGCTTTGGTCCCATTCCTCCTTCCTGTGCCCAATCCTCTGCTCTTAGTGCTTGTTTTAATTATTCATTACGTAAACTATCCCTGTCCAGTATACCGTGTGGTTCTGTCTCTAATGCATATCATTGTTAAAGGTTATAAGCACGATGGGGAAACAGCAAGTGGCAAATGGCCCCTGCTGCACAGCTTCTTGGGTACCAGGTCGGGGTTGTATTATCACTGGAATATCCTGAGTCCGCTTCAACAAGCCAGCAGTTGAACAAAGATGATAAGCTAGTGATGGGACTTTATACTGGACAAGAGTGACTAGAACCTCGGGGACGGAAAAAGATAGAGTAAGACCAAGTCAGATGTTAGGACTTCAGCCCAGAAGAAGAGAGGCGCTAGAACTGAACCAACAGATGACCAGGTACGCACAACAAAGGTATTGGTTTAATTGGTTTCCCATTGTTGATGGGCATTGTTGCCAAAGATGTTTTTCTTCTTGTGTACAAATGTCCTAGTTCTTCAGGGATTTAGGCAAAAGTGTGTTCAGCTGGGACCTGGAGGCGCTGAGTCTCCCCTGTTGCTGACATCACCATCTTGCATAAATATCCTGGTTCTAGGGAACGTATCTCTGATGGGACAAAAAGAGGTCCAGTGCTTGAGCTGCTAGAAAAAATCATGGAAGTGTAGTAGAAGAAATTCATACCACATCCAATGGGCAACAGGCCAAGTTCACCTTGTGTTAGATACAACTGTAGGGGAAAATTTTTTGTCAGTTGTGAGGGTTGAACTCAGGGCCTAGGTGCTGTTCCTGGGCTCTTTCGCTCAAGGCTAGCACTCATTTTGAGCCACAGAGCCACTTCTGGTGTTCTGGGGGTAAATTGGAGATCAGAGTCTCACAAACTATCCTGCCTGGGCTGGCTTTGTACTGTGATCCTCAGATCTCAGACTCCTGAGTAGCTGGAATTACAGATGTGAGTCACTGGTGCCCAGCTAGGGAAACATTTTTTTTTATGAACAATACATCTTACATGCAGTGCTGAGTAGATATTGACTCAAAGATTAAGACAGCAAGGAAACTGGAAAAACTGAGGGGATGGGTAGGGTTGGCAGGGATGGGGGAGTATGAGGAAAAGGATGGCATTGTTCAAGATGCATAAACTGATATGTTGAATGATAAGCCCTTTATACAATTGCTTAAAATAAGAAATACAATTTTTAAAAATCTTTTAAAAGAGAAGGGAAAAAGAAGCAAGGGAGATGGGTACAATATGAAGATAAGGAGGCCAAACTTGCTTATTGCATGTTAGTTATCCATCAGATATAGCCAGGACCAAATGAAATGCTTTTCAGCAAAAACAGCCTTTGAGATTCCATGAAGTAACCTAGGCAAGTGTTCTCCTAGCCCACACCTGCACAGCAAGGTGGGTAGGAGACTAAAAATGTCCTGTCCAAGTTTGTGACCTCCAAAATTAGTAAGTCAACTAAGAGAGCAGGTGCTAGTGGCTCATGCTTGTATTTGTAGCTAACCAGAAAATAGAGATCTGAAGATTGCAATGGGCAGACAAACCCCAGAGAGTCTTACCTCTAATTAACCAGCAAAAAGCCAGAAATTGAAGTATGGATTAAGTGGTACAGCACCAGCCTTGAGTGAAAAAGCTAAGAGCACAAGGCTCTGAGTTTAAGCACGTGCACACATACACACACACACACACACACACACACACACACACACACACACACATGTCAACTAAGAACAAGTGCTGTGATTCTGCTCTGGCAGATTGCCTAACATAGACTTGATACTGAGGCCTGTCCAGGATCATATAATGAGATGAGGTTTCCCCCTCTTGGACAATTCCCCCTTTGTCATAATCGTGTCTTCACCCTTAACCGTGAAGGATCTGGGGTCTGTTAGACATCATTCCTGTGGTCATCTGAAGTCCCTCACATTTACTCAAGGGCAATCCTACTGTATAAACATTTTGGCCTAATGCCCTAAACGGATGCTTCATGACAAAATTATAAGGAGCTAGAAACACCACAAGAGGACAAAGGCAAGTAAACTTTTTTCTGCCTCCTTCCTTACTCCCTCAACAGAGAGGGTTGGCACTCCATGTATAGACACTGTGTGTGTGTGTGTGTGTGTATACGCCTGTATGCGCGTACACCTGTATGCGCGCATGTGGGTACACACATGCACTCTGATGCTAGAGCTTAAATTCAAGGCCTAAGTGCTGTCTCTGAGCTTTTTTTTTTTTTTTGGTTGGTTGTAGGCCTTGAACTCTAGGCCTGGGCTCTTCAGCTCAAGGCAAGTGCTCTACCACTTAAGCTACAGAGTCACTTCTGGTTTTCTGGTGATTTATTGGAGATAAGAGTTTCACGGACTTTCTTGCCCCAGCTGGCTTTGAACTACTATCCTCAGATCTCAGCCTCCTGAGTGGCTAGGATTATAAATGTGAGCCACCAGCACCAGACACATAGATTTTTTTTTTTAATTTTGTCCAAGGCTATAATACAGGGCCATTGCCAACTGAGGACGCAAGCATTTCTTCATCAACAGAAGCTCTGGTCCTTCAGTCCTATGACAAGGCTCAGACCTACTACTAAACCAAGACATTTACACGAGATGAAGACACCAACAAGATGAGGAACTCAGTGGTTCCTAGAGAAGTTCACCACCTCCTAGTTTACAAACCTCAACACCAGGACTCTTGGGTACTGCAATGATTCCATTCAAAACCAGGGCCATGGAAAATGGGCAATTATTGAACTTCAGCCCACTCAGCCAGTCGCAACAGCCGCCCCTCGGGTTCAAGGAGCAAAGGTCTCATCTCCCTCTTGGTCATGGCTGTCTCCCTTGAGCTTGCGCTGAAGCCCCCTTTCCCTGGGCTAAAATGTTTACTCTGTATAATGTTTGGCATAGTCTTTTATTTTCAATTATTTCTATGCCACAGATTCTACCTATTATTTCTGATCAGGAAAAAAAGACCAGGTAGAAGAGGTTTCCAGGTGAGAGGGGAGACTTACTGTGTAGACTTAGACAAAGGCTACAATTTCTATTCTATTCCAGAACAGACCAGAGAGCAGAGTGTCTGGAGAAGATGCTATGGGGAAGACTGACCAAAAAAAGAGGACACCAAAAGGGTGTGGTCAAGCTGGAGCCGGTGGCTCCCACCTGTAATCCTAGTTACTCAGGAGGCTGAGATTTGAGGGTTACCATTCAAAGCCAGCTGGGGTAGGAAAGGCCATGAGACTCTGATCTCCAATTAACCCCCAGAAAATCAGAAGTGCTGCTATGGCTCAAGGTGGTAGATCACTAGCCTTAAGCAAAAGAGCTGAAGGACAGAGCCCAGGCTAAGTGCAAGCTCCATGACTGACAAAAATAAGTCTAAGTGTTCTACCTCATGACCTCACAACTCTTGCATGCTGCATGCCAGCAAAACCAGCATCACACGGGTGGCACGAAGGCCTACCCCCAGCTGGGCAGAGGCCAGCCCCCTCATTCCACAGCTGCAAAAGTCCCTGTGCACCTGTGTGAAAGAACCCGGGAAAACACTTCCCCATGCATCCTGTGCAGTCTGAGCGCAGTAGTGCTCTCTCCTCAGAGCAAATGAGCTCCCATTTTTCCACCCTTGATCCTGCCGTAGGTGTGTCTGCAGTTTCTGTGATGTTGTCAAGGTACGTGAAGGGAGAAAGGCTGATGAAATTCAGGATGCCAATGCTTTCGTTCCACAAAAGGACAGACTGCCAGCCTGCATGTAAGCAGGCCTCATGACAGCCAAGGTCAAGATGAGCTGCATGTCCTCTAAAGCTGAGAGTCTACACCCACAAGCGCGATGAGCTCACGCCTGAACCTCTATCCGCGGCAGGTACCCGTGCACCGGGAACATTCTGGGAGCCCAGATTTAGAGTCACTCACACCAGCCCATCCTAAGCATGCCCCCAGCTTTTTCCCACCTACCCAGCTTGCTCTGATGCTGACCCTCAGGGGCCTGTGCACTCCGGCATGTGACGGCATATTGTCCTGTGAAGATGACATTTCTCCTTTCATGATCATCGTGATCACCCCAGAGCACCTTCCCACACCAGACTAAAACCCTGGGAAACACACATGGCCAGGGAATAGTGACAACTTTATTGAAGACCAAAGGTTGAGGGGATGCAAGTGATGGAGCTTTTCTCCCTTGCCACCTGGAGTTCTCCTTGCCCGGGTACAGAGGATGGCCAGGGGCCCAGCCCCTTTGTCCCTCGACAATCTCTGTAGCGCTCCATCTGTCCACGAAAAATCTCATTCCAACTCACAGGCATCTGCGGACCCAGAAAGAGACAATGAACAGGAGAGCATTTCAAGCGAGCTATGAGATATGAAGACAGAGAGAAAAGGGAAATCTTCCTGGGGCCACCATGTGTACCCTGGGTGACTGGAACCATGAAAACAAGAGGAGTAGAACAGAGAGAAGTCCATGTCATTACCCGAGCTGGGAGGACGGAAGAACTTGGTGGCTTTTGAAAACTTAGTTGCTGTAAACGCCTTGAAAATCTTCATAGACTCTGCGCTTGCCTCTGAGATACGACCTGCAGGCCAGACCGTGTGAAAGTGGGTGGGAGGCAGGCAGAGTCCACCAACCCACGGTGGGATGGGGGAGGAGAGGAGGGTCACTCTAGGCTGCAGGGGTGATGGTCCTCCCGGGGGCCTCCCGACACTGAAGGGCTGGAGGCTGCTATCCTAGGAGATGGGAGATAGGAGGATGGGACTTCCCCAGCCCAAACCACTGTGGTTCAAGTAGCAGACTGGTAGCCTTGAGCAAAAGAAGCTCAGGGACAGAGCCCAGGCCCTGAGTTCAAGCCCCAGGAGTGGCCATAAATAAATAACTAAATAAAAGCTTAGAAATCCCTTCTCCACTGAGAACCAATGAATTTCAGGAATGGACCCTCTACTTCTCAGTGGAAATCACTGGAGGAGGCAATGTCCTCAGCCATAAGCAGTGCCCCAAGAGCCATGCCAGAGCCAAAAATAACAGTAGTCAGGTGCTTAAGGCTCACACCTGTAATCCTAGCTACTCAGGAGGCCGAGATCTGAGGATCAGGTTCAAAGCTAACCCAGGGAGGAAAGTCTGTGAGACTCTGATCTCCAACTAACCACCAGGAAACCAGAAGTGGAGCTGTGGCTCAAAGTGGTAGAGGGCTAGCCTTGAGCGTAAAAACTCAGGAACAGTTCCCAGGCCCTGAGTTCAACCCCCATGACCACCACCACCATCAACAACAAGAAAACATATTAACATACCCAATAAAATCATCATGTGGTAGAACTTATAGTTCATGTACCCTTTCAAGTAGAGAGCGACGTAATTCTCATCTGGGAGGAAGTAAATTTGAACCGTGTGTTTCCACCCTGCAAACAACACAAACTATGCAACCATCTGGTCTGTTCATGTAGACTCTACCGAAAGAAAGAGCCAGAATCAACTGCTTACATGTGAAGAAGGTGCCAGGTTCCGTGCCTACATCCAGGGGCAGCTTGAACTGAACACATCCTGTAGGCTTTCTGGAAAATGATTCAAGCACAGTGCTCCCACCAGCCACTCACCCAATCTGTGCCTGCCTTCACCCCTTCCTGTCCTCCTGATGTGTGAAATATCCACGGACAGTACAAGCTCTTCAACTCTGGGGGTACATTACCCCCAAATGCACACCCTCAACTCCCAGGCCCCTGAAGCCTGGGGCTGCCAAGAGTTTCTAGAAAAGACCTCAACAGGTCTCTATTACAGGCAGAGAAGGCCCCTAGGGCAGCAGGCTGGTCAGGAGACAGTGCCTACTGGTACACAGATACCAAGCCAACTAAACTGAGGTTTGTCTTAAAGACAAGAGCCAAGCAGGACCTCCTGCCCTGTCCTCCTCTATAACAGAAGGCCAAAAGCCTGAGGACTTGCCCTGCCATACAACTCCAAGTAGTACCAGTAGGGGGAAATCTGTGCAAACGTGAGGGCTGATGACCAGCCCTAGCTCCAAGTTCAAGATACCCTGACCACTCGCCTGCCCCATCAATGCATTTCCCACATAGGAGACCAGGCTGTGCCCTCAATCTGCAAATGCATCTCCCAGGATGAGAGAGTCCTAGACCATCCTCACTCCATCCTGGGCTTGTTACTGACCCTTGGGCAAACCCTAAAGGATGCCAAGGTTTTGTCTCTATACAGCGTTGAGCAGGATGCCCACTCCAGCTTTCTCCAGGAGCAAGTAGCACTGCGTAGAAGGTATCGAGTGGGCACTGCAGTGCCCCCAACTCGGCTCAGCGACCCTGGGGGGCATCATTCCCATCTTCACAGAAGTTGCCACGCACAGGGCTAAGACAATAGAAAATGTCCCTCCATTTTCCATGCAGAGTCACAGCTGATATCTGAGCTCACACGGGAGGTGAGGGCTGCCGTGTGGAGAACAGGAAGTCAGGAGCAGAGCGGGCAGCTGCCGTGTGGGGAACAGGAAGTCAGGAGCAGAGGGGGCAGCTGCCGTGTGGAGAACAGGAAGTCAGGAGCAGAGCGGGCAGCTGCCGTGTGGAGAACAGGAAGTCAGGAGCAGAGCAGGCAGCTGCCGTGTGGAGAACAGGAAGTCAGGAGCAGAGGGGGCAGCTGCAGTGTGGAGAACAGGAAGTCAGGAGCAGAGGGGGCAGCTGCAGGAAGTCAGGAGCAGAGGGGGCAGCTGCAGTGTGGGGAACAGGAAGTCAGGAGCAGAGCGGGCAGCTGCCGTGTGGAGAACAGGAAGTCAGGAGCAGAGGGGGCAGCTGCAGGAAGTCAGGAGCAGAGGGGGCAGCTGCCATGTGGAGAACAGGAAGTCAGGAGCAGAGGGGGCAGCTGCCATGTGGAGAACAGGAAGTCAGGAGCAGAGCGGGCAGCTGCAGGAAGTCAGGAGCAGAGGGGGCAGCTGCCGTGTGGGGAACAGGAAGTCAGGAGCAGAGGGGGCAGCTGCAGGAAGTCAGGAGCAGAGGGGGCAGCTGCAGGAAGTCAGGAGCAGAGGGGGCAGCTGCAGGAAGTCAGGAGCAGAGGGGGCAGGCCCGTAGGTGGGGTACTCACGGCATGTTCATCCTGAACTCCAACTTGTTAAAATTGTTGATGACAAATGAGACCGGAGGCATCAGACGGTTCCACTTCCACGGGGGTGTAGGCATGTGTCCACCCCACTGAAGTACATACCATGCTCCTAAAAGCTAGAGCGGGAAGCCATCCCTGAGCAGAGCTGAGAGGGCTGAGATGAGACAGAGGCAGCTGCCGGGCAGGGCCCACGGCAGGCTGGAAGCGCTCAGATTGCACAGGAGGATCCTGAGCATGAGCCAGTAGCAGCAGGAGGAGCTAGAGTCACCATGGGGCATCCCAGAAGTCAAGATGGGTGCCTTCCGGAGCTGAACTTGTCCCTAGAGAGAGCCAGGATGCCCAGACCCAGGCCTTGACCCAGGAACTGTTTAGAGACCAAGTGACTTTAGCTACCAGGACACGGATCTCAAAGATAAGGGAAGACACCACAGATACCTATGAGCATGAGTGACAGGGGCTGGAAGTGTCTAGCCATCTCTAGAGACTTAAATTTTCTCATAAAAAATGCTACAACTTTTAAAAGTTGAAACTTCTAGGTGGCTCACGCCTGTAATCCTAGCTATTCAGGGAAGCTGAGACCTGAGGATGGCAGTTCAAAGCCAGCCTGGGCAGGAAAGTCCACGAGACTCTTATCTCCAATAAATCACCAGAAAATCAAAAGTGGCACTGTGGCTCAAGTGGTAGAGCACTCGCCTTGAGCTGAAGAGGTGAGGAACAGCACCTATGCTCCATGACCAACCACAACAACAAAAATCCAAGAGACTCTTAGCTCTGATGAACCAGCTGAAATCCAGAAGTGAAGGTACGGCTCAGAGATAGAGCGCCAACCTTGAGCACAAAAGCCACGTGAGTCTATAAGGCTCAAAGTTCAAGCTCTAACACAATATAAAAATTAAGTAAAACAAAGCCAAACTTGGAAGTCCATGATGTTAAGTAGCTATGCATGAGTCTTTCATTGGAAAAAAAAAATTCTGAACAGAATTCTATCTGCTCAGCAGAAAGAAGCCTCTTGGAGCCCAGGAACTGACAGAGGGAGGAAGTTAGTCTCTGGGTACCACAGATGGCAAGACCCCTGCTTGAGGACCACCTCAGCAACTCTCAGTCCACACCCCTTGCGGCTCAGCATCCCCCCCTCTGCAGACGCACACGATAACAAAGCTCAGGATACCTGTCCACAGTCACCTGTGGCTTGAGTCAACAGACCTGACTGGACAATGACCCAAGCACAAGTGCTACCACCAGCCCCCCGCCCAATCTGTGCCTGCCCTCCTGCTGTGTGAAATGTCCACGGACAGTACAAGCTCTTCAACTCTGGGGGTACATTTCCCCCAAACACACACCCTCAACTCCCAGGCCCTTGGAGCCTGGGGCAGCCAAGAGTTGCTAGAAAAGGCCTCCACAGGCACAGAAGGCCCCTGGGGCAGCAGGCCGATCAGGAGACAGCACCTACTGGTACACAGGTATCATGCCACTAAGCTGGTCTCTGAGGTTTGTCCTACAGACAAGACCTAGGCAGGACCTCCTGGCTTGCCATACATCTCTAATTAGTACTAGTAGGAGAAAATCCCTCCAAGTTCAAGATACCCTGACCACCCACCTGCCCCATCAATGCATTTCCCACATGGCCCCAACCTTGAACACCCAGGCAGGCCCTCCTCACAGCCCTCCCCAGGGCTATCACCTCCTGAGAGCTGGCGGGAGTCAGCGGCAGCGAGTTGGCTTGCACCACGGAGAGCAGGCTCAGCCCTGCGGTCAACAGAAACAGCTGCATGGTCCCCGTCCTTCCGTCCAGCCTCGGTCAGTTCTATGCTCCTGGCCTTTCTCCTGCTGTTTATCCTGCTGCATGGCCTTAGAAGCAGAACCCCACCCCCCCCCCTTCAGCTGGCACAGATGCCTCCCCCCCCCCCACCTTCTGTTGAGCTGAGTTCCTGGTTTTGTTTGGATGGTTGTGAATGGATGGTGCTAAGTGGTTTAATTAGCCATCATGAGCACCTTTGATTCTTTCTGAGAAGACCTGTCCCATGGAAAAGGTTATCAAGAACACGAGAGACGCTCCTAGGAATGGGGAGGCAGGGAGGTCAACAAAGGATGTTTGTACCCCCTCCCTCCCTTCCCAAGAGCCAGGAGCATCCTTAGTCCAGATAAACACCCTGGAGTCATTTGGCCACATCCACAATCCTGGTCCTACCATAAGCAAAGTCCCCACCCCTTCATATTTCTTCCAGATCTTCAAACTCCAGACAGTGCTCAAGCCCTCTCCACCCATTTCCTCCATGGCCCCTTGGTGCCCACAGTCTTATCCCCTAGCAAGTTGAGTTGCTCTGTTTCTCCTTCCCTCACCCTGGCCCCTAGGTGCCATCTTCTGACCTGTACCACTGGGAGAGCCCCTGTAGGCCCTGTGGCTCTCAGTACTTCAGTCCTATGCCCCAAGGATCTTGAAAGTTCCCCCCACATGCATCTTCCCACAGTTGCCATTCCCTCCCTAACTCCAGGCTCCAGGCCATCCCTTGAAAGGACCAAAGGACATAAGCACAAAGCAAATAAGTAGTTGCCAGGGGTGAAGGGGGGAGGGAAGTGGTTGGGGCTTTGATGGTTCATGGGGGAATCCAGAATAATGTTTTGAATCTTGCTATATCAGTATCAATATTTTTATATCATCCTGAAGTTTTGGAAGATATCGTTGGAGCAAGCAAGGTAAAGAGTATATGTGATCACTCTGTTATTTCTTCTAGATGTGAATCCAACTTATCTTAAAATAAAAAGGTTTATCTACAGGTCACAATGAACATAAATATGTTCTTTTAAAATGTATGTGGCCCTGGGCACTGGTGGCCTACACCTGTGATCTTAGCTAGCTACTCAAGAGGCTGAGATCTGAGGTTCGTGGTTCAAAACCTGCCTAGGCAGAAAACGTTATAAGAGTCTTATCTCCAATATACTACCCCAAAAAACAGAAATGGAGCTGTGGCGCAAGGGGCAGAGTGCTAGCCTTGAGACAGATGCTCAGGGACAATGCATAGGCCCTGAGTCCAAGCCCCAGGATCAAGAAAAAAATGTATGTGTAGGGTCCTGGGAAGGTGGCTCAGTGGTAGAGTGCTTGCCTTGTATGCATGAGGCCCTGAGTTCAATTCCTCAACACCACATAAGCAGAAAAAGCTGGAAGTGCACTGTGGCCTCAAGTGGTAGAGCGCTAGCCTTGAGCTGAGGAACAGTGCCCAGGCCCAAAGTTCAGGCCCCACGACCAACAAAAAAAAAAGTATGGAGCTACAGGATCAGGCTGATGTAGATATGTATATATACATGTACAACATATTGATAATTGAAGAAGTGTCTGAGGGAATTAGAAGGGGGAGGAAAAGAGAACGTTAGAGGGTGAACAATACTGATAACATTGCATCTGTAAATGGAGACAGCAAAAACAAACTCACGGAGAGCTGCTGAATAGTGGTGAGAGAAGGGGCTGGAGAGAGTGCGTGTAGATGAAGGAGTCAGTCTGATGAAGGTTCACAGATGTGCATGCTAGAGCTACAAGATAAACAGATACGTAAGTAGATAGGATTACATGTCTATTCGTGATTAAAGTATAACATGTGCGTGTGAAGTACCAGAAGAAAGCAAGCCCTTTGGAACATGCACTTTAATATAAATAAATATTAAGAAAATTAAACATCTCCTGCCTGGGATGTGGGAACCAATGGGAGTGGGAAATAGAGAAGGTGATGGAGGGTGCACACTATCAAAATGCTTTATGTAGATGTAATTAAAAATTGGACGTTGAGGGCTGGGAAGGTGGCTCAGTGGTAGAGCTCTTGCCTTGCATGCATGAGGCCCTGGGTTCGATTCCTCAGCACCACATACACAGAAAAAAAAAGCCGGAAGTGGTACTGTGGCTCAAGTGGTAGAGTGCTAGCCTTGAGCTGAAGGGCTGAGGGACAGCGCCCAGGCCCAGAGTTCAGGCCCCACGATCAGACCAAAAAAAAAAAAAAAATTGGACGTTGACACCTATTGAGATTGGTTTTGAGTGGCACAGATGGAGGGGATGCATTGCAACATAGGCGGACTTCCCCAAATCTGTGTGCAACTAATTAAGGAAAAGGCACTAGCCAAACTTCAGACTATATACATAGGATCCTAAATTTCATTTTCAAATATTTGTTGTTGTTTTTTATTTTAAAATTTATTCAAAGCCAGGTGCTGGTGGCTCATGCCTGTAATCCTAGTTACTCCGAAGACTGAGATCTGAGGATTGCAGTTCAAAGCCAGCCTGGGCAGGAAAGTCCATGAGACTTTTATCTCCAATATAATTATTTTCAATAGAAAACTGGAAGTGGTGCTGTGGCTCAAGGTGATAAAGAGGCTAGTCTTGAGCACAAAAGCACCCAAGCCCTGAGCTCAATCTCCATGACCCAAAAAAAAAACTATTATGTAACAATAACCCCTCTGTACATCACCTTTATAATAAGAATAGAACTATGAAAAAGAAATAAATCCATTCACATGTTTAGTGGTATTTGCATGTTTGCTATAGGCCAACATCCTTCCAGACATAAGGAATTGCACCACCAAATTAAAAAACATGGGCTGGGCTGGGAAGGTGGCTCAGTGGTAGAGTACTTGCCTTGCATGTATGAGGCCTTGGGTTCAATTCCTCAGCACCACATAAGCAGAAAAAGCTGGAAGTGGTGCTTTGGCTCAAGTGGTAGAGTGCTAGCCTTGAGCTGAAGGACAGCGCTCAGGCCCAGAGCTCAGGCCCCATGATGGACAAAAACAAAAAAAAGCAAGGGCTGGGATCATGGCTCAGTGGTAGAGCGCTTGCCTAGCATGCATGAAGCCCTGGGTTCAATTCGTCAGCATCAGATAAACAGAAAAAGCCAGAAGTGCACCGTGGCTCAAGTGAGAATGCCAGCCTTGAGCAAAAGAAGCTGAGGGACAGCGCCCGGGCCCTGAGTTCAAGCCCCAGGACTGACAAAAAGAAAAGAGAAAACCCACTCTCCCTCAGGAGCTCACCACCTAGGGTACGAGACAAATGCAACAAAATAGATGAATGAATTCTGGTGCCAGGGATCAATGTCATGCCACAGACACACCCTTCATTGCCTGCTCAGAGATCCTGGAGTTGGACTCGACAGACATTTCACTACTAGGCCTGGCACCGTGCGAAGTCAACTTAGTAGACCCTTAGGAGCGAAGGTCTTTTCTTCTTGTGTCGGGCTCTTTTTCCTTTTTCATCCTCTTGCTGTATGCCTTCAGCACTGTGGTGGGGGTGTACGGGACATTGGCTTACCGGGTGTCAGTGGACCCTAATGGACGGTTATCAAACATCACTGTCACTAGCGACTCCACAGTGAATTCTCAGGGGATCTTAGAGGCTTCCCAGCTCCTCCCTCCCCTCCTTGGGAGGAAAGTGAGGTTTCTTACTTGCCTAGGAAGTTGTCTTTCCCTACCTACTACCTTCCACACCAGTCATGACCAGCTATGGCCCCAAGCAACCGGTAAATGTCACCTCATCCTTGGGCTGCCACCACATCTCCTTTCACCAGTCCTGAATTGATCATTGTACAGGAAACTTCCCCATCCAAAAAAAAGAAAAAGATTTATTTCCTTAATACAACATACAACCACTGTTCTTTATAGATCACATTACCTCGGAATTGTTAACCGTTCATTTTATAAACACTCCCTGTTTAATCTTTTGTTTACCCCATTGAATGTGGATTCAGATAATTAGGTGTTCTTTCAAAAAGTGCAAATTGCCAGGAGGAAAAGGGAAATGGAGGAAAGTGATTATGGAGTATTTGTGTTTTAGATGAACAGTCCAGGTGACCACGACCAAGCTGACATTTGAACACGGGACTGAATCCAATGGAGGAAATGATACGCGCTTGAGTCAGTTGGAAGAGGCGTCTAGGTGAAAGGAACAGGCCCAGTGGACGTGGGAGGGTGGCTTCAGGAACAGGCAAGAAGGCAGATCGGCTGGACTGGATGCAACAGAAGTAGAAAGGCAGATACAAGGTTGGAGAGAGGCCAACAGCAGGTGTGGATGTGGAGGGCCATGGACATGGGAAGGGATTTAGCTAAGAGAAACAAATCCAGAACCTGGATACGCGTCAGGATTGTGAATTGGGGTTTTTAAGGGTCACAGAGGACATCGAGTATGGGGAGCATATAGAAGCAGAAAATCCAGTGGGAGAGATCTTGCAATAGTCTGGCCAGAAAACGTGTGCAATGGTGCCCTCCTTATAAACCCAACACAAAGAAAGGAAAATCAATCATCATCTGAAATGATTCTTACATGGTACAGCTGTGATCCCAGGGCAAGGAGAGCAGATGAGGTCAGCTGTTTCACCAAACTCTCTGTCTAATGGCAAGGGGGGTGGGAGGGGGGTGGGCGGGAGTTCAACACTGGCATGGAAGGAGCTCATTAGGACAAAGCAGCCTTACTGGGTCTGGTGGATAACGCCGGGGAGCAGCAGCCAGGACCAGGATGTGTAAGACAAACACCAAAACGGCGTCACCGTGCATACAAAGAGACCCAGAAACAGGCAGCAGCCCACGAGCAGCCAGTGAAATGCCAAGTCACCAGAGTGTGGAAGACATCCCAGAGAAGGAAAGATCCCGATACCTATAAGAAAAACGGCACCCAGAAACACAGAGGCAGGAAATCCTGGCGGACTCAAGGCCACAGACTCCAGCCACTCTGGGACCATGGATCCCCTGTGAAAGAACGAACTCGAACTCATTCAGGGGCAAAACTTCCCTCAACGTTTGAAATTCCACCCAGCTATCATTTCAGGCTTCCTGGTGGACTTCACTTTTGAGACACCTACTTCTTTTTTATTTCACGTGCTCTGTGTTAAGATTTACGACTCTGAGGCCAAGTGTTTGTTGGAGTTTTAATCTCCTACTTCCAGTGGGAGTTTTCACAGTGAGACTGACATCAGCAGGATTGGTGTGGTTTCTCCTCACTAGACCAGGTGGGTAGCACAGTAGTCAGACATTCAACCAAGTACTCAAGGTACTGGGTGCACAGTCCTCCACTCTGGAGAAGAAGCTGAGCTGCAGAAGCTCCTGCAGAGAGGTATACCATCCCCAAGTCACAGCAATCCCTGAAGACCAGTCACTGCAGTGGCGCTGTGGCTCAAGTGGTAGAGTGCTCACCTTGAGCTGAAGAGCTCAGGGACAGCCCGTAGGCCCAGAGTTCAAGCCCCATGACCAACTAAGAAAAACCCAATAAATAAGACCTGCCACTGCTGCAGCATCCTTAGAGGAACAAAGGACTACATGTCATCTTTGTTCTGTTTTGGGTTTTGTTTGTTTGTTTTGTATTTTTATATTTTGGCAGTACTTGGATTTTGAACTTAGAGCCATGAAGTTGCTGAGCAAGCATTCTAACATTGGAACTGTACCTCTAGTCCATTTTTTTTTTTGCCTTAGTTTACTATCTCTGACTCTGTACAAAAATCAATTCAAAATGGATTAAGGACCTTAAGGTAAGATCTAAAACCTTGAAACTACCACAGGAAAATATAGGGAAAACTCTTGAAGATACAGGCAGGGGAAATGGTTTTCTGAATAGTACTTCTACTTGTCAAGAAATAAGAGCAGGAGTTGGAATAGGATTGCCTCACACTAAAGACCTGTGCAGCAAAGGAGCAATTACCAAAGTGAGGAGACAGATGGGAGAAAATCTCTGCCAGCTATTCATTGGATAAAGGTATAATATCCAGAATACACAAAGGAGCTCAAAAAGTTGAACACTGAAAGAACAAATAATCCCAGTTCTCAGAAGAAATGCAAACAGCAAATAAACACATGAAGAACTATCCAACATCCTCAGTCATAAAAGAAATGCAAATCAAACTGCACTGTCATTCCTTCTCATTCCAATCAAAATGACTATTATCAAGAAAACAAGTCATAACAAGCCAGGCACAGTAATCCTAGGGACTTGGGAGGCTGAGATGGGAGAATTTCAGATGGCATCCAGCCTGGGGAAAAAGTCTGTGCAAACCCTATCTCAGCCAGTCCAAAGATAGATGTTCAAAGCTAGGCAAAAGCTAGACACAGTGATGTCATCTCTGTTCTGTGGAAAATGTGGATAGGAAGATCATGGCCCAAGACATAAATGTAGGGGCTGGGAAGGTGGCTCAGTGGTAGAGTGCTTGCCTTGCATGCATGAGGCTCTGGGTTCCTCAGCACCACATAAGCAAAAAGAAAAAAGCCGGAAGTGGCACTGTGGCTCAAGTGGTAGAGCACTAGCCTTGAGCTAAAGAGCTGAGGGACAGCGCCCAGGCCCAGAGTTCAGGCCCCATGACTGGACCAAAAAAAAAAAAAAAAAAGACATAAATGTAACACCTACCTCAAAAAAGCAAACAAGGACTGGGGATGTGGCTCAAGAGGTAGGGCATGTACTACGCATGTGTAAGACACTGAGTTCAAACCTCATGACCACCAAATAAAAAGAAAAGAATAAATGTGCCAGGCACCGGTGGCTCACACCTGTAATCTTAGCTACTCAGGAGGCTGAGATCTGAGGATCACAGTTTAAAGCCAGCCTGGACAGGAAAGTCCACGTGAGACTCTTATCTCCAATAAGCCACTAGAAAACTGGAAGTGGTGCTGTGGCTCAAGCAGTAGAGGGCTCGCCTTGAGCTGAAGAGCACAGGAACAGCGCCCCGGCCCAGAGTTCAAGCCCCACGACCAACAAAAAAAAAAAGAATACATGCTAGTGTTGGTAGAAGGAGAAAAAACTCTCATACACTGTTGATGGGGATATAAACCAGCATGGCCACGCTGGAAATCAGAAAGGAAGTTCATCAAAAAGCCAAAAATAAATCATTCTTGGGCACATATCTAAGGGAGCGTAAATGAAGATATTTGGGATATGCCTGCATGTCCCCGCTTATTGAAGCATTATTCTCAACAGCCAAACTACGGAATCGGCCTAGGTTGTACAATTCATGAACTGATAAAGGAAATGTGGAATATGTACACAGTAGAATATTATTCAGTCATAAAGAACAATAACAGTTGTGGCTCAGTGGTAGAGTGCTTGTCTCACATGCATGAGGCCCTAGGTTCAATTCCTCAGCACCACATAAGCAGAAAAAGCCAGAAGTGGCGCTGTGACTCAAGTGGTAGAGCGCTATCCTTGAGCTGAAGAGCTGAGGGACAGTGCCCAGGCCCAGAGTTCAGGCCCACGCCTGACAAAAAAGAAAAAATAAAAAAAGAATAGCATTATGTCATTAAGAAGAAAAAAAAACAGATGAAACTAGAGGTCAAAATATATTGAGCAAAGTAAGCCAAGTATGTTTGTTTCTTATTTTTTTTTTTTTTTTGCCAGTACTGGGGCTTGAACTCAGGGCCTGGGCACTGCCCCTGAGCTTCTTTTACTCAAAGCTAGCACTCTACCACTTGAGCCAAAGCACCAATTCCAGCTTTTCCTGAGTATGTGGAACTGAGGAATCGAACCCAGGGCTTCATGCATGCTAGGCAAGCACTCTACCACTGAGCCACCTTCCCAGCCTGTATGTCACATGGAAATACTGAACAAAAGAGAATGAGGGAAATGCCTCCTTACCATCGTAAGGAGGGTTGATGAAATCTGTTTGGCTCAGCCCTCTCTTCTCCACAAACCATTCAAAACCTGCACAGACACCAGGTCTTCATCCGGGAAGGGGCCCGCAGGCCGCACAGGGGTGAAGTGGGGTAGAAATTCAAGGCAACCCAGTCCTTGTGGGGTGCAGACAAGGTTTCTCCATACACTCGGCACCTACAGGTCTTTCAGGGGTACCAGAACAGGAGATGACTGAAGCCAGCAATGAGGTCCCCCGGTCCACACCAGCCTCTAGTCAAGACTGGTGTTTGCCTCTGTTCGGAAGAAGAGCCACCCCAGCTCGGGCCTTCTCTGAGGCGGACAGCCCCAGATGGTTCCTCCTTCTAAGGTGCCACAGGAAAGGGCTCCCACCCACCCTGGCCCTGGAGAACAGGGGAGGCCGACAGAATTCTCTGTGCATTTTCTTTTTTTTTGTCAGTTGTGGGGCTTGAACTCTAAGCCTGGGCTCTGTCCCTTAGCTCTTCAGCTCAAGGCAGGTGCTCTACCACTTGAGCCACAGCACCACTTCTGATATTCTGTGCTTAATTGGAGATAAGGATCTCACAGACATTCCTGCCCAGGCTGGCTTTGAATCAAGATCCTCAGATCTCAGCCTCCTGAGTAGCTGGGATTACAGGCGTGAGCCACTGACACCCAGCTGATTGTATTTTCTATGCGCAGTGCCTCCCTATGGGACAGCCCTGAGTTCAAGAGCCAGAAGGGGAATAGGGAACAAATTCTCCTCTGTATCTGCCCTCCAGACCCCCTGAATAGGACCCCATCTCCCCAAATGGCCCGTCCGCTCCCATCCCCTGTCCCACAAGCAAACATGTTCATCCTGTGGAGGAAGGGCCTCATGTGTGACCCCACACCTCTCCCTGTGGAGACCTGGTCTCAGAGTCTGCATCCCAGACTCTTCTGATTGGCAGGGAACACGTTGCCCCCAAATCCTGCTGAGGACTCTGTATCCCCATGTCCTCTGAGCATGGATTGAGGATGCTACCCTAATGCCAGAGTTCTCCAGTTCCCATCCGGGACTTGTGGAAAGTGAGTGGGAGATGGATTTGTTTGCTCTTGACCTCTCTTATCCTCCACTATCTTGTCAAATGGTTAATGCTAGAGGCCCATAGCCATTCATGGCCCACCCGCTTGGCCCCAAGAACCCACAGAGCCCAGGAATCCAGGAGGGGCTCCTTGGGTGTGAGCTAATGGGAGTCGAACAGGAAGGTGATGCACCTGTCCACGCCTGTGGTCTCTGGCGCCCATGTCCCATGCCCACAAACCCGGAAGAGGCGCTCTTCCTGTAAGTGGCCAGAGGTGACCTGTGAAAATGGTTCACTACTCTCTAGACCCAGAAAACCCCACAAAATTATGCAAGTCAAGAGGTTCCAATCTTCATGTACACTTTAAGAACACCAGAGAAACAGCCCAGGCCATCAAGGGTATGCATATCCAAAAAGCAACCAAGTATCTGAAAGATGTCACATTAAAGCAGCAATGTGTGCCATTCCGGCATTACAATGGTGGAGTTGGCAGGTGTGCCCAGGCCAAACAGTGGGGTTGGACACAGGGACAGTGGCCCAAAAAGAGTGCTGAATTTCTGCTGCACATGCTTAAGAATGCAGAGAGTAATGCAGAACTGAAGGGTTTAGATGTAGACTCCCTGGTCATTGAACACATCCAGGTGAACAAAGCACCTAAGATGCGCCACAGATCTTACATTAACCCATACATGAGCTCTCCCTGCCACATTGAGATGATTCTTACTGAGAAGGAGCAAATTGTTCCTAAACTAGAGGAGGAGGTTGCACAGAAGAAAAAGGTATCCCAGAAGAAACTGAAGAAACAAAAACTTATGGCACGGGAATAAATTTAGCATAAAATAAATGCAAATAAATAAAAAAAACTCGGAAGAGGCCATAACACACCCATGAGCATTATCATCTTTTTTTTTCGGGGGCAGAGGGGGCGGCAGTCCTAGGGCTTGAACTCAGGGTCTGGGCTCTGTTCTTGAGCCTCTCTGAGCTAAAAGCTAGCACTCTACCACTTGAAACACAGCACCACTTCTGGCTTTTTCTGTTTATGTGGTGCTGAGGAATCGAACCCAGGGCTTCATGCATGTAAGGCAAGCACTCTACCACTGAGCCACCTTCCCAGCTCTAGCATCGTCATCCCATAGACAGTTTTGCCTATCTTTTCTGCATAGTAGGCGATGGCATAATCATTCCCAGGCAGGAACCAGATGAGGATGAAGGGCTGTAACCCTGTGGGTGACACAAGTCACATGACAACCCGTTCTCTCTGCAGCCTCTATTGAAAGAAGGCATTGTTATCTGGCCACTTCCACGCATGGAAGACGCCATCCACATCAAATGCATCCAGGCACAGCTCAAACCGAACACATCCAATGGGTTTCCTAGTACATATGATAAAAGCATGGTTCTTGCCCTTCAGACACCACTGACCCTGATCCTCCCCTGCTTCCTGGATGGGTCCCCTGTCACTCTGATAAGTGACACCCCTCAGACACCCCAGCTCTTCACCTCCGGAACAGAGATGCCAGGAGACAGTCGCTCAGCTCCCCAGGCCCCTGGAACCTGGTACTGTTGAGGAATGCCTGGAATGGCCCCGGATGCTCCCCTTCGTGTGGCTTTAGCTGGTCAGGATCTGATACCCAACAGGAAGACAGACCCAGGTAAGATCCCAGGAAGCCTGGAAGCCCTGGCTTCTATCCTAACCCACTAAATGAGGCCCAGGACACCCCAGCCATTCCTTCTTGAAAATAACATGCCACAGCCCCTGGGTGTGGTCTGTTGTAAAACCCCATGCCTGCCTCCTATGTGCCCTTGCTGGTGGGAGCAGGGAAGAAGCTGGGCAGGTGCATATCGATGACCAGCCTGAACTCTGCGTTCGGGATAGCCTGGCACCACGCGCATTCTAGGTCACGTGTCACCAAGGAGGCCACATCATGCCTAGATCTCCAAGGCACAGATGGTGGTGGGTGGACACCACAGGCCTCCTGGGTCCCTGTGAGCTCACGCACACTGCTGGGAAACAGGAGGGGATGGGACAGGGCACGTGTAGTGTACGGGGCATCTGGCACGTGCAAGGTCAGACCCAGAGCACCAGGATGCCGAGCCTGCCTGCGGGCCGGGCACTCACGCCATCTTCATCCTGAACTCCAGCATCCTGGGATCACTGCTGACGAACATCAAGCGAGGCTGCGGGCTGGTCTTCTTCCCTGCAGGAATGGGCACGTTTCCTGCCCAGAGCCGGATGTACCACTTCCCTAAGAGCTGGAGGGGGAAGCCACTCCTCAGCAGGAATGAAGGGGCAGAGAGGCTGGGGCTGGATGGGAGCAGAGGCAGGCGCAGGCTTGGTTGGGGTCTCTGTGCAGGCTACAGGGTCTGAGACCTCAGAGTGGATGGAGAGGCCGCCTCTTCCTGGGCAGCGGGGGAGCCAGGCAGACCTACGCATGGCCCGCCTTCTCATGCCTCCCGGGAGGGGCTCTGACCAGCCCTGCACGAACACCCACAAGAAGCTGAGAGCAGGCACTTGAAGGACTAGATCTGACCTTTACGCTTAGGAAGATGAAGCAGCAGGATAGGGTAGGAAGCAGAACAGACAGATGCATAGGTGGGTGGTAGGTCCATGCTCCATTAAGCCTGGTCCCTTTGCTGACTTCAGTCACCACTGCTGGCCTGTGGGTGGCCAGTCCCTGCCTCCTGCCCCTACAGTCTCTCTAAGGATTGGACTCGCCAACATTGAACCAAAACCAGAAGGCAGTTGGTGTTGGCCCTAACCCTAACAGACACAAGACAGATGTAGGAGACCTGAATGCATGGCCCCACACCAGCCTCCCCGCCAGATTCACTTTATTCCTGGTTCCTAGGAACAACATGGCCCTGCTAATTATTTATCTCCTGTGCCCAGAAGCATAGGGTCAGGGTGAGGCCTGAGATGGCTGATCCCAGTCACTCTGTGAGGAGACCAAGGAGGATCCGGGCCAGAGTTTGGTGTAGAAAGGATCAAGAGAAACTAGAGTCCCAGAATCAGGTGGCCCAGAGCATGACAAGCCACTGGCCAAAGAGAGGAAAGGAAGACTTGGACAGTCATAATGAGGCAGCCCTGGATTTAGATAGATGAGCCCAGACACTGGACACGAGTCTCTAAAGGGACCCAGGATGTCTGGCCACCATTTTTGATTTGTTAGCTTCCGGGAAGAGAGCGTTCAAAGTGAAGGAGGCTGCCACCCGGTGCCTGAGTTGATTGCTGATCATCTCCAGGGCTTTCCTTGATCTTGACACAACACATGTCCTAAGTTTTTATAAGTAAAACAAACTTGGACAATCTAGGGTTTTCTGTCAGTCACCTCTCTTGAGCTTTCCTTTGGGAAACAAAAATTCTTCCCTGCAGCCACGGCTGAGAGGGGGCGTGAGGAGCGAGAGGGCTTCATGCATGCTAGGCAAACACTTTACCACTAAGCCACATTCCCAGCCCTGTATAATTTTTTATGTAAGTTAAATTCACACAAAACACATGGGTATGAATTTCTTTCATCTCTTTTATTCGTTTTCTGAAGTTATACTTCAGTACATAAATGTATAGATGTAACTGATTTCACTACTCTTTGCAAAGCATTGTATTCTGTAACCCTCATGCTAGAATATTCTATAATTTTAAAAAAATGAATCTCAAACCACAAAGAAAGGAGGACTTAAGTTGCAAATGTAAAGTGAAAGTGAGAAAGTTACCACTAGTTTTGTAGCAATAAAATGATTATAAGAGAATATGGTGTATCATTGCGCGCCAACAGCTGATAAAGGAACATTACTCAGCCATCAGCACGGAGCTCCACATATGCTAGAACGTAGACAGACCTTGAAACTGTTAAAATTCCACTTTTAAGGAACAACTAAAATAGGCAACTTCATAGACAAGAGAGGAGAAGCTACCACAGGCTGGGAGAAGGAATTGGAAGTCAGTGTTGAATAAATATGGAGTGTCTAAGTGGAGTAATACGTCACTTTGCCAGTTCATATGTCATGTCTCCCCTAAGCACTTCCTAAGGAAACCCACAGACAAAGGCTCTGGCATCAGTCCTTTGCTGCTGAGGCTCCTAGGAATCTCAAGCAAGGCCATGGGAAGGTAAAGTGGGCTTGTGCTGAGGTGCTGGCCTTGAATTTGTACTTGACACACCTGAGCTGGAGCATGTAGCTATTTCGGCTCTAAGTCTACATTAAAACCTGGGCTTAGCCTGCCCCCTAGTGTTCAAATAGCAGAAGTAACTACATGCACAAGTAAGATTGGATGGGGGGAACACACCCTGGCAAAGTTACAAGTGTGTACAAGTATGTGTTTACTCTGTCCCCTTGCCTTTCCTGGGATTCTGCCTCTGGTCTCAGCACACACTGCCTGACAGGGGGAAGGGTAGCTTGTTTAAACAAGTCTGATGGGCAGAAAAGCAAAATGGTGCTTGCTGCATGCAAGATGGAGTTACTCTGGCTAGGATTCAGAAGACACGTTTTACTACACCTGGGCACACGTGCTAAGACTTGTGATTTGTCATTACCATCCACCTCCAGGGGACAAGGCGCTGGTGGACAAAAGTAGGTAATGTCTGGGTCTCAACCAAGTTTTTGTAAAGACGTCTGTTTGTCCCCATGGTGCTGGCTCTCCCTAAGAAAAATGAGGACCACACAGAGAACCACAGGGCCCATGTGCACCTTCCTGGGCTCCCTCTACCCCAGCCTGTGACCCCTCAACGATTCCTGCTGTCCACTGAGGAGGAAAGGCCTGAGAGTCCTGTTCCTGGGCTCACCCAAGTATATGCAGACTTTTCTGAGAATGATGTCAGAGCAATGCTCTAGGGAATTCTGTGGCATCGTAGAATTGAGTGAAGCTGGAGATGGACTGTGAAGGTCAAGTGCATGCTGGGCAGCAAAGGACTGGGATGGGAGTGAGTACCAAAGGGGTTAGTTTAGCCTGTCTCCTAAACGTTCCTTCCAGGAGCCCAAGCCTCAGCTCCCCAGGGTTGCCAGTGGGGAAGCGGGACACGGCTTTGTCCTTCAAGGATGGAGACCGCCTCACTATGGAATCAAGGGCTGGAACTCCCCCAATGCCCATTTTACAAATGAAAGGCTGGAGATCAGGAGGGGACCAGCTACATAGAGATGCTGGGTGCCTACCTGTTGCCCCTGGGTGTGTCGGCCAGGCATCTGCTACTAGAACAAATGCCTGAGATGGCTAAATGAAGAAAGTTTTATGTGAAGTCACAGTTGCTGATGGGGTCCAGAGTGAAGTGGGCCTGTTGTCTGAGGGGTGTGCATGATGACCAGGAAAAGTCCAGATGCTCCTCCCACCCCCTGGCCCCAGGTCCTGCTTGGTATACTTTTTAAGTCGTGGCATGGAGGTAGGGGGACTCTTCTTCTATGTCCCCTGTGGCCGGGTGGACAGTCTGGACCAGGCGTGAGCTGGAGCAGCGCCCAGCCCACAGAGATAGCGGTGTCCTGTCTCGCTTGCCCCTCTGTTAAAGAACAATGACCAGAGAGATGCTGGCAGCCCCAAGGCCAGACCCAGGGACTCCACAAACTTAAACCAGGTAGGGAACACGCCTCAGGCGTTCCCTCGGGCCCCAGGGAGCCAGCGTGTGCACCTGCCAACAGAAGCAACCCCTTCCAGAGGCCCCCAGGGGTCCTGGCCTGCGTCCAGAACCTGCAGACTGAGAAAATATGTCCAGCCACACAGGAACCTGTGGTCCTCAAGGGACCCCTAAGCACCTGGAGGCTGTGCCCGGGCACAGCCAGATGCCAGACAGTCCTGGGTTTGTGGCTTCAAGCTGCTTTATGTCTCTGAGCAAACTCAGAACCTCTCTGAATACATTGTGGTTGATACTGTGTGTGTGAGAGAGAGACAGACAGGCAGACACAGACACAGAGAGACACAGAGAGACAGAGACCGATAGACAGACAGACAGACAGAACCAGAATTGAAATCAGAGCCTCTGGCTCCCGCTTGGCTTTTTCACTCAAGGCTGGTGTTCTACCACTTGAGCCACAGCTCCACTTCCATCTTTTTGCTGGTTAAGTGGAGATAAGGTCTCCAGGGCTAGCTTCAGACTGCACCTCGGAGCCCAGCCCCTGGCGTAGAGACAGCCACCTGCGCCTGGAGATGCAGCTTTGGCTGGCTGCTTTCTCCCCTCCCACCTCCCTCTCTTATTTACCCTCTCCATTTTCTTTTCTTAGTCCCAGATCCGGATTCAAACTAGGTACCTGCCGCTGCTTTCGCTCATTGGCTACCATTCTGCCAGCTGAGCCACACCTCCGGCGCCCTCTTTTGGCCAAGGGCCCCGTTTTGCGCCTTTCTCTGCCCCCTGCCCCCTCCGGGTGCTCGGCTGACCTTTGTGAGATGTCAGAGGTGGCCCTCGGGCCCTGGGGTGGACCCACGCCTCCCCCGGGGTCACTGCCCTGGGGTGGTCCTGCGGGTGTCACGGGTGGTCCTGCGGGGTGTGTCACGTGGGGGGGAACGGGTGGTCCTGCGGGGTGTGTCACGTGGGGGGGCCGGGATGACCCTGCGGGGTGTGTCACGTGGGGGGGCCGGGGTGATCCTGCGGGGTGTGTCACGTGGGGCCCGGGTGATCCTGCGGGGTGTGTCACGTGGGGCCCGGGTGGTCCTGCGGGGTGTGTCACGTCGGGGCCGTGAGCCCGGGAGGACCCGTCCTACCTCTCGCAGAGATGCCGGCGTCCGCCTTCCCGCCGCCGCCTCTGCGTCCTGGGACCGCGGTCCCTGGCCCCTTCTCCGCCAAACCCTGCCCCGGCTTCCGGCCCGCGCTCCCGGGCGGTCCGCGGTCCAGGCAGAGCCGCAGACGGCCGGCAGACGCCACTGCCCGGGCCAGCGACCCGACCTCGAGAGCCGGGTTGGGGCCGGGCGCGGAAGGCCGAACTCGAGAGCCGGGTTGGGGCCGGGCAGCGGCGGCGAGGCCCGGCGCGGCGGGCGGGGCGCGAGCGGCGGGCGGGGCGCGAGCGGGCGGGCGGGGCGCGAGCGGCGGCGAGGCCCGGCGCGGCGGGCGGGGCGCGAGCGGCGGGCGGGGCGCGAGCGGTGGGCGGGGCGCGAGCGGCGGGCGGGGCTGTGGCGCCAGGTGAGCGCAGTGGGCGGGGCGTGAGCGGTGGGCGGGGCTGTGGCGCCAGGTGAGCACAGTGGGCGGGGCGCGAGCGGCGGGCGGGGCGCGAGCGGTGGGCGGGGCGCGAGCGGCGGGCGGGGCTGTGGCGCCAGGTGAGCGCAGTGGGCGGGGCGCGAGCGGTGGGCGGGAGGTGAGCGCAGTGGGCGGGGCGTGAGCGGTGGGCGGGGCGCGACCGCGGTGGGCGGGGAGCGATGTGGGCGGGGCTATTTGCTAGTGGTAAGCAGGGGCGCGCGGGGAACGGGCTGTTGACCTGTGGTGGGCGTGGAGAGCGTAGTGAGCCGGACGCGCGTGTCCTCCCCCTTCCTTTGGTGGAGGATAGTAAGAGGGCCGAGCGCATGGGGGCGGGGGCGGGATGGGAGGGCGGGGCGCATGTGGTGGGCGGGATGTTTGTTTCTGGTGGGCGTGGCTATTTTGCCTGCGGTGGGCGGAGCGTCCCCCGCCCTGTGGTAGGTGTGGCCTATCGCGTGGGGGCGGGGCCTGGCGGGAGGGGCGGGGGCTGGCGGGAGCGCGGTTGGCGGGCGAGGATTTGGGGCATGGTTGGCGCCTGGGCAGGGCGCCTCCCGACGCCCCTCGCCGACTTTCCGGGCACACCCAACCCTCCACTGTCCACAGGGCAAAGTCCAACGTTCTCCGTCCACCGTCCGCAGGCTCCGACCCTCTCGGTCCTAGGCGCGCCTCGCAGGAGCCCCGCTCGTCCGCGTCCCCCGTTTCTGGGCTGGGGTACGTCCCTCTGTCCGGGCGCCGGTCCGGCTGTCGCGCCTCCCCCCTCCGTCCCCGCGCCCGCCGCCGAGCTCGGGGCGGCCCGCAGCCCGCCCCTGCGGGAGGCCGGAAATACAGGTACGCACCCCTGCTTCAGGCTCCGGGGTCGGCCCCCGGGCTAGGCGGGCCGGGGTCGGGCCGGGGTCGGGCCGGCGGACGATCAGCCTTAGGCCTGGGCCGGCCAGCGGCCGAAGCTTAACGGGTCGGGAAGCTGGGGGGAGGCTTTGAAGGACCCCGGGCACCGGTGGGAAGAGGGAGCGGGCTTGCCCGGGAGTGAGCTGGGTAACGGGCCGGAGCGCCGTCCTCCCACCCCTCCAGCCCAGGCCCCGGCGGGGAGGACTTGCCCAAGGTCATCCCGCCGGGGATTCGCGCGGCGCCTTCGCCTAGAAGAGGAGGAGGAGGCCGGGCGTGTCCCCGCGTCCCGCTGGCCCTCGGGGTCCTCCTCGCCCCGGGCGGCTCTGGAGAATCCTGAGCGCGGGCCCCCAGCATCACCGGGCCCTGCCGGGTGTCGTCCTGCTCCCTGGACGGGCAGTCCCCTGGCCCCCTGGAGTGAGACACCAGCCCGGGCCGGGGGCTGCTGCTTGCCTGAGTCCCGTCCCGGGGGACAGCGACCCAGCCACCGCCGCCTGTCAGCGTCCCAAAGCTGAGCCTGGGATTAGCTGGAGGGGAGAGAAGTGGGGTCCCCTTGCCAGAGTGCGGGGGCTGGGAGGCGGGGAGTCCGCTGCTCTGGAGTAAAGGAACTTCCTTTGCAGGAGTCATCTGGGCCTGAGAGAGGCTGGCTCAGAGCAGACCTGCCCAGAACCCCACAACCCTGGCAGGGAAAGCCCGACTGGACAAGGCTCAGGGGTCTCCTCGGGCGGCTCTGGCACAGCACCCAGCAATGTTCCACTGGAAACTAGCCCTGGTCCTGGGCTTATGTCTACCGGCCAGCCTCAGCCTCTGGGTCCTGTGGTAAGCTGCACCTTGGGGCTCTCTCCCCTGACCACCCTCTATATTCAACCCCAAAAACCTGGATTCCCTTGAAAGTTTCCAGGCCCCATCAATCCAAGCTGACTCATCAGCTTCCCACTCCCCTCCCCAGCCAGATTAATTTTGGCTTCCACATTTTGCCTCATACTGACATTTGACTTGCAATATCCTCTGCTGAAACTATCCTTCCAACTATGAGGATCCCTATTCCAGCTCTCCCTCCTTCCCTCCCCCCCATCATACACACACACACACACACACACACAGCCTTTGGAAAGGTCTAGGGCTGTACTCCACTCCCAATGGTTAGGTAAGGCTCAGCATGGAGAACATAAATGCCCCAGGAGTGAATAAGTAAATGGGTGAATCGATATCTACATAGCAGGCACTGTGCCATATTAAAGAAATAGATCCTAGGATGGCAGGGACCTCCCCTCCCACACACATACACTATGCACTATAGGGGGTTCCAATGTGTGCCAACTGGGTGTCAGCCTGTTGGGCAGAGCAGAGTCAATGGGTGTTTTTCCTTTCCAGGGTGTATGTTGAGAACTGGATGCCAGTTTCTTATATACCGTACTACCTCCCCTGCCCAGAGATATTGTAAGTATGGGATGGGGCATGTGTGGGCGGTAGAGTGCTTGCCTAGCATGCATGAAGCCCTAGGTTCGATTCCTCAGTACCACATAAACAGAAAAAGCCAGAAGTGGCGCTGTGGCTCAAGGGGTAGAACACTAGCCTTGAGCAAAAGAAGCTTAAGGACAGTGCCCAGGCCCTGAGTTCAAGCCCCAGGACTGGCAAAAAATAAAAGAAAGAGAAAACTAGACCTTAGGCTTGCTAGTCAGTCGCTCTACTGCTTGAGTCGTGTATGCGCCAGTCCTTTTCATCAGATAGGTTAGGGTCTTGCAATTTTGCCTAGTCTGCCTCAGATCAAAACTTCCGGCTTCTGCCTCCCAAGTAGCTGGGATTACAGGTGTGAACTACCACAGCCAGCTTTCTGCCCAATTTTGTACCCTATGTGGACACAGGAACTGATTAACATTTGGCGAAATAAAGCCTTCTTCACTTTGTGGATGTAATTTTTTTTTTTTTGACAACTGAGTGAAAAAAATGGATTGGGACAGAATCAAGGGGCATCTGGCTCCATGGTCTTTCCTTTTTTTATGACAGCTACAGGAAAATTAAATATCTGAATTATAAGCTACTAATTAACAACAAAGTATGTTTTATTGTTATACATTATACATGTACTATGTATATACGTGTTTATTATTAAACATGGTCTATAATAGTGTCTCAATTCATTTCCTATTGTAAATAACACCATGCCACAGACCCAGGTAGAAAGAAAAATTTTTTTTTTTTGGGTCCAGTTGTGGGGCCTGAACTCTGGGCCTGGGTGCTGTCCCTCAGCTCTTCAGCTCAAGGCTAGCACTCTACCACTTGAGCCATAGCACCACGCCCGGCTTTTTTCTTTGTGCTTATGTGGTGCTGAGGAATCGAACCCAGGGCTTCATGCATGCAAGGCAAGCGCTCTACCACTGAGCCACCTTCCCAGCCCCAGAAAGAAAAATTTTGAGTCAGGTTCATACCTGCCATACAGCTGCTCAGGAAGCTGAGATTGGGAGAATCTCGGTTCAAGGCCAGCCCAGGCAAAAAGTTCACATGACTTGTCTCCACCAATAAAAATCTGGATATGGCGATGTGCTGCTGCCATCCCAGATGCCTAGGGAACATACATAGAAGGACCATGGTCCAGACCAGACTGGGCAGAAAATGAGACCCTGTCTGAAAGATAATGGAGCGAAAAAGGCTGGAAGAGTAGCCCACGTGGTAGAGGGCCTGCCGATTAATCACAAGGCCCTTCATGAAGAAAGACAGAGAAAGAGACAGACATTTATTTTGGTTTATGGTTCTGGTCCAAGGTCGAGGAGGTGCATCTAGTGAACTCTGTGCTGGCAGGGCCCCACAGTGGCATGGGGCATTGGATGGTGAGGCACAGGAAGTATACTATAAGTTCCCACTCCAGGAAATAGCATAGTGAGCCTATTAAATGTGAGGATTAACTATAAACAAAGCCAGCCGTGGCGTCAGTGGCTCACACCTGTCATCCTAGCTACCCAGGAGTCTGAGATCTGAGGATCAAGGTTCAAAACCAGCCCAGGCAGGAAAGGCCATGAGACTCTTATCTCCAATGAACCACTCAGAAAACCGGAAGTGGCACTGTGGCTCAAGTGGTAGAGCGCTCGCCTTGAGCCAAAGAGCTGAGGGACAGTGCCCAGGCCTAGAGTTAAGCCCCATGACTGACAAAAAAATAAACAGTGCCCTGGGATACACTCAAACCACATCCAAACCATAATAGTGAACAAGCTGGAGCCAGGTACCAGAGGCTCACACCCGTAATCGCAGCAACCCAGGAAGCTGAGATACAAAGATTGTGATTTGAAATCCGCCAGAGCAGAATGTCTGTGAGGATCTTTGTTAGGAACAATCTAGTGGACCTAAGGAGAGAAAGAAGGCAGAGACCTCAGCAGACCAGAACAGGTTTTAATCATGGCTGCAGAGGGACTCTATATAACATCAAGCAGGGTTGGGTTAGGGTTTTATACATTCTAGGGTGAGACTCTGGAATTTCTTTGTCCTGTCCTGTTTGGGATTTACGGTGCAAACAGTTCCATTTGGAGTTTTATGGTAGGGATATCATCCTGATTTCAGATAGGGTTAGGGGTGAGGTTTTCCTGAGAACAGGAGAGGCCCCTGGGGAAGGTGGTCAGTGGGCCATGGGAGAAGCAAAGAGTTAGGAGAATGAAGCAAATTCCCATCATTTGAAACCCTGACGGGGTATAAAAGGTTGAGGGATGTCGTGGTCTTTTCTGGCTACTACCTGCTCACATAGGGGCACTAAGGAGTCACTGGGTCTGGGGTCCTCAGGGTCAGGGTCTGCACTGGGCAGGGCAGGATGGTACAAGTGAAGCCTCCAGTTGCCTGCTATAATAGGATGTCCTTGTCTTGCTCCCAGGTAGTATCCTGAGTGAGGGCTGTTATCCTGTTAAAGAGAAACTTTTGAAAAATGTTGAGAAAAACAGGGTCCAAGAAGGAGGAGTAAGAGAATAATTGGTCCTAATAAAGAGGCCAGCCAGGGGGACCATGGTGAGAGGGAGCCCCACCACCATGTCCTTTGGGATGATTCCCATCATCTATTGAGATGTTCCTGCAACTGAGTTGAGATCAAACAAGAGGCGGACAAGGTGGCAGGACCAGTTGATATGAATGACACAGGAGAACACACCCTGGTCACAAGCCAGAAAAGTTCCATTTGGAGCACAAACCCAGTTGTGACCTATTACAGGGGAGGAGGAATTTCCATATAGCTGAACTGGGGGCAGGAGGGGACTGTCTATAGAGTTTCTGGTGACTGGGTAGGGAAGAACATGGTTGACTGGTTAAGAAGCTAGGGATGGATTGGAGTGATTAAAGGCCCAGTGGGAGGCCTGGAAGATTTCCTGTAAGTAGAATATAGAAGTCTAGATTATAGATTTCTGGACCACAGAGTATGGATGGGAGACCCAGGAAGGTGCCAAGGCAAATTGTCCTGAGTCCAAGACTCACTATAAATAGAAATAGCAGTTAACACAGGCAAGAATGTAAGTTCCTGTCCAGTTAGAAGATACACAGGAATGGACATTAGATAGGCATGCTTATGAACTATTTTCTTTTGATCTACCAGCTCTTGATTACTTTTTTTTTTTTTTTCTTTTTGGGTCCGGTCGTGGGGACTGAGCTCTGGGCCCGGGCACTGTCCCTCAGCTCTTCAGCTCAAGGCTAGTGCTCTACCACTTGAGCCACAGCGCCACTTCTGGCTTTTTCTGCTTATGTGGTGTTGAGGAATCGAACCCAGGACCTCATGCATGCAAGGCAAGCGCTCTACCACTGAGCCACCTTCCCAGCCCCTCTTGATTACTTTTGAAGGGACAAGCACAAATCCATTTAGGATCTGTCACCATCCCCTCTTATCTGAGCAGCTCTTCCCAACTGCCTCTGGATGGGCCCTTGTCACCAGGACCAGCTCTGTCCCTGTGGGTCCCCTTCTCCTTGCTAGGATAATGTCCAGCAAAAATAGGATGGCCCATCTGGCGTTTTTGTGTTTTGTTTTGTTTTGTTTTTTTTTGTCGGTCGTGGGGCTTGAACTCAGCTTGGGCACTGTCCCTGCGCTCTTCAGCTCAAGGCGAGCAATCTACCACTTGAACCACAGCGCCACTTCCGGTTTTCTAGTGGTTTATTGGAGGTAAGAGTCTCACGGACTTTCCTGCCTGGGCTGGCTTTGAACTGAGATCCTCATATCTCAGCCTCCTGAGTAGCTAGGATTACAGGCGTGAGCCACCAGTGCCCGGCCCATCTGGCATTTTTACTTGTTGCTGGGATAGCATGTCCAAGTTGGCCGAATCCTACATTGGAGGGAACTGAATGACAAATGGAATGAGGGTTTGTGCCAATAGCCTCCTTTTTTTTTTCCAAGTGAAGCAAGAAGATCAATATTGAAGGAGATCAGTAGAAATAGTTTTTAAGCAGGCTTACCTGGAACTTATTAAGAATCAAAGTTAAATCTGACAAACTTGTGGAGTCATCTGTCCCTCTGTGGGTCTGACTATGAGAGCTACAGAAGATCAAATATGCAAAGGTAAAACTCAATAGTAGTCATGATGAGAATTTTGAAACAACTGATTGAAGAATCTAGTTCTTAATTTCTTTATTTTCCTTTGTGCCAGTCTTGGGGCTTGAACTCAGGGCCTGGGCACTGTCTCTGAGCTTCTTTTGCTTAGGACTAGCACTCTACCACTTGAGCCACAGTGCCACTTCCACCTTGTCTGTTTATATGGTACTGAGGAATCGAACCCAGGGTTTCATGCATGCTAGGCAAGCACTCTACCCCTAAGCCATATTCCCAGCCCCTATTCTTAATTTCATATAGCACTTTAGGATACTGAGATTAAAAACATTGTAGATGCCACTAGCCCTTTGTGATTACAACAAAGAATGTAGAAACTGCTTGGTGTCCTTTAGCACTTATCCAATGTGGCTTATCTATTTGGGAAACAGGCATATTAGACAGCAAAAGATGCCTTTTTAGTTTTACATAATTATCTAAAGTGTGATCATTTGATAGCCCTTGACATAAATACTTAAGCATTACTTTACCTTCATAGATGGACATAAAGCTGCCTCCTGGCTTGCTTTGGGCTAACTTAAAAATTTTCTGAACTCACATAACATAGTTTTTTTTTTAATATAATGTCATAACTCTTAGGCACATTTGTTTGCACCCAAATCTGATGAGCTTCTTTGTGGGTTGAGTTTAAAACTGCCCCATTTTTTCCTCATGGCCTGTGGAGGTAGTTGAGTTTCCATTACCTTAGAACTGCAGGATGACTCTTCTCACAGTCGTTTACTGTTACTCCACCCAGAGCCAGGCTGCCTAGGCACAGAAGTTTGCTAGGTTTTTATCACAATCCAAACTGTCCTTCCTCCTTGCCACGGAGTTCGGCTCACATTCTAAGTATAATTAATTACCAAGGGGGCTACTCCCTAATTTTTTTTTCAAAGGTTTACCGTTTCTCCATCACAGATGGCTGGGTGTGGGGCTGGGAACAGAGTGTCTGGCAGACACAGCTGGAGGAGGTTGATGAGCTCAGTGGAAAGCTCCCACTCAGAAAGGGGCCTCATTCCTTTTACTCCTTCCATTGATAAATATTATTTATCCTTCTAACAAGCAGCACTTGACTTTTTTTTACTTTTTTCTGGCAGGCCTGGGGCTTGAACTCAAGGTCTAGGTGCTGTCCATGAGTACTCTAGCACTTGAGCCACAGCGCCACTTCTGGCGTTTTTGAGTAGTTTATTGGAGAGAAGAGTTTCATTGGGACTTGTCTCCCAGGGTTTGGCTTTGAAAGCACCAGCCCCGAAAGCTACACAGACACAGGAACACAGTCACATACCGAGAAAGGGATTTATTGTCAGCAGGGGTCTGACAGGCTAGCTCTCAGGACAGAGAGTAGCAGCAGCCTGTCCCTGGGTAAGGCAGTACTTATTGTCTAGGGGACTGGCTCAGGTGAGATGTGAGAGCCGAGTATTCCATTATGGTGGGCTAAGATTTATGGCAGCTGCCCAAAGAGTAGGTAAGGAGGCCTGCTGCTACCATTGATGGCTGTAACTGACCAAATGGAGGAAGCTGGTTACCTGCCTGCACCAAAAGGGCCCTTTGTCTGCCAATCTGGGGAGAAGAGCATGTCAGACTAACAGCCTTGGAACCATGAGCCTCAGATCTCAGTCTCCTGTAAGTAAGGAGGCCAGGTCTGGCCGGCGCCATATTGGCCACATGGTGGTTGGTAGGGTCTGGCATCTTGTTTTCATGCTGGGGGAAGGAACCCTCCCTCCCCCATCACCTGCCTCCCAGGTAGTGGGCATGCCCAAACCCCTAGAGGCAGGCTGGGGCAGGCACTTGGATGATAGGTTAATGAATCTGTCAGTCTAGTTCCTGGGACTGGGAATTTCCTAAGCATCTGCCTGCCCCCTGTGTGGACCTATTTAGGCCCAGACCAGCCTAGCCACCAGACTCCATGCCACGTGGTCACTGTGATTGTGTCCTGTGTCCTGTCTCCAGTCATCATGGAGTCCCAATTCAGCTCTCTATTAATTGGCTTGTTGGTATTGTTTTTGTTCTTTCTTTCCTCTTTAGCATGTTTCCTGGCTGTGTACCTTTATTTGCGAGCTACAGACCTTTGTAACAACTGGCATCCTGCAGCCTGTTAACTGTAAAGACTTCAATATTCTATATTTTAAAATATGGCTTCCAGGATGATTTACCTTACAACATAAGCAGCACAGAAAGTTACAACTGATGTCAAAAGACAAATAATTTCAGGAAATATCAGTACCAAAATGTATCAGTATTCAAGATAGAAACACTTGGTTTGCTAGAAAAGACTTTTTCTCACACCATAATGACAGTTTTTATGCTTTAAAATGAGGTTTGAGCATGCTCACACACACTTGTGCACAAAAGTTTTAAGACACACTTAGGTCTTAAAAGTGAAAGTCAGCTATAAAAGCCAAGAGTTGGTGTCTGACTTTGGGAAGTCTTGTTTTTCCTCTTTGGTTTCTTCATCCTGATAAATATGCTAAAGGCGTTGATGGCCACGTTAAACAGCTCTTTGTAGAAAGTTTGGTCAGCTTGTTGCTATGAATACATTTACAAGACAAAGAAAGCTACTTTACTTTGCTTCCAGCCACCCCACCCAGTATCAGCCACTCAGGCTCTGCAGGCAATGGGGCAAAGGTGGACTGAAGAAGTTTGCCTGGAGAGGACAGTTTCAGCTAAGAGAATCTGGATGACAGAGAGGAAGAACATAGCAACAGGAGCAGGAAGGAAAACAGGCTTGGACTTAGGGAACCCCTGACCACTTGCCACCCCATTGGAGAAACTTGTATCTTACAATATTGTTGGGTCAAAAGTGCTGTATTCAGGCCAGTGATTGCAAATTACCTCTTGGTACTGAAGTCAGATTTCTAAACTGTTAAGCTTTTTTCTTTTGTGATTGTCCAATTGATGCTGAGGCCAAATTTTTATGCAAAAGCCGATATGTTTCTTTCTTTTTTGGGGGTGGGGAGGAGCCCAGTCATAGGGCCTGAACGCTGTCCCTCAGCTCTTCAGCTCAAGGCTAGCACTCTACCACTTGAGCCACAGCGCCACTTCCGGCTTTTTTCTTTTTGTTAATGTGGTGCTGAGGAATCAAACTCAGGGCCTCAGGCATGCAAGGCAAGTGCTCTACCACTGAGCCATCTTCCCAGCCCCATGTTTCTTTTGATTTTAGGTCTGGTTTCAATCCCGGAACAACTAGTCCTCAAGAAGGAACTTAGAGGGGGTTCTGGGACCTAGCCTGTGTCACTCTTGAGAGCACCAGCCAAAGGGCAGCCGCTGGGATGGACAGCTGCAACCCCATGTCCTTACAAGCCAAACCCCTGGGGACGTGGGATCCTCTACAGAGGGACTGGGCATCCCCAAAACCAATCAGTCAGAGGGAGCAGTCCCTGGGGACCTACAAACAAAAAACAGAAGTTTCTTTCTTGGGGGACCTTCGAGAGGGAAACTGGAATCTTCACTTTGCAATGCCAAGAGAGAGGTGGTGAGTACAGGCAAGCCAGTGGCAAAGGATCTCTGGTCTGGAGGTAGAGAGAGAGAGAGAGAGGTGATGTGGGGAAAGCATGGGCTAATAGCAGCGTTTACCAACCCAGCCAATGAAGACCCAGGCAGGCAGCTGAAGCTGAGGCCTGACCGAGTGGAGGCATCCACTCACGCACAGGCTGCAGTTTAGTGGCAGCGTGGGGGGATGGGCAGGGGGCGGGGAGCTCTTGAACCCCTGTTAGCCTTGAGGGACTGTCTGGCTCTCTGAAAGTGGCAGGAGGAGGGAGGCAAAAGAGGGGAGACAGAGAGAGACACAGCATCCCTTAGATGAGAGTCCTCCTCCGGGACACTCTTCCGGTCAGGGAACCATCTGTTAGGAAACTAAATCATCAGCTAGGAAAGATCAAACGGACAAAAGGAGAGAAAGGAGGCAGAGACCTCCGCAGACCAGGTTTTAATCTTGGCTACAGAACGACTCCATATACCCCCAGCAGGGTTGGAGAAACAAAGAGAAAGAAAGAATGGGGAGTGGGGGGGGAAGGGGTTAGGTTTTTATACATTCTAGAGTGAGACTCTTTGGGATTTCTTTGTGCTGTCCTGTTTGGGGATTTGTTGTCCTAACTGCCCTGCTTGGGATTTATGGTGCAAACAGTCCCGTTTGAGGACTTACGGTAGGGGTGTCATCTTGATGCCGGCGGTCCCCCACGCTCAGATGAGGTCAGGGGTGAGGTTTTCCTGAGAACAGGAAGGCCCTGGGGAGGGCAGTCAGTGGGCCTTGGGAGCAGCACGGAGATTCCATCACGCTTCTCTCCAATTAACCACCAAAAACCAGAAGGGGAGCTGTGATTCAAGTGATAGCGCACCAGCCTTGAGTGAAAAGCTAAGGGACAGTACTCAGGACTTGAACTCAAGCCCCCAGTGCTGGCATATACCACATTACCACCCCCCCCCAAAAAAAATGTCCAGCCAGGGGCTGGTGGCACATACCTGTAATCCTAGCTACTCAGGAGGCTGAGATCTGAGGATCGTGGTTCAAAGCCAGCCTTGGCAGGAAAGTCTGTGAGACTCTTTATCTCCAAATTAACCACCAGAAAACTGGAAGTGGCCCTGTGGTTTAAGTGGTAGAGAACTACACTTGAACTAAAGAGCTCAGGGACAGTGCTCAGGCCCAGAGTTCAAGCCTCACAACTGACCAAAAAAATCATCACTGGAGAATTAGCTTTTATGTTTTGTTTTTTGTTGGTAGTAGGGCATGGGCGCTGTCCCTCAGCTCTTCAGCTCAAGTCTAGTGCTCTACCACTTGAGCCACAGTACCTCTTCCAGTTTCCTGGTGGTTAATTGGAGATAAGAGTCTCCACGGACATTCCTGCCCAGGCTGGCTTTGAATCAAGATCCTCAGATCTCAGCTTCCTGAGTAGCTGGGATTACAGGTGTGAGCCACTAGCATCTGGTGAGAATTAGCTCTTGTGACAGTGAAGGCTAGACAGACAAGTCTCAGCACCCAGTGCAGAGTGGAACTTGTGGACCAGGAGTGGGATTTCTTTTGAGGAACCATCAGTTCTTTCCTGAAGGCCCTGGAACTAACAAGGTGGATCCATCCAGCTTTCCCAAAGAAATTTCCTTCATCTAGAACCAGCCCATACAGGTGCATCATCTATGCCAAGATGATGGGCACCAGTAATGGCAGTCACCATTACTGGGGTTAATCGGCTCACCCAGAGTCCTGGTTCTCAGGCTTTTGTGGCTGCTTAGTCCTGCCCAGTGCCTATGTGGCTGAAGAGGCATGCGCTTTGGGGCCTGCAGGGCTGCATCGCAGACTGCCAGACGCTGGCTGTCTTGTTGGCCCTGTTGGAGAACCCAGCAGATCCCAGAAAATGGGTGGAGCTATGGGAGGGGCTAGAGGGAGTTGCTGGAACCCCTGTATTCATGAGCAGCACCAACAGCTCTCTCTCTCTGTTGCCTCTGCACCAGCAACATGAAGCTCCAGTACAAGGGGGCGGAGCCAGCACAGCCTGTGGGCGGGTGAGTAGCCGTCCTTCCCCTCTGTGGTCCCTGGGGAAGTGAGTGTTGTCCCTCACACTGGCCCTTCTTTTTGTGGCAGGTTGGAGTACCTTCAGCCCAAGCTGCTGGAGCAGAGGTCAGTATCCGAGACGTGGCAGGGGAGGGGAAGGACCGACAGCTCTTATGTAAGGATTGAGGAGATCCAGTGTGAGGGTGGCCCTGGGAACTACGAGTACCCCAGACCCGAGCTTCCGCTCTGTTCCTTACCAGCTGTGTGACCACAGGATCTTTTGTAGGAGGCTGGAGGAGCAGATGGAATGGTATTGTAGCCAGGTACCCTGGTGCCCAGCTGTAATCTCAGAACTTGGAGGGGCAGGGGCAGGAGTATCATGATTTCAAGGCCAGCTAAGGCTAGGGAGGGAGGAACAGAAGAAGAAAGGAAAGGAAAGGAAGGAGGGAGGGAGGGAGAGACAGAAGAAAGAAAGAAGGGAGGATGGAAGGAAGGAGGAAGGATAAGGAGAAAGAAGGATAATGTGACACATGCTTAAGTGCTCATCACCCTCATGCTGCCCTCTGGCCGGCACGGGGAACTCCAGGTGCTAGCTGTTATCTCCACTTTCCACACAGGGAAACTGAGGCCCAGTGTCAGGGACCAGGTTGACCCAAGTCACACAGTGTGAGGAGGAGAAAGTCAGGGCCAGGACAGCCAGGCTTCAGGAGTGGGGGATGGAGTGCCCTCAGCTCTTGTATACACATCCCCCCCCCACCCCGCTAGGCCCACGGAGCTGCTGATGCTGACACCCTGGCTGGCGCCCATTGTCTCCGAGGGCACCTTCAACCCAGAGCTGCTGCAGCACCTGTACCAGCCGCTGAACCTGACCATCGGGGTCACCATGTTTGCCGTGGGGAAGTGAGTAGTGGGCGAGGCGGGAGGCAGCGTCTCCTGGGGCAGCTGGGGCTGGCAGTCCAGAGGAGAGGCAGGCCCTTCTCATAGGCCCAGCAGGGTGCTGAGCAGACTGTGACAGGGGAGAAGACCCCTGTGGAGGGGTCCTACCTCAGTGTGTGTGCACGTGCAGGTCCGCACACACACAGATCCCAGAGCTTGAACTCCAGGCCTGGCCGCTGCTCAAGGCTGGTGCTCTACCACTTGAGCCACTGTTCTACTTCCAGCATTTTGGTGGTTAATTGAAGATAAGCGTCCCATGGATATTTTCCTGCCTAGACTGGTTTCAGACAACAATCCTTAGATCTCAGCTTCCTAAGCAAGTGGGATTCCAGGCATGAGCTACAAGCACCCAGCTGGACTTGTCTGTAGGTCCGCGTGCGAGCACATTTGTCCTAAGCACTGTGGTCAGTGGGTAGGTGACCCCGGGAAGCCATGCCATCCTCTTCTCCACGCCCTCTACAGCTGCACCTGCCTTCCCTTGATTCTCCCCGCTACTTGTTCCTCGCTATTTCCTTCCTGCTCATCTTCACTGTTCCTGCCTGTAACAAGCAAGGTAAAAATAACCAAGTAATAAAACAGGAAGGACTGGGAGAGAGTGAAGGAAGGGGTGACATTGTCCAAAAAGAAATGTGCTTTTAGGACAGGGAAAGTGGCTTAGTGGTAGAGTGCTTGCCTCGCGTGCATGAAGCCCTGGGTTCAATTCCTCAGTACCACATACACAGAAAAGGCTGGAAGTGGTACTGTGGCTTTCAAGTGGTAGAGTGTTAGCCTTGAGCAAAAGAAGCTCAGGGACAGTGCCCAGGCCCTGAGTTCAAGCCCTGGGACTAGCAAAAAAAAAAAAAGAAGAAGAAGAAATATACTCATTACCTGACTTATTAACTGTAACCCCTCTGTACATCACCTTTATAACAATTAAAAATTTAAAAATAGTGGTGCGGGGTGCTGGTGGCTCATGCCTGTAACCCTAGCTACCCAGAAGACTGAGATCTGAGGATCACGGTTCAAAGCCAGCCTGGGCAGGAAAAGTCCATGAGACTCTTCTCTCAAATAAGCCACCAGAAAACCAGAAGTGGCACTGTGGCTCAAGTAGTAGAGTGCTCACCTTGAGCTGAAGAGCTGAGGGACAGCGCCCAGGCCCAGAGTTCAAGCCCCAACAACAACAACAAAAAGTTAAGAATATAACAGGGAAGGTTATGGGCAGATTATGAAAATGGAGGATTATGAGAATCCCTGAAAATATTGCCCGGCACTCCAGAAGAGCTCAACAAAAGCTTGTGTTGCTTATGACTGTGGTTTTCACATTAAGGCTGGGAGCTGGTTGCTCATGGCTGGATTCCTAACTGCTCAAGAGGCTGAGATCCAGGGAACCATAGTTCAAAGCTGGTCAGGGCAGGAAAGTCTGCAAGGCTCTTTATCTCCAGATAACTAGAAAACAAAGAAACAGGAATAGAGGTGTGGCTCAAGTGGTAGAGTGACCACTGAGCAAGCAAGCCAAGCAAATACAAGGTCCTGAGTTCAAACCCCAATACAAGCAAAAAATAAGTAAACAAACCACCAGTGAGGATCCACCTTACAACAGTCCTAAGGGCACAGTTCAGGTTGAATATCCCTGATTTAAACTGGATGTGGGAAATTTACCTAGAACTCACCCACAAAGGTTCCCTAATTCAAACGCATGAAGCTGGGTTTTCAGACTCAGGTCACTGTAGGAATTTGACAGATGAGCCCACGAGGACCCTAAGGTTAGGTTTGGGTGGCTGCCTGAGGTGGGGAGCTGGGGGTGGGCCGGAGCCCTGGACCCCACACACTGTGCTGGGCCGTGGTGCTGACAGGACCACCGGTCACCAGGTACAGGCCGTTTGTCCAGCACTTTCTGGAATCAGCTGAGGAGTTCTTCATGCGCGGTTTCCAGGTGCACTACTACATCTTCACTCCCAAACCCGAAGCCGTCCCCAGCGTCCCACTGGGCCCTGGCCGCCACCTCAGCGTGATTCCCACCCAGGACCACTCCCACTGGGAGGAGATCTCCATGCGACGGATGGAGATGATCAGTAAGCACATTGCTGGGAGGGCCCACCGGGAGGTGGACTACCTCTTCTGCCTCCATGCAGACATGACCTTTCGGAACCCGTGGGGCCCTGAGACCCTGGGGGACATGGTGGCTGCCATCCACCCAGGCTACTTCTCTGTACTCCGCCAGCAGTTCCCCTATGAGCGCAGGAGAGCTTCTACTGCCTATGTAGCAGACAATGAGGGGGACTTCTATTATGGTGGGGCAGTCTTTGGTGGGCGAGTGGCCAACGTGTATGAGTTTACCAGGGGATGCCATATGGCTATCCTGGCAGACAAAGCCAATGGCATCGTGGCAGCCTGGCAGGAAGAAAGCCACCTGAACCGGCGCTTCATCTCACACAAACCATCTAAGGTGCTGTCCCCTGAGTACCTGTGGGATGACAGGAAGCCCCGGCCACCCAGCCTGAAGCTGATCCGCTTCTCCACGCTCGACAAGGAGACCAGCGTGCTGAGGAGCTAACTGTGGACAACCTGGGGACACACAGTCCTGCAGCCCTAAGATAGGTGAAGGAGAGCCCCGTCCTGCCTGCCTCATGGAAATCCAACCAGGAAAATGGGTGTGCAGGAGCGGCTGTGCTCTGACCAGTCTGGCACAGGAATGGTCAGGAATCAGAAGATGAGAGGTTCAAAGGGCAGGGCTCAGGCAGGAGCAGCGGGCGTCAGAGGGGCAGGCCTGGGGTTTCCACCATCTCAGAGTGCCTGGAATTCCGCTGTGTCCCCACTTCTTACATAAAGCCTTGCTTGAAGTTGTACGTGTTTCAACACATGGAAAGCACTCTGGACCCCTTTGGCTTCCCGAGTCCTGGGTACTAGGTCCTCCCTCGGGACCTCAGAACAATTCTGAAGTGTTTTTTTACGCCCGTGCCCCGGTGGCCTGACTGGTTGCCTCCTTTCTAATTGAGTTAGGAGTTGTTTCATCAAAGGTGGTGTGTACGAGGCGCTAGCAGCTTTTTGCCTGTCTACCTTGGCTGTTCTGCCAGTCAGACGGTTCTGGGGATACAGGAAGACTGGATTTCAACTACAATCAGCTAGGGGAGCAAGGACAGTCATTCCAGCAGACCTGAGCCACAGTTGGCTGCTGCCTCATGCAGGAATTGATCTGGGCGAGTCCTGGTGAAGCCCAGGCCTGCAGACAGATGTGCCAAACACCTGCCTGTGGAGCCCGCCAGAGAGCTTCCTGTATGTGGCTCCCAGGCCAGGATTAGAGGGTCTGCCAGTGTGGCTGTTCCAGCCAGGACTCAGAGGGACCTCAGAGGCCTGTGGAGCTTCTGTCTGCTCAGTGGGGCAGAGATGGGGTGTGACATGGGCCTAGTGCCTACTCCCCTGGAGACACAGTGTCTTGCATGACAGGAAGAAGACACAGGGTGAGCTGGAGGTACACCCTGCAGCCAGGCAGCATCCCAGCCTGACCTCTACCCTGGCAAGCCTAGGGGTCAGTCTTGAGTCCACTTCTTCCTACAACCGACAGCTTTGCTGGTAAGCGGGGCCAGATCACAAGATAGGGCTGGCAGAGTGGCCAGTGTCAGCATACACCCTAGGCTGGAGGGAACTAGAGTGGCTTCCTGGGCCGAGGGATGATAGACCCTGGCTTCTGTCCCTGGTAGGGAGCATCTGCCGGGGAATGGGAGCATAAGACTTGTCAGCAAAGCAGGGCTGGGTTGAAGAAGCAGACCCTGAACCTGGGAACTGTCAACCTTGTCCTGAACTCACTGCCAGCTACCTCTGTGCCCGGGCTCAGCCAGCTTGGTTGGTTGGCACAGCCTCTCCTAGTCCGACTGTGGGTGTCTGCAACCTGGGCTAATCCCACAGGCACTCTGGCTAATTCTACTCCATCCTAGAATATGACCCTCACACAGCCCAGAAGTTGGTTTTCTAGAAGGGTGAAGGGCCTGGTTTATGAGCTGTAGAAGAGGTTTGACTCCTCGGAGGAAAGTGACCAGAGACAGTCCCAATGGGGACCATTTTGCCCCAGATTAGAGCTTTGTATGAGGACATCCACCAAAATGGCCAGGGTAGATCAAACACTTGTGGCTCTCACCTGTCATCCTAGCTACTCAGGAGGCTGAGATCTGAGGATCGCTGTTCAAAGCCAGCCCAGGCAGGAAAGTCTGTGAGACTTCCAGAAAACTGGAAGTGGCACTGTGGCTCAAGTGGTAAGGTGCTTGTGTTGAGCTGAAGAGCTAAGGGACAGTGCCCAGGCCCAGAGTTCAAATCCCACAACCCACAAAGAGAAATAGAAACCTAAAATTACGAATTTATAAATGTTTGCAAATCTCCACCCCCACTCTGAGCCTTAAACTTCCCTTCAGGAAGAGTGCTTCCCTAGTCACACATTACCTTCAAAATCACAGCGCAGCCCACAGCGCCTGGCCCAACACACCCTTTCCCACCGCACTGGTAAGTCAGGCCTGGTCAGCTCACCAGGCCAACTTCCTGGCCCGTTCCTGACATCACAGCCTCTTGGAAACCTGCCTTGATCTGTGCAGTGCGTGCTTTCCCACACTTCCCCCGGCTCACAAGGCCTTATTTACAATACAATGTTGCACCCTCCCCAGGAGTGAGGCTGAGGAGGTCACCCGTTAGCCCTGGCCAGCTGGTGTTCTCTGGCACCCAGGTACCCATGAATCCTTGTGGGAATGGCTGGATGGGAACAGATGAGCAAACACCGCTTTAGGAGTTCGCACCTGTGTGATGGGGTACAGGTGTGTCCACCCCACTGAGCCTCAAGGACTAAACAAGATGAATGCTAGGAGACTTTCGGATACCTGCCCTTCCGAGGCAGCAAGGGTGACGTGTCACTAGTAGCAGCAGGCTTGGTCTGGGAGGAGGTGAGCTGCCAAAGCACCCAGTACACAGGGTGGGAGGTGGGGTAGGTGGAGGGGGGCTTGGGGATGTGGCTCAGTTGATAAAAGAGTGCTAGGGCAGTAAGTAAAAGTCGAAGATACCAAGTTGGAGTCCTGGTCTCAGACTTAAAAAAAGGATTGGGAAGGTGGCTTGCCTTGCATGCATGAGGCCCTGGGTTTGATTCCTCAGCACCACATAAACAGAAAAAGCTGGAAGTGGCGCTGTGGCTCAAGTGGTAGAGTGCTAGACTTGAGCTGAAGAGCTGAGGGTCAGTGTCCAGGCCCAGAGTTCAAGCCCCACGACTGACAATAAAAAATAAAAATGGACTCCTAGGAGCTCCAAAGACCACATCCCGGGCTTCTGTGAAGAGCACAGTGTCGGGGTCCATGGACCTGAGTTCCAAACACAGCCCGGCCCCACCACAGCTGTAACAGGCCTGCTCACGGGTGACTTCTCAGAGCCTGTGTCCCCAGTGGGTCTAGGATTGCGCACGACAGCGCTGTGAGCGCGGGAAGACAGGAGGCTGGTGGAGAAGAGGGGTGACTTCAGTGCGCAGGCACAGGGCCACACCTCTGCCCGTCGGACGCGTGCTGGAAAGGGGGGCTGACCCCCTAGTCCCCTGGGCACAGCTGGTGCGGTCACTGAGAGCAAGTGGCAGGTGAAGCTAGATGAGGGGGTTAGAGCGAGGGGCGGGGACGCCCTGGCCTGGGCCCCGCAGGTGGCAGGGGGAGCGGAGCGGAGGCTGGGAGGAGAGGGAGGGTCACGTGCGCGCGCCGCCCGCGGTCCCGCGCAGGCCCCGTGCGCGCGTCT
>NW_012267271.1:8128879-8151812 GCF_000151885.1 Dipodomys ordii | reverse complement strand
CTCTGGGAGTCCCGGGCCCCGCCCGGGGGCTGGCGATGAGCTGCCGAGGCCGAGGATGATGGTAGATTGCCAGGTGAGTCCGCGCGGGGCCCGCGGCCTCGCGGCGCCCACGCACAGCGCGCTTACGCAGTTCCGCGTCCAACCGTCCCGGCACCCCTGGGAAACTGAGGCTCGGGCGGAGGCCGGGGCCGCCCCCCATCCTCCTGGGCCCCCGGCGTTTGCTTCGAGAAGGACAGCGCCTGAGGTCCCGGGGGACCCCCTCTGCGGGCGCCGCGTCCGAGCGCCGCGCGCACACCCACTCGCGCGCTCTCCCACGACTTCCCAGGTGTGAGAAAGGCGGGGCGGCGACCGGGGCGCTCGGTCCTGGGGGAGAGGCGTCCAGTCGCCTAGCAACTGGCCTGAGGGGGGCTTGGCCGGAAGGGGGAGGCGCGCCCCGCCAGGCCGAGGGGGCGGCTCGGTGCTGCCTGCAGGGGACAGGGCCGGGGCCCCGCGTCCCCAGCTCTAGGCACTGAGCCTAAGCACCCTTCCCTACGTGCGAGGGCCCGCGGGAGCCAAGACGTCCGTTTGCTCCCCTACAAATGTGGGGTGCTCGGCCTTGCGGGCCCCCCAGGACCCCAGAGGCGCTTGCCCTTGGTTCCCTGCCCGTGACCCTCTGTGCGCCAAGGCCTTAGAAGACGCCTTCCTCCCTGCAGGACTGCGTAAGGCAGAGCAGTCGGAGGGGGACGGGTCTGTCGGGGTCACGCAGGGGGTTCGGAGCAGGGGAACTCTCCTCCGGGGCTCAGGGATGAGACCGTCCTTTCTGGAAGGACAGGGTCCTCCTGGGGGGGGGGGGGAGGTGAGGCCCTGGCTGGAATGGCCTTTTAAGTGAACTGGATGCTCCAGAGCCGGAAGAGGGGAGTGAGTGAAGCTTCCGAGGGCTTCCTGGTTACCTGTGGACCTGTCGGTCCAGCCCCGTGAACCCCTGGGGGGCCGGGAGAGTAGCTGCCATGACAACATCCAAACAAAGGTGTGTGTTTTGTTTTCTGGGTTTCTTGCCTAGGGCTGCAGTGCTGGCGATGGCCACTGGGGGAAGCAGTGCCCCTGTGACCGTCAGAACAAGTGGAGTCAGGGGCCACGAGACCCCCAGGTCATTCTCTGTTATGTCCTTTTTCCCACCCAACTAGACTTCCCATCGTGAACGTTCCCTTACGGAATGGAATGAGCTGTTCAGAGGAGGGGAGTCCCCTCCCCGCTTCTCCTCTCTTTTTGTCCTTGCTCCTGGGTGTGACTCTGGAAGTGACCATGACGGACCCTTGCCCCCCAGGGGTTCCCAGGCCGCAGATGGAGATTCACAGGGGCTCTAGTTCTCCACTGCTGTGTGATGCCTTCCCCCCTACCTCAGCTGACAGCCACAGACATTGATGATGTCACTGTTTTTGTGGTTTGGGGCACATTTGGAGGCCTGCTAGAACAAGGCTCTGCGCCCAGGTCTCTCGGGAGTCTGGAACTGTGGCCTCCACTGAGACTCAACTGGGAAGATCTGCCTTGAAGTGCATTCTGGGTTATTATTGGGAAGCTCCAGTTTGGGCCTCAGGCTCACTGTGGCTGTTGGCTGTGGGCTTTTGGGTCCTTGGTCAGGTGGGCCTCTCAGCACAAGAACCTCCCTCTCCCAGAGGGGGATCCCAAAGGAGTGGGGGAAAGCACAAGAGAAAAAAAAACAAACAGTAAGACAGTAGGTCAGTTTTCTGTGTACCGTTGTAGTGAGCCCATGTCCCTTTTGGTGTGTTTTATTGGTTAGAATCCAGTTCACCTTAGGTGATGAGGAGTGGATTACTCAGACTTGTGGACCAGAAGGGAGGGGTCGCTGGGAGCCATTGTGGGAACCATGTGCCACGTGGGCTGAGATAGATACTTGGGGAGGGGGTGCTGGTGCATGACAACACCTGACTTTGCTTACTTTTCAAGCCACTAGTGGTACAGACAAGGAAGTGAGATCAGGAGAGGAAATGGCTGTCCCAAGCACACCACCACAGCCAGACCTATTTGAATTGTACTCTACACCATATCCCATCCCCTCTAAGTTTTTTCATGAGCCACAGGTGACCTCAACCCAGGTGTTAAGGCTCACGCCTGTAATCCTAGCTACTCAGGAGTCTGAGATCTGAGGATCGAGGTTCAAAGCCAGCCCAGGCAGGAAAGTCTGTGAGACTCTCATCTCCAATAAACCACTCAGAAAACCAGAAGTGGCGCTGTAGCTCAGGTGGTAGAGTGCTTGCCTTGAGCTGAAGAGCTGAGGGATAACGCCCAGGCCCAGAGTTCAAGCCCCACGACCAACCAAAAATAAATAAAAATACAAAGTGGCATGACCACCTGGAAGGTCCTTCCTTGGGCAGCCCCTCGACTGCTCACAGTCCCTGCTCCCTTCACCCCAACACTGCTCTCCCTTGATTGTGCTGGTACTGGGGCTTGAACTCAGAGCCTTAGATGCCCTATCAGCTTTTACACTCAAGGCTGGCATTCTACCACTTGAGCCACAGATCCACTTCTGGCTTTTTGCTGGTTAATTGGAGATTTTAAAAAATCTCAAGGGTTTGTCTGCCCCGACTGGCTTTGAACCACAGTCCTCATAGCCTCCTGAGTATGATTATAGGCGTGAGCCACCCCTCACTGGCCTCCCTTGCTTCTTTAAGAATGTTTGAATATGACAAAGTAGCAAAGGAGAGAATACATTGATTCAGTTGGAGGCCCTTTCCTGGGCCAAGGCCATGCCAGAGGGAGGCAGTAAGGAGAGTTGAGGAAGGTTGTCGGGAAGGGGTGGGTAGTGGCCAGCTGGGGAATGTGTGGCTGCAGATCTTGGAAGAGGGGTGCTCTGGGCAGATTGATTTGAGGAGGGGGTACATATTGGTGGCCTGAAGTACAACTGGGCCTGGTGTCTGTTGTCCTTGTATCCTCCAGCTGCTGTAACAATGTGCTGTATTCTGGGTGACCATACTACAAGGTCTGAGAGTGTCAGCAAGGCGGTGATCTCTCTCTCTATCTCTCTCTCTCCCCCTCCCCCCTCCCTCCCCTCTCAATAACCCTCTGACCCTCTGCTCCCTGCAGCTGTGGTGATGCCTAGAAGTGGGTAGTTGTACGTTCTCATAAACATAGTGTTTCCAGGCTTTTCTTCTGTCTTTACATGGCTGCCTGTGTGTGTCTGCATCCTATTTTTCCCCCTGACGATAAGGCTTACCAGTTACCCTAAATCCCAGTTGACCTCCTGTTGATTATATCTGAAAAGACTGTATTTCCATGTGCAGTCACCACTGCAGGTGGCAGGGAGCTGTTTGGGGAGGGACACAAGTTAACCTGTAACGGTGGTACTGAGACTGATCTGCTGCACAGACACTAGGTGCCAGCAGGGCTGGTGGAGTAGCCAAAGGTAGAAGAATATAAAACGGAACTTAGATCCAGCTAGGGATCCCTGGGCTTGATGGCTCTGGCAGCAGCACCAGCAGGCGGCGCTGTGACTCTCTGGTGCAGATGCCCTGCACCAGCACTTAGCCGCTTCAGACAAAGGTCTTACCTGGTTGTGAGGGCAATGATGCTGGGTGACGGTAAACAGGTCAGGGGCACATTCAGTTCCAGGGGGACACTACACTGAGCCAGGGCCTCAGGGTGGTGGTTGGGAAGGCCAGCAGAGGCAGCTCCCCGCCCCCAACCCAGGGTCAGAAGTTTGCATTGCCTTCAGTTCCTTTCCAGAAGCCTTGCAGCTAGATTACACCCGAGGTTTCCAGACAGCTCTCCTGTTACTGCAGCCCTCAGGATGCAGGTCTGGGGGCCTACGAAAGGCAGCTGTCAGAAGCGCAGACAGGTGAACTGCCCGTGAGGGCATGAATGAAAGAGTCCTTTCCACAGAGTCTGTCCCAAAGGGGGTGGCTCACCTGATAGAGCTCAGGCCTTTTCTTGCTGCCACCGCCTCCACCCTCTTGAGTCTCACTGAGCCTGTGCACCACTCCGCCCCTGGTGCCTGGTCGTTGATAGTAGCTCACTGATTGAGTCGGGTTTGTGGAGGGCTCTGTACACCTGGCCTTTGTGACTCACTGCACCTTCCTTGAGAGACGAGGCACAAGAGGAAAGCAGGAGCAGAGGTGCAGGGCAGGCAGCTGTCTGATGGAGCAGCCTCGGACCCCTGCTCAGCTGCCGCTCTGGGGCCCCACACCAGGGAGGCACCGTGTTCTGCAGGTCCTCCAGACCACACATGCACCTCACCCATCCATCCACGTGCCTGGCCACGCTCCGTAGCACCTCTATGAGGCAGGGACTCCGGCACCTGGCCTCGGGGTGGGAAACCTCAGCACTAGATAGTGGCAAGTCTCAGCCACTCCTCATTTGCAGACAAGTCCAGGAGGGACCAGGCTCTAGGGCTGGTACTAAATTCCTTCCAGTTATAATGGGTTTCCAAATAGGGCTGGGCAGCTGGAGCAGAGCAGGGCTAGAAGCACCCCTATCCCCAAGGTGGTTAGCAGTGGGAGAGCGACAAACCTAAGGAGCTCTTTCTTCCTCTTCCTGCTTTAATGAAGGCCTCAGAATCTGAGCTCCCAGGCTTTTGGGTGTGAGCCTCACAATCTTCTTAGCCGGGTATGGTAGTGAACACTGGTAACCCCTACACATGGGAAGTTTAGGCAGAATTGAGAGTTTGAGACCAGCCTGAAATACATACATACATACATACACACATACATACGCACATATACACATACATACATACATAAATGGAGCTTTCTCTTAGCACCAAGGCTGGCTGGACCTGAGGCAGGGGGTGGGATGGGGTGGGGAGGGGGAAGGTAAGCTTATGGACAGTCAGTGTCCCTCCCAGGGCAGGCCCCAGCACAGCTAAGCCAGACCGAAAGTGTAGAGAGGAAAGGGTATGGGAAGTGTGGCATTCCCCCTAAAATGACAAGCCTGCGAAGGAAGAAGTGTTCTCATGGCAACCTCGAGCAGTTGCTTGGCAACTGCAGGTCCCCAAAATACTTGCCTGCCTGCCGGAAGGCTTGGGGCTCCGGGCTTTCCCATGGCCTGCGGGTGGCCCTTAGTTCTGAGTTTGCTCCAGGGCTTCCCAAGGAAGGCCCAGCACCCCCTGGATCCTTCCTGAGGGAAACCCCAGTCCACACCCTGCTCCCCAGCGCCCCACTCTGCTAGCCACCTGTCATAAGGCCAGTCCCCTGACAACCAACACCATTTCCTGGATACGGGAGGGACGGTTGACAGTCACCGACTGTCAGAGAACTCAAGGGTTAGGCTTAGAGATGTGGCTTGGTGCCAGGCAGCCAGCCAGGCAGGAAGAGGCAAGCCTGGTGCTTTGCTACCACCATCACGAACACCCAGCAGCCACAGGCTCCCGGCCCTGAGGCAAGGTGTACTGTGGGTACGCTGAATGTGTAGGCCGCTTTTGAGACCTACTAGCCAGGTGACCCTGGAAGGCTCTTCTCCTCAACTCAGTTTCCCCATTTGTGGCCCATCCATACCTCTACTCTTGTGTTCACCATCCATGCTAGGGTCTGGGTGGGGAGGTGAAGCCACCCCCTTCCCCCAGGCCATCCATGCTCCCCCTTCTATCATTTGGGGTCTTGCTGGCTTGCGGGTCTTGCTCTTGTGGGGCCCCTGGTCACAGGTGCACCAGCTGCAAAGCAGAGCACCTGGGCTGCAATCCCAGCTCAGGGCTTAGTATTGGGTGTCCTAGAATAAGCACTGAACCCCTCTGATCCCTGCTGTGTTCCCCCTCCTACCGCTCCCTCCCATCCTGCCCATCCAGGATGTCCTGAGGATGAAGGATCTGGCCCCTATAGGCCCCTGGTGCTACCTCAGTGTGTGGCTGCTGGCCCTGTGCGCTGCTGAGAGCTGACGACATTGCGGTGGTGGTGGCAGCGGCGGGGGGGCTGGGGTGGGGGGAGTGGTCCATGTGGTCCATGACCACAGGAAAGGACCAGGAAGCAGAGGAGGTGACCGGACAGGCAGGGGCAGCCAGGGTGGAAACAGTCTCTCCAGGCAAGGCGGGGAGGGGCGTAGGAAATGTTTCTTGGTGCCCCAGGGAGGCAAGACTCCAGGAATCTGACCTTGATCACTCTCTCACTCCTGACCTTGGGTGACCTTGAACTATAGTCCTTCCTGTGATCTGTACTTGTTCCAGAGGGGCCCACCCACTTCTGGAGTTGGGAGGGGCCTGTTGCACTGGATGTCCAGGTGCCTGTCCCACGTGTTCATGTTGGGGACCTTGGTGAGGCTCAAGCAGAGGCCGGGGCCAGCTGGCAGAGGGGCACAGACAGTGCCCAGACTGCTGCAAGCTACCTGGAGCTGCCCATGTTTTTGCTGAGTGTTGCCAGCCCAGCAGTCCTAGGAGGACATCGACGGGGAGGAAGCAGAATGAGAGCGTAGCCCCCACCCCTGCACCACCCAGACCCCGACACACAGCCTCCCGTTCCCTCCTTCAGGGCAGATTGAGAGGAAGCTGGGTCCACTGCCCTTCTTCCTGCTTTCTGAGTTGAGTCTAGACGTGATTTCCCTGGGTTCCAGCTATGGAAGAGAAAGGGATGGAGAAAAGACCCTTAGCCCGTGACCATTCCTAAGTCCAGGAACATTCCCTCCACTTCCCCTCCACCTCTCTAGGGGCTCCATATTGACCCCAGACATCTCCCCCTGGGGGTGGGGGAGATGATGCCTTTTCCCAGTAAACACTAAGATTAACCTGGAGAAGCGGGAAGGTGGGGGGGGGGAGTGTTGGAGCCCTCTGCTCCACCCTTGCAGACAAGATCTGGCCCAGATTTATCTCATCCTATGGTCCTCTGCCCCAAGGGAACCGCAGTCCCTGGGGCAGGTTGGGGGGAGGTAAAATCTGGAGTTGGTTGAGCTGACCAGGCTTGATGGTAGATTCCTTACTTCTGAGCCTCAGTAGCTCCGAGCAGGACACCAGCTGGCCCTCCCAGGTGCCAGAGAATGTCGAAAAGCCCATGGCTACACGGCCCTGCCAGCAGTGACTGCCCTGGGGGACCGGGACACGTGCCACCCAGAGTCGAGAAAACTTCCTAGGCCGTTTTGGGAGTCTCACCTGGGTCCCCACTTCTCTGAGGTCAGGTTCAGGTCCCAGACCTTCCAGCTGCTCAGCTGGAGTTCAGGGTAAGGCAGTTCATCTGGCCTGAAGCCCGGAGTAGCCCAAGAGGTAACAGCCACAAATGGGGGAGATCTGGCAGGTAGTGTCCTGTGGGGAGGGCTGAGTTGGCAGTGCCCCCCTGGGCCCAGGCCCCAGACCTTAGATACTTCAGATTCTTTGGGATTCCAAGAAGAGTTTCTTTCCTAGCTTCTGGGCTCAGGAAGTCCCTGCAGGAGTCTGTACCCTCTCCTGTCTTAGCAGCTCTGTTCTAGCCACTGGAGGAGGCGCAGGGGGAGGGTGCTACCTGATCCCGCCCTCTCCTTGTCTGGCAGATGTTCTGGGAAGAGGCCTCAGGGCCTGTAAGAGCCAGGCTGCACCTCCGTGAGAGAGAGAGAGAGAGAGAGAGAGTGTGTGAGTGTGTGTGTATTGGGACTCTGGGTACCCCTGCTCTCCTCTGGGTACCCCTGCTCTCCGTGTGTGTCCGTGTGTGTGTGTGTGTGTGTGTGTGTGTTGGGACTCTGGGTACCCCTGCTCTCCGTGTGTGTGTGTGTGTGTGTGTTGGGACTCTGGGTACCCCTGCTCTCCGTGTGTGTGTGTGTGTGTGTGTTGGGACTCTGGGTACCCCTGCTCTCCGTGTGTGTGTGTGTGTGTGTGTGTGTGTGTGTGTGTGTTGGTGCTCTCCGTGTGTGTGTGTGTGTGTGTGTTGGGACTCTGGGTACCCCTGCTCTCCGTGTGTGTGTGTGTGTGTGTGTGTGTGTGTGTGTGTGTTGGGACTCTGGGTACCCCTGCTCTCCGTGTGTGTGTGTGTGTGTGTGTGTGTGTCCGTGTGTGTGTGTGTGTGTGTGTGTGTGTTGGGACTCTGGGTACCCCTGCTCTCCGTGTGTGTGTGTGTGTGTGTGTTGGGACTCTGGGTACCCCTGCCCACATTGGAGTGAACGCATGCTGTAGGGATCGTGTGCCAGTGATGTGTGTTCTTGGACTGAGCGAGCACATGAGTGAGGAGTGTACGTGTGTCTATACCGCCTACGTAGCCAGAGCATTGAACGTGAGGATCGTGGCGCTTGCAGCCGGCCTCTCAGCCCATGAGTTTTCTCATCTGTGAGTGGGTTGATAGCCCTGCCTGACTTGGCACTGTGGTGCCGGGAAGTGCTGGCACGGTGCCTGGCACACGGTCACTTTATTATCAGACAGTGGCATAGGGCAGCTCCCAAGGGCCCAGGCAGGTGTGGGCACCTGCCATCTCTCACCCAGCATCCCAGGCTGAACAGGTGGAGGCAGAGCAGAGCCCTGGATCCTGCCTTCAGGGAAGAAACCAAGGAAGGAGAGAAGTCCGGGGGTTGGCAGAGAGACAGCAGGTGGCAGGAGGCTGGGACAAAGCAGGGCCATTCAGCACCAGGGCCCTGGAAACCCAAGGCACCGCCCCTCCCCTCACATCCCCACCTGGAGGAACTTCCTTGCTGGACAAGAACTGTGGGAAAGAGGGCAGCGGGCACGGGCCCCAACGCCTCCTGGCCGCCAGCTGGAGCCCCAAGCCCTCTCTAGAGGCCAGGGCATCTCAGGAGGTCCCCTTCTGAAAGGGCAACCCTGCTTCCCAGGCCCAGCCACCGGCTGGTGGCAGCCCTGGGCACGCAGTGTTCCTGGCACCGCAGGCAGCCTCCTGTACCACAACGGCCCATTTGTCCTCATTTTCCTGGGCGACCAGGGCCTGCCTGGCACAGGGGCGCTGTCTGTGGGCTCAGCCTCTCCAGGCCTTGGCTACACTTCCAGGAGGGGCTTCTCTGCCCAAGCCATGCCACGCCAAAGCCTGGACTTTCCCTGTGAGCAGAGACCCATTCAGCAGGAGTTATTCCTGGCTAGGAATGTCAGAGCGGGAGATCCCCGTGATGAAGCTGAGCTGAGCTGAGCTGAGCGGGCTCAGCTCCGGGGCAGGCTGGCTTCTGGGAACCTCCAGGTTCCTGCCTCTAGGAAAAAGGACATCTGCTTCCCAGAAAGCTCTGGCTGCCCCGCTCCAGCCTCCCCAGCCCAGTCTTCCTCCTGCCTCAGTGCCGGCCTTGCCCTCAGAAAGGCCCTCTGATGGGAGCTGGGAGGGTAGAGACCACCGTGTGCTTCCTCCATGACAACCCTCCAGCCTTGCTGCCTCCTCCGGACAGCCTTCCTGGTGCTCTTCCCAAGCCACAGGAGCCTTCTGGACCATCAAGTCCACCTGTTCATGCAGGTATCCACTGAGAGCTCTCCGTGTCATTGCATTCTGGGATCCATGCTGCAGGGGCCCCTTCCAGCCCCACACCCTGTCTAGTTTAAAGGGAAGGAAGGGACGTGAGTTGGGACACTGGTGCCCCCCCTCCCCGCCCCCGGTCTGGCTGTATGGGGTGGGGGGAGGGAATGTTAGCAGTTCTAAAAGCTCACTTGTGGCCGGGTACCATTCTGGGCACTCAGGTACAGATGAGCAAATAGAACCCACATGATTGCTGCCCACCAGGGAGCTCCGAGCCCACTGGCTTTTAGCTCTCCACCTCCGCGTCGTTGTCTACGTTTCGTCGTGAGCTTACCCAGCCTGTTTGTTCTACAGCATTCTCGTCTGCAAACGTGGGTTTTGAGCTACAGGAGGCATAGCTCTGAGGACCATGATCCAGCCCTGGCTCCTGGCAAAAACTCGAGCACCGATCCAAAAAACAAAGCACAACAGCAGGGGATGTGGCTCAAGTGTTAGAGCACCTGCCTAGCGAGCGTGAGGTCCTGAGTTCAGTCACCAGCCACGCAGAATTAAGAGAAAGCAAAGCAGGGAGTATGTATTGTTTTCCTCCTGTGCCCCAGGTCAGAGGTGGTTTCACCTGTCTGTTCCCTGTTCTGCCATCTGCCCTCGGTAGTGCCAGGCACCTAGGAAGTGCTCAGGAAACTCCTTCCAGCAGGCTGTGTGACAGGCCTGGGCCTCTGGGCCCTGTGCTCTTCAGATGGTGTGGGCTACAGGTTGTTACCCTTTCTCAAATTAACAGGAACAGCCCTGGTTCCTTCCCGGCCACCAAGGAGCGAGGCTGCTTGGGGTGGCCATGTTTTGAACATGTGGAAGCTACCAGCTTCTGTTCTGAGTGTGTCCATCTGACGCGGGGAGTAGTAGCCCTACTTGTGGGCCAGGACCGACACTTAAGAGCTGCCTGCCCAGCCTTCCTCAGCTTCCCGCAGCCAGTGTGTGACGGGCTGGGGCCTGGGTTCCTTCCTGTCCAGCCCCGAGCGAGTGAGCGAGCGAGCGCTCTGCTGCAGCTCTAATCCTTCCAGTTGGGTGCACCTTGGGGGAGCTCCTTGAGAAGCAGGCTTGGGGTGCGGGGGGAGGGGCTGTCCCTGCTTGGCTCGGAATCCCACGGAAGGTGGAGCAGGGCCAGCATCTGGGATCCAGAGTGCAGCCATGTGCTGGAGTGGGCTGGGGATGGGGGGGGGGGGGAGGCAGAAGAGGGCTGTAGCAAGTGAATCAGCCTGGGGCAGCGGCAGGCCCGGCTGTAAACAGAAGCACAGCATCCTCCTCCCATGCCAGAGCAGGTGCACCTGTGCTGTGTCCCTCAGGGGTACCCCCGGGCCACTCCCATCTCAGGAACCCCTGCCCATCGAGGGGCTTCAGGAGGAGGAAGCCACCTCCCTGGCTCTGGAAAAAAGGGATGTCAGGAACGCCAGCCGCAGCGCCCGATGAGACTCAAACTTTTGGTTTTGCAGAGTGAGTGGTGTGGGTGAGTTTGGGGCCGTGTCGATGCTTCCTTTCCCAGGCTCTCCCATCGCTGTGAGGACATGATGTCCACAGTCATAATGCCAGGTCAGGGCAGCCGTGATCCTCACCCCAAGCCTGAGCCTCGTCCCCGGAACAGACCACTCTTCCCAGGGACAAGCTGTCACCCAGCCCCATGTCTGTCAGTGCCACCAGGCACAACCGTACTTGTAGAAGCAAGCAGCCTCCCTGCTGGCCAGGCCTCCCTGCTCCTTGGCATTGACATGCTGTGTGACTGTAGGCAGGTTGTTGGCTCTCTCTGTGCCTTGATGGTCTCAGCTTTACAATGGAGATAGGATTGTGGCTTCATCTGCCTGCCAGATGACTGTAGGAACATGGTTTGTCCTAATCTAAGAGCTGCTAGAGGCAGAGCCTGACTGGGTGCCGGGGGCAGGGGCTTCAGGAGTTGCTCTACCTCCAGGGTGACTTAACTGTGGATAACTATTGCCTTTGGGCTACAGGGGGCAGGTGTTGAGTTCTAATCCCTGAGTGTCGCAGGATGGCATGGATGCTTCCCTCAGCTCTTGGTGGAAGCCAGGGGGGTGGGGGAGTGTGACAAGAAGTCACTACAGATAGTACCGGAGCCAGAGGGGATGGGAAGCCAGGCCTGGCCCTGGCCCTGGCCCAGCTGTCTGCTGCGCAGGTGCGGCCCCTAGCAGAACCAGCCTGGTGTGAGTTAGGTGAGCTGATGATGGGGCTGCGTTCCCAGAAATGACCGGGAGAGCTAGGCCCAGGCAGGACCCCATCTCAGGTCAGCAGGCAACAGGAAAGAGGAGCTCAGCAGCCCGAGGCCTCCACTTCCTGGACAGGATGTTGTGCAGATCAAACCTCTCAGAAGAGTCACTACTGGGCTGAGTCACGGCTCCTAGCGACCGGCCACTTGTGTTTATAAACAACGGGTTCACACCCAACCAGGGCCTGCTGGTACCTGTGAGGAGCAGAAAGACCCCCCCCCCAGCAGCAGGTGCCTGGCCCATGGTGCTGGCATGGGCCTGCTCTCATTTGAATGCCTGAGCTAGAAGGCGGGTCAGGCACCTTGTCCAGGGCCACCTGGCACTGTGGGCAAAGCATCCTGGGATGTCAGCGTGTCAGGTGACCTGGATGTCCTGGGAATGTGGAGGGAGGAGGGGTGCTGGCTTGGATGAGGGAGCAGAGCTCTCCCATGCGCCCAGAGCCCTGCTTCGTTCCAGGCAGTGACAGTGATGTGGTACGTCATGTGGTGACAGGAGCCGGCAGGGAACAAAGGCCTGCTCTCCCGGGTGCTGGCAGGCTGGGGGGCTGGGCAGGGATGGACCACGTGGACAGGAGGAGGGGTGGTGCCTGCCTGCCTCCTTCCCTTCCTCCCTCCCTCCGCTCCGCCTCCTGGGGCTCCCACACTGCTGAGCAGCCTCTGGCCCTGGGTCTGGGATGGACCTGGCTGTGACTCAGGCCTCAGCCTTCCAGCCCTTCCCAGCTGGTGCCCAGGGCTAGCCCTGCCCAGCCCTGTTGGGAAAGGAGTAGCTCCGGGACCTGGCCTTACAGCCAGGCCAGAGGCTGGGGCAGGAAGGGGAGGGGAGGACAGGGGTCTGGAGGGGGGTTATTACAAGAACAAGAAGCTCAGCTCCCCAGGAGGTGCTGGGTGAAGGCTTCCTATCAGAGGCTTTGCCCACCTCTTGGTCCCTAACCTCAGCTCCCCAACACTGACTGCCTCCTCCACCAGCTTCTTTTCATTTTTTATTTATTTTTGTGGCAGTATTAGGTTTGAACTCAGAGACTCACGCTTGGTAGGCAGGGAAAGGTGGGAAGGCTGGGAAAGGTGGATGGCTGGGGCAGGGAGCCTTGACCACATGCTGCTGAGAAGAACATGGGGAAAATGGGGTTTAAACAGGAGACACTGGGGCTGGGAAGGTGGCTCAGTGATAGAGCGCTTGCCTCGTATGCATGAGGCCCTGGGTTCAATTCCTCAGCCCCACATAAACAGAAAAAGCCAGAAGTGGCACTGTGGCTCAAGTGGTAGAGTGCTAGCCTTGAGCTGAAAAGCTGAGGGACAGCGCCTAGGCCCAGAGTTCAAACCCCACAACTGACCCAAAAAAAAAAAAAAAAAAACAGGCAGAGGTGAAAAAGATGATAATCTTGCTTCACACTGGTGGCTCAAGCCTGCAATCCTAGCTGCTCAAGAGGCTGAGATCTGAGAATCCTAGTTTTAAGCTAGCCTGGGTGGAAACTGTGTGACTCTTAACCTTCAGTTAACCCAAAGAGCCAGAAGTGATGCTGTAGATCACCAGCCTTGAGCCAAAAAGCTAAGGAAAGCGCCATGTCCTGAATTCAAGACCCAGTACTGGGGCTTCTTTACACCCTCTCTCTCTCTCTCTCCCCCTCTCCCTCTCCCTCTCTCTCTCTCTCTCTCTCTCTCTCTCTCTCTCTCTCTGTCTTCCGGTTCCACAGTGGGGTTGGGGACAGGGAGGCAGAAAGTGGCTGCTACAGCACCCACCTGACACCCACCCACTGGCTCAGTTTCTCCGATACCTGTCCAGCCTGACCCATCCCCTGGATGGTCATCTACACCCTGTAGAATCGCCACCCTGGAGGGGTGCCTCCAAGATCTTTTCTTCTGTGAAAGGAGCCCGCTGGGTCACAGCAGACAACTCCCGTCCATCCCTGCCACCATCACAGATCAGGAAACTGAGGCCCAAGGGAGACAAGTCCCCCGGGGAGGCTGCAGCAAGCAAGGACAGAAACCAGGCCTTGCTCCCGGCTGAGCCGCCTGCTCGGCCAGCCCCCCAGCACCCCACAAAGCCACCAGAGAGGATGTGAAACGCTCAGAGGAGCGGGGCAGCGGGGCAGTGTGAGGTCTCAGCCACCGCGGCCGCCTGCACCCCAAGGCCTGATGCATCTCTTGGGAGGGTCCAGACCCCCTGCATACTGCCTCCTTCCTGCCTTGGTAGGCCTGTGTGCCCAGCCCAGTGCCTGCCTCTCGAAGCCAGGCTCCACCAGCCAGGGAGGACAGCCCTGCCCCCTTGACGCTGGGATTTCTGGGCTTTGGGGTCCAGTCCCTGAAGGCAGAAGAAGTGTTCAGTCACCTGTGGGCCCTGCAGACACAGGCCGGGCTTCTGTCTGTGAGATCTTGGGCACGTGAGTGTGTCAGACTCATCCCATCCCAGGCTTTCCTTGTTTGGGTTTCAGCAAAACAAGAAAATGTGTACCTCTGCTTCCCTGCTGCTCTGTTTTCTGGCCTTAGACTGCTCCCCATTCTTTCACAGAGTCTTTTCCGAAGTGTTGGTAATAGTGGTGTGTTATATTTTTTCTGTTCTACTTGGTGACATTCGTAGTGGCAACTGTAGGTTGGTCCTTGATTTAAAATGAAGTCCCCTGCCTGGGCGCCAGGGGAGGAGGTGTTCGGAGTCCATGGCCAGGGAAGGCTTCCAGAATGAGTAAGCCAGGCTGGCCTGCGTCCTTCACAGCCCCGGCTGGGCGCATACCCAGCAGGTGACTAGGCCTTGTTGAGTCCATCTGGACCCAAGTCACTGGCACCTGTACAGCTTTCTGGCTCTAAGACAGGGGCCCGGGGTGCTGGAGGAGAGATTCGGGCCCCCTCCAGAGGAAGGGCTTGGGGTTAGGACCACCGGGTGAGCAGGGGTAGAGTCCCTGGCTCTCATCTTGGCTGCCCCATTGCATGGTTCAGGCGGGAATTCCTAGCCTGCCCGTCACAGCAACAGGTATGACAGCCATGTGCTGACACCAGGCCTAGGCACTTAGGTGCTCCTCTCTACAGGGCAGGCCGGTGACAGGCACACTGGACAGAGACCTGCCGAGGAACCCACTCCCCCACCGGGTTCTTGCCCCACCATGGCCCGGGATGCAGGCCAGACCCGTGCCAGACCTGCCGCACCCAGGGGGAGGAAGGGCTCGGTGTTCTTTGCCTGCGTCTCGTTGGTGACTGCCAGGCGGTGGGTCGTTGCTCGCAGCACCCACCGTGCCACTCTCCGAACCCCACCACCGCCACCACCTTGGCCGGCACCCCTGCTGTCACCGGCCACCGAGGTGAGTCTACCTGGGAGAGGCTGCTCGGGTCCCAGCTGGAGCCCCAGCCCCCTCCCGTCCTTCCTTGTCAGAACTGGTTGAAGGAGTTTGGTGAGAAGTCCCTGAGGAGCCTCTCTCTCCCTCCTGGTGCCCGGTGTGCGGGGAGGCTGGGCTGGGCCCAGGCCTTGCCTGGCAGGCGGCGAGACCTGGCATGGAGCTCGCACTGTTCAGAGCATCTTAGACTAACAAGGGCTTCTGTGCCTGTCGGGCCCTCTGCTCTCCGGATCCCGGAGCCGCATGGGCTTCTTGTCCCTGCCATCTCCATTTTTCTGATGGAGAAGTTGAGGCTGAGGGAGAGGCTCAGAGACGCCTGGCTGAGTAGCAGCCAGGCACTGGTAGTTCACTCTTGTAATCCTAGCTTCTCAGGAGGCTGGGATCTGAGGATAGTGGTTCAAAGCCAACCTGGGCGGGAAGGTTTGTGTGAAACTCGTAGCTCCAATAAACAACCAAAAAAGCCAGAAGTAGAGCTCTGGTTCAAGTGATAGAAATGCTAGCCTTCTTGAGTAAAACAAGCTCAGAGACAGCACCCAGGTCCTGAGTTAAGCCCCAGGACTGGCAAAATAAGGTGTGTGGGGTGGGGGTGTAAAAGGGGGTTTCTGGGGGCTCTGAATCTTGAGTTTCCCAAACTCACAAGAGAGAAGGCCTCCGGAAGCTGCTCATCCAACCCCCCCTGGGGCTGGCAGCTGACTGCCACCCTCCACGGAAATAAGAGAACAAGTGTGGTGGCTGGTGGGCCTCCGTCTGGGGAGTTCTGGGCACTTTTAGGCAGTGTGTCACCTCCTCGCACAGTTGTGGACCAGATATCATTGCCAGGTTTGGGCTGAGCCTGGGGCTCCCTCTGAGCCAGTGTCTCCTGGGCCGATCCTGTGCTCCCTGCTTTTTCACCCTCCATGCTCAAGTCTGCCTCCACCCCATCTGCCTGGGCTCCTCCAGCTCTCCCTCTCTCCTCTGCACCCCTGCCGCTTGGGCCAGCACACATGGACGTGTTTGTGAGCGAGGAGATGTTTGTCAGAGCCGCCCCGGGTCTTACTCTGTGGACGGCATTTCTCACGACGGGTTGTGAGCTCCCACCTCCGGCAGGGCTCCCCCAAGCACCCGGCTGATCCAGAACTGCCAGGCCCTGGCCTCGCCATGTTCGATGCCAGTTCAGGCTGTTCCTGGGCAGTAACGCCTTATGAGATCAGAGATTTTGGGTGACAATGACCTCACACCCCTCCACCCAGCCTAGCCTCCTGAGGATTCAGTTCCCACCTCCTGACCAGCTCTGAGTCCAGCTCCTAGCAAGGCAGCTGGAAGCTCGGTGGAACCAGTGTCCAGTGGACTGTCCTCCCCACCCGGCCCCGTCACCCACGTCACCTCCCGCCAAGGTGTGTGCTCACCCGCCCACACAGGCCACCCAGCACCCAGGCAGGCCCAGGATGGCCGTGTCCCTGTCGGGAAATGCCAGAGGGTTTGGCCAGGCCACACCCTTGCCATGTTCCCCCTGGGCGCTGAGTGGTAGAACAGCAGACAGATGGACAGGGTGACTACCTCCTCCCTGCTGTCATCCTGGTTGCTGTGCTGATTGTTTTGAGACAAGGTCTCCATATAGAGCCCAGATTGGTCTCAAACCCATTGTCTTCCTGCTCAGCCTCCAGAGTGCTGGGACTACAGGCATGCGCCATCACACACAGCAAGACCCAACAGGTTTTCTACCAGCACCTAGCCTGCATTTCACATCATGGCTGCTGGCCTCATTTAGCCTTGTCCCAGCCCAGGTTTAGAGGTGATGGCCAAGGCCTGTGGTAGCCCCGACATTGCCTTGTGCCTCCGTCCAGCCCTGAGATGCCACCAAAGCGGGGTGGATGGTGCAAGCCCTCCCGGCAGAGGGGACAACAGACAGGAGCAAAGACCTGGAGCTCTGAGAGCTGGGGGGGTCCTGAGTGTGGTCCTGTGTGTGGTAGGAAGACCACTGGGAAGGGAGGGAGGTCGGGACCCCTCTGGCTGCCAGTGTCTGGGGGACTGGCCCTGTGTGAGGACAGGAGAAGAGACTATTTTGCCCTGGCCATGCCTCCCCCATAAATCAGGCAGCCGCTGCATGGGACCAGGGGGCCTGTGGCAAATTCAGAGCTCACGCCCAGACTTAAAGGGCCAGCATTGGCTACTTCCCACTCACGTGCGGAACTCGGTCCCAGTCTGGTCAGGTCATCTGAAGTCACAGGAGAAGCCGGAAATACAGATTTTCATATGAAGTCACCTGACCTTTTACATTGGCTCAGAGATTTAAAAACACTTTGTGGGCCAAACCCAACACGTGTGTGGGCTACATTTGGCCTGGTTCTCCTCCCGCGCTGCCAGCTCAGTCTTGTAAAGCTTTGCTTCCAGGAACATCCATTCTGTGGAAGGTCTGCACTGTGGTGGTCTTGGGGGCGCTTACGCTAGCCCCCCAAAGGGAAGGGCCAGCATCAGCCTGAGCTTCAGACCCGTCCAAGGCCACAGCCCATCTGGTCGTCAGGACTCAGTTTCCCAGCTGCCCACTACCTGGGACCCAGAGTGAGCACCAGGCCCTTTTGTCCTCAGGTTGGCAGGCATGACCCTAGGCAGCGGTGGCAAAGCTGGCGCGTGGCACTGCCTCGGCCGGGCTCTGCAGCCTGTGGCTGCCCAGAGCCTCGGGAACCTTGCAGACTTTTCTTCCTTAAACTTCTACTATTTCTCCTGGCCTTACCGCCCTCACTCCCCTGCCGGCCCCCCCAAACCACACTGCCACACGTGCCAGGTGTCCACATGCCTCTCGCCACCATGCCCATCAGTGACCACAGTAGCACTGTCACACCTGACAGATGCAGCCCCCCTCCCCCAGTCCCCACAGGCAGTTTCTTTTCTACAGTTCCACTTACCTGAAGCCAGCCATGGCCAGAAAATCCTAGAAACTAAAAAGTAGTGGTTTTGTTTGGTTTTTATTTGGCTTTAAAGACAGGGTCTCACTCTGTAGCCCGGGTTGGCTTCTGACTCATAGTCCCTCCCACCTGTGAGCCACCACACTCAGCTAGAACTTAAGTTTTAAGTTGCAGGCTGGGGCTGGGAAGGTGGCTCAGTGGTAGAGCGCTTGCCTTGTATACATGAGGCCCTGGGTTCGATTCCTCAGCACCACATAAGCAGAAAAAGCCAGAAGTGACGCTGTGGCTCAAGTGGTAGAGTGCTAGCCTTGAGCTGAAGAGCTGAGGGACAGCGCCCAAGCCTAAAGTTCAGGCCCCACAATTGGCAAAAAAAAAAAAAAAAAAATCTAAATTGCAGGCTGCTCTGAGATCTCTGCCACTGAAATAATCTCCTTGTTCAGGTTGTCCACGCAGTCTGTACTACCCCCCATTAGCCACTTAGCTGGCCGAGCAGTCCAACTGGTCCCATTATACTTGGTATACTGCTTTGGTGTGACCCTCAATTCTAGGAATCCACTGGGAATGTCAGGACTCAGCCCCCCTCGAGGGAGGAGCTGCTATAACCCCAGTTATCTCTTCATTTTTGTTTTTGTTTTTGTTGGTTGCTGGGGTTCAACTCTGGGCCTATGCGCTGTCCTTGAGCTTTTCGGCTCAAGGTTAGCACTATACCACTTGAGCCACAGCGCCACTTCTGGTTTTCTGGTGGTTAATAGGAGACAAGAGTCTCATAGACTTTCCTGCCCAGCCTGGCTTTGAACTGCAATCCTCAGATCTCAGCCTCTTGAGTAGCTGGGATTATAGGCATGAGCCCACCGGCACCTAGCTTCTTTGTTATTTCTTTTTTTTTTTTTTTTTTTTTGCGGGTCCTGGGGCTTGAACTCTGGGCCTGGGCACTCTCCCTCAGCTCTTCAGTTCAAAGCTAGCACTCTACCACTTGAGCCACAGCGCCACTTCCAGCTTTTTCTGTTTATGTGGTACTGAGGAATTGACCCCAGGACCTTATGCATGCAAGGCAAGCACTCTACCACTGAGCCACCTTACCAGTCCTCTTTGTTATTTCTTTTTTTCTTTCTTCTTTCTTTTTTTTTGGGGGGGAGGGGGGTCCAGTTGTGGAGCCTGAACTCTGGGTCTGGGCGCAGTCCTTCAGCTCTTCAGCTCAAGGCTAGCGCTCTACCACTTGAGCCACAGCGCCACTTCCGGCTTTTTTCTTTTTGCTTATGTGGTGCTGAGGAATCGAACCCACGGCCTCGTGCATGCAAGGCAAGCACTCTACCACCGAGCCACCTTCCCAGCCCCTCTTTGTTATTTCTTTAACAGTCACTTTCTTCAAATCATAGTCTAAAATCATCAGGAGCATTTGGTTGGTGTCTCTTCCCCTTTAATTGTTTTTGCTCCTGAGGTGTATTTGTCAAATAAATGGGTTGTGTGATGTGGAAGTTTGACTTGTAGCCTGAACCTCTGTGGGCTGTATGCTGGTGGTGTATGTTAGTGGGTCTCTCTGCCCCTGTGATCACCCCCAAACCTGAAAAGGCCTGCTTAGTTGGACTGGATTTTGGCTTCTGTATACAAGGACATGGTGATGTGTTCTCCAATCAGGTGGCCTGCACTGTCCTTGTCCTCTCTTTTGTGTGGCCCTGCCCTGGAAGGAGGGGGGATGACAAGAAAAGGTGTGTGAGCCTCAGGACAGGGTCTTGTATGTGGACACATCTGGGACATGGCAGCGCCTATTCCTAAAGGTGCCAGTACTGGGGTACAGAGCACCACGCTGTGCAGCGACTCAGCTGACGTTGCTTGCCTCGGGGAGAGGATCACAGAGTAAGAAATGGATGAAACTCAACTTCCATAGAAGCCAGGCTCTGTGTGTGTGTGTGTGTGTGTGTGTGTGTGTGTGTATCTTATACATGTGTAAGTGCACAATGTCTGTTTCTGGTCTCTATGTGTGTGAGTTTGCATTACACAGCCAGAGGCATGAACATTCTCTCTAAGAGGGAGATGAGGCACCATCCAAGATGGAGAAACCAGGCAGAAAAGAAACTTCATAAAAACAAGTAGGCCAAAAAGGGAACCCTACTGCACTGTTGGTGGGAATGTAAACTTGTTCAACCACTTTAGAAAGCAGTATGGAGTTTCCTGAAAAGACTCCACATAGAGCTTCCCTATGACCCAGCAATCCTACCTTTGGGCATTTACCCAAACCATCACAAACAAGGGTATACTAAAGCTACCAGCACAACTATGTTTATCACAGCATTATTTACCATAGTTAAGATATGGAACCAACCCAGATGTCCTTCAGTAGATGAATGGATCAAGAAAATGTGATATATATACAGTATATACAAATATATACATATACACATATATATATATCTGTGTGTATACATATATATATATATATACACATATACATAATGGAATTCTGTGCCTCCATCAGAAAGAATGACATTGCCCCATTTGTTAGGAAATGGAAAGACTTGGAAAAAATTATATCAAGTGAAGTAAGCCAGGCCCAAAGAAACATAGGTCCCATGGTTTCCCTTATTTGCAATAACTAGTATATGTCTAGGACAAACAGAACAGTTCAAAAGCTATGCACCTATGACCGTATAAGATGATGTTAAGCAAAATGAACCCCAAGACAGGGACACAAGTGTTTTTTTTCTTTCTTGCTATAGTTTTTAACATACTTATAATGTACTATGTGCTTTTTTTTTGTTTCTTTGGTATGTTCCTCCCCCACGGTATAACCCCTGTTTTCACTGTATTTGATGCCAGTGCCCTGCATCTTGTATATACACTTTTCTAATTTAGGGGAGGAGAAGGGAAAAAACAAAATGTTTAAATAGGGATACAGGTTGACCTATTGTAACAATGAGAAGTACAAGACACTATGCTGAAAATGAACTTTACAACTTGTGGGAGGGGAGGGAGGAGTTGGGGAAGTGGGGAGGGAAGGGATGGTAGGGGAAAAACAAAGGAGGATGTTAACAATGCTCAATAGGAAATGAACTCATTACCTTACTCAGGTAACTGTAACACCTCTGTACACTATTTTTACAATAAAAAAAGTATTTTAAAAAAAATAGGCCAGCCAGGCACCATAGCTTATACCTGTAATCCTAGCTTCTCAGAGGGCTGATATTTGATTATCCTGGTTCAAAGCCTGCCCAGTTAGGAAAGTCCATGATTCTCTTATCTCCAATTAACCAGGAAAAAAAAAAAGTTGCAAGTAGAAGTGTGGCTCAAGTGGTAGAGCGCTAGCCTTGAGTAAAAGCTGAGACACAATATCCAGGTCCTGAGTTCAAGCCCGAGTAGCACACGCGCACACACACGCACGCACACGCACACACACACGAGGGACTGGCTAGGTAGCCCCCTCCCCACTGAGGTCCATGATGTGCAGATAGGGGGACAGGACAGTCAGCCAGCTGCACTGGCTAGCTGCTCCTCCCTCCTCACCCTGCACCCTCGAGGTTGGAGGGGTGATGACCCCTTGTGTCACTTGTTGCTCCAGGAACAACCTTAAGGAGCTGCCCTGGGAGGAAGAAAGCAGGGCCAGGTGAAGGTGCTGCATCCCGAACTCCTTTGGAAGAAGTCAGCCTGGGCCCAGAAGCAGGGGTGGGAGAGAAGCCCAGTGCCCAGGGGCCATGTCCAGACCACCCTCTCTCTGCTGAGCCACACACCTGACCATCCCTGGAGGCTGTGCCAGGAGGCTTCTCCCTCGCAAACCACTTCTACCTGTCTTGCTTCTCCTAAACAAAACAACTTTCACTACATTGCCTAGTTACAAAGGTATTTTAAGGAAGTTAGGAGATTCAGAGAAAATTAGAGAGTGTCCAGCCCATCTTGGAAATAATAAGCATTCGTTTGCCCCATGGCTCTGTATACTTGACATGTGGCTGCCATGGGAGACTGAAAGCTGACTCTATTCCCTGCCATTGTACCCCACCCCCAGAGCGGGGTTCTACCCTTAGCTGGGGCTTGGGGGCTTTGCACATGGTAGGGACAGCATGTGCTTGTGGAATGTGTGATCTGGCCCTGCCCTCTCTTCCAGGTAGGGAAAACAGGCCTAGTAATATGGATGGTCCTCCTGACTTTGTAGGACCAGATTGTAGCCTCTGAGGTCAGGTCTTGACCTGAGGCTTAAGGTGGAGGTTTCAGCACAGAGGCTCCTATTTATCTATTGCACACACCCATCCTTTTTTTTTTTTCTAGTCCTGGGGTTTGAACTCGGGGTCTGGGCTCTGTCCCTGAGCTTCTTTTGCTCAAAGCTAGCACTCCCACCACTTCAGTCACAGCACCATGTCTGGCTTTTTCTGTGTATGCGGTACTGAGGAATCAAACCCAGGGCTTCAATGCATGCTAGGCAAACACTCTACCACTAAGCCACCTTCCCAGCCCCATGTACACCTATCCTTAACTCCCCCCCATCCCCCCCACCCCACTGCTGGGCTTGTGCTTCCTTCCTTCCCTCTGTTACTGCTGGAAGGAGAAAGTGAGGCTCGCTAGCCCTGCATCCCACTCTGCCCTCAGCGCTTCTACCTGAGTCATGATTTGCCCAAGGTACCAGTGTTCCAGCCGAGCAGACCAGTGGCCAGGTGCTCTGCTGTCATTTATAGTTCTTGATCCCACCCTCCATGAACAGTTCAGCTCCCAACCTGGTGACTCTCAGCTCTGGGCCCCTCCCCCAGCTCCCTGGCCACCCTAGTCTCCCCAGACCACCTGGGTCATCACCCTCCTCTCTCCTTCTAGACACTCAGCCGCCTCCAGACACGGCAGGACACCTTCGTCAAGGTGTGCTCCGGTCACCCTTACAGTGCTCGGGTCTAAGCGCATCGCCCAGGGCTTGTCCAGGTGACCTGGTGCCTTCCTCCCTGGCGCGCTTTTAGGAAGTCCTTTTCCTTACCCTTATTTTCCAGATGTAGACACTGAGTCAGTGGAGTTAAGCAACTTGTGCAAGGCCACAGAACTAGGGAGGGGTTTGACTGGAATTCCAGGCAGGTGGGCCTGACCTCAGCAGCGACATCCGCACCCACACTGCACACGCATCACGGTGCCCTGGGCGCCGCCCCTCCGCTCAGGCCCCGCCCACCGCGCAAGTGC
>NW_012267271.1:8097860-8128329 GCF_000151885.1 Dipodomys ordii | reverse complement strand
GGCTCCCCGCCGCCCGCCGCCGTGCTATCACTGTTTACGTCTTCTGTCACTCCGGGCAGCCGAGGCCTGCCCCACGTCCGGGCTGGCTGCACGACCCTGGGCTCCCCAGAGGTGACTGGGGCTGCAGGGGCCTCGGGACGGCCTTCCCGGAGCAGGCGTGGACCCGGGAGCCTTCCGGGCTGCTCGGAGAGAGCGGGGCACGGGGGGGGCCGGGGGGGGGACAGAGTGGCCCGGCTCCCAACGTGTGGGCCCCGGTGTCTAGGCAGAGGGCAGGGCCTCTGTGGCCCCGCTTGGATCGTCCCTCCCTGCGGTTGTAAGCGTTTTGAGAAGGGCCTGTCATGAACGGGGTAGGGCCTAGAGGCCCCGAGCCGGAGTCCCTGCCAGCGGACACCCAGGGAAGACCCTCTGCCTCCTGCCCGGCGGCGCACCAGATGCAGCGCAGCCGGGCTAGAGAACTCCAGAGCGGCCGGGGTTGAGCCCTTGTCCCGAGGGCTGGCTTGAAGCCTGGGAGGGGGAGCCTCAAGCTGAGGCCTACTGAGCTCGGCAGGTGTCTGCGCCAGCTTCATTCCCGACCCTGGTCCACCCAGCCCTCCTCCGGTCCTCCCAGCAGCGGGAGCGGGACCCCTGGGAGTGGGGGTGGGAGGCCTGCCACCAGGCCTGCGCTCATCTGGCTTTCATTATGTCTGGCAGGGCCTGGGGCTTTGTGTGCTGGGGAAGGGTCTGGCCTTGAGTGCTCGCTGGGGCTGGGCAGGTTCTGGCTGGGGTGGGGCTGCCTCTCTGAGCTTCTGTCCATCTTTATCCCTGTGGATCTGAGGGAGGGAGCGAGACAGAGCCAGTGAGCTGGAGTGGCCAGAGCTGAGTTCCAGCAGACCCAGGCAGCTTGCTGTTAGTACTCTGCTTTCTCCATCTGGGCCTCAGCAGTGAGATGCAGTCATGGCCACTGTTTAGAAATCTGAGGGGAAGCTTCTGGCTAGGGCAGGAAAGCCAGGGTCCTGCCAGGAGAGCGGCCACTGCCGGAAACCAAACACAATGACCATTTAGCATTGGCCTGGGGGAGGCTGGAGGGAAGTCCCTGTCTCTTCTGCCAACCCCCCCCCTCCTTCCCTGCCCCCCAATCCTGGGGCTGATTTCCTGGTGGCAGTAGCATGTCAAAGCCAAAGCAGGCCAGCATGAGGTTCCCTGTCTGGAAATCACCAGGCATCTCAGCAGCCCCTCCTCCACCACTTCCCATTATGCTTCCCCAGTCTTTCCCTTTCTGGGGTACCAGATGTCCTCCCAAAGCTGGGCCTCTGCTTGCCATCTCAGTTTTCAGCGAAGCCACCACTGACCCATCCTGGGCTTTCTAGAGGTCACCAGAACCTTGGCCCTGCCTTAGCCAGACAAGATGACTGCCCATCTGCACACGTGGGGACAGCAGGCACCACCACCTCATCCACCTGGCTTAGACCAACCTGCAGAGCAGCTGCCAAGCCCACCTTCTAGGAGACTGCAGGACAGAGATGCTGTCCTTGGCCTAGACAGACATGCAGGCAGCACTGGGCAAGGGCTGTGTTCCCTGTGGGGTGCTTGCTGCCTACAATTGCTGGCCGGGGATCTGTGCAGGGTGAGGTGGTAAGAGGGCCATGGAGGTGGCTTTACAGCCAAACTGCACAGCCCAGAGGTCCTGGTTAGGTGAGGGGTAGGAAGGCTTGTTTGTAGTCAGGGGCAGGTGAAAGTGTTTAGGGCCACAGCACCCTGAGGACAGCTTCCTGGAGGAAGCATGACCCAGCTGGAGCCACAGGTTTAACCTAATAGCTAATGGGAGGGAGGGCTCTGTCTGAGGCCCTGTGCTAGGGTAATTTGCATGCATTATGGTCAAGGCTATTAATAGTCTATTTGACAGATAAAACAACTAATTAGATTGCGCCAAGTCAACAAACTAGGCATGAAGCAGAGGCAGGTTGCCTGGTAGGCCTGAGGGCCATGTGGGTGGGAAGAAGTGAGGGGGCTTTACCCCTCACCCCTCTGGCTGTTTGGTCTCTTGATCACTGTGTGTTCAGCTCTTCAGCTTAACCCCAGGGTTCTGCTGTACGGTTGACAGTGGAGGAGCCCACAAGAACATGGCCTGAGGGGGAGAACGGAGGGTGGGGGGAGAGATGCCACTATTATCTAGGAGGGCTTCCAGGCTGACTTCAAAAGGACAGGACCCAGGCGCTTCATTCAGGGCCTGGCAACTTCAGGAGGGGTCTGCCACCGGTGGTCCCCTAGGCCCCTCCTGCCTAGGGAGAGAGGGAAAGGAGAGAGCTAGGCAGACTGCTACTGGTTCTTTTTCTTTCCCCAGCCCGGGGACACTGGAGCATGATGGCCAGTTTCCCAGGAGTCTCGGGGCAGCCCTGGAGCAGGAGTAAGTGGCAGGACACAGCTCCAGGAGACATTGGACTACACTCAGGCAGGCCTAGGGTCTGAGCCTCAGTTGGACAGTTTCCAGACCCTGCCTGTTACCAGGGAGAAGGGACCAGGTGCTTTTATCATTGGCTCGAGCCAGGCCAGCTCCAGTGGAACCAGTGGGGGCAGTTTCAGGAGGCCACGCCCAGATGGGTCCCTCAGCGTAGACCACTGTGTCGGGGCCACCCTGTCCCAAGGTTGGGCCCAGAAACGCCATGTTCCAATACACACCTCCAGTCCCCCTCCCCCCCACTCAGTCCAGCTCTGAAGGGGCAACATCAAAGCCTAGTGTCTGGTACCAGGGCAGCTGAGCGAGGAGCAGACACCATTCTCCTGGGGAAGTGGGGGACAGGGATGAGGACTTAGACTGCATTTGGGGCCCTGATGCCTTTGCAACCTGCCCTGGAGTCACCCCCTGTCCTCCCGAGCCAGGAGGCACAGCCCAAGCTTGAGTGCTGCGCCGCCTGGCTCCAGACCTGCCCCTGCCCTCCGAGCCTCAGTTGTCTCATCTGTACAGTGGGCGTGAAGACAGCTCGTTTTCTTGGGCTTCTGGTGCAGACCCGGTGGGACAGGCAGCCTGACCAGTGGTTTGCAGTGTCAGAGCTGGATGGGCGGTGACGTCACAGGTTTTCTCACCAGGCGGCAGGGGTGGCCTGAGTCTTCCGAGTGCCGGTGCCGTGGCCTCCAGGGACACAGTACCTGGCCTGTGTGCATGGGGGGGGGGTCTCAGCCTGGCTCTTGCAGCTGGCCTCAGCCCTGCAGTGACCACAGATAGTGTCCCCAGAAGTCCTTCCCACCCTTGGTCCTCCTCCACACCTATATGATAAGGGTTCGGGCCCTTCTCTGTGGTTGACTTAGTAGCAACAGCCAGGGGCTGGGAAGGTGGCTCAGTGGTAGAGCGCTTGCCTTGCATGCCTGAGGCCCTGGGTTCCATTCCTAAGCACCACATAAGCAAAAAGAAAAAAGCCGGAAGTGGTGCTGTGGCTCAAGTGGTAGAGCGCTAGCCTTGAGCTGAAGAGCTGAGGGACAGCACCCGAGCCCAGAGTTCAGGCCCCGCAACCGGAACCAAAAAAAAAAGAAGCAACAGCCAGACCTGGGTATGACCCTGCAGACCAGGGTTCAAATCCCTGCCTTGACTGCCACTTTCTGCCTCCTCACCTAGAGACATCCCTGCCTGTCTGTCCATCTACCAGGTGAGGTGTTAGGGTTAAGTGTGCCAGGGGCCTGGCACCAGAGTATGCACACATTCACTAAACACTGGTTATGGACCTTCAGCCAGCCCCACATCGTACCCTACTGGGACCTGCCACCCTCCTTAGCTACCTCTGGCCACACCCCCTCCTAGGCCGGGCCCTGTTGTGGTACTGTTGCTTGACGCTAGCCAGTTGTAGTTTGACCAGAGGACAGGGTAGACAAGGTAGCACCTGCTGAGCTGACCTGAGGCCTGCTTTTCCTCCTCTGAAGTCCTAATGTGGCCAGTAGCAGAGCACGGGGTTGACAGCGAGGGCTCCTGGGGATGTAGGTCGGCCCTTCACAGGCTGGTCCTCAGACTTCATTTGAAATCTGCTTGCCAGGGCCATCAGTGCTGTGGACCAGGGCTGACTTGCTCCCTTGCAGGGCACCCAGGGGAGCAGGCTGGATGGCCTTATGTTTGGGACTCTCACTCTCCTCCCTAGCAGGGCTCGTGGTCCAGGAGCCGAGCCAGGGCCTGGGCCTCTGCAGCTGGGTTCTTATCTCACCGTGGACACTGCTCAGCCCCCTCTACTGGTCCTCAGTCTCCACCTCTGTAAACTGGGAATGTGCGCAGCCTCTGTGGCCCAAACAGCGGGGATTCCCTGACAGCCAGCAGCCTCTGTGTGCCGTGTTCCCGCCACCGTTCAGTTCAACCCAAGGCTGGAAAGTCCAGAAGCCGCATACATTGCGGGGTTTGGGGGGAGGTAAGGGGCCCTTCTCTAGGTGCCACATCTCAGGCCAGGTTCAGCTTCAGATAGGACCCCCCCCTCCATCCCGCATGCTCAGCAAGGTGTAGTGCCCTCTCTGTCACTCTGGGAGAACTGCTGCTGTCCTCCAGGCCAGCTTGTTGGGCTGAGTTGGGAGATCAGGCCCTCGGGAGGGACACCCCTGAAAAGGGCCCCAGGGAAAGCTTTAGAGGCCCCAGCCCCAATTGAAGCTGAGCGTCTGCATGTGCCGAGAGAGACTGGTTCGGGCCTGTGCCCTTTGTCCTCAGCCCGGCCTCTCGGAGCAGCCCGTGTGCAGCTGGGACGCAGGATTTGGGGCTCCTGGTTGTAACTTCCACAGGTACAAGTATAGGCGAGCTGGACCAAGGGGTGAGGAGGAAGTGAGAAACACTGCCTCAGCATGCACAGGCAGGAACACTTAAACACACCCCCCTTCATCGTGTTTCCTCTCCCCATGCTGAGCACGCTAAGCTGTGGCCCAAGGGGCAGTGACATGTGAGGGTCCCCTCTCTCCAGGGGTACCTCTAGCCTAACCCACTGACCCGTGCATGTTTGGAGTGACAGCTGGACCCCGGGGACATTGCTTGTGCCTAGGATGGAATGAGAGGACCCAGCCAGCCATGTGGATCTTTCCCTGAGCGCTCAGAGCAGCTGCCTGGATGGCTGCCTGCAGGGAAGGCGTTTTTCTGTGCATCAGCTGTTTACTGGGCTACTCCCCTCCTCCCCCTCGGACCTCCCCGGCCTGCCAGAATGCCCCTGGGGGCCTGGCCCGGCCCACATGGGCTGTCTGCTCTTCTAAGAGGGTGGCCTTCGGTTGCTTGGTCCCTGCCCTTCCTGCCCCAGAGTGTCCTGGCACAGAGCCTCGGTCAGCTAGCCACTTTCTTTCTCTGTCCGTGTTCGGGGGTGGGGACCAGGGGACCCACTCTGCAACTTAAAGCCTGGGACTGGAGCAGCGTGCTAAAGCCTGCAGCCACATCACCCTTGTGTGGCTGGGGTGTGTGATGCCTGTGCTCAGCCTTGTCCCTGCTTGCTGCCCCCATGGGAAGGAACCAGAAAGGCTGGGGGTTCCCTCCACACTGGCTTGAGCAGCTCCCCCTCTGCATCTGTGACTGGGAAGGCAGGCACAGGGATCACATGACACCGGTGCAGAGCCCAGGCCGGCAGCTGAGGCCTGCAGCTCACTGAGGAACTGCTGTGAGACCTGCTTAGGGGTGGCCTGCCCCAGCGCCTCCTGTGGGAAGGCGCTTCTGTCCAGCATGCACCCCTGGTGGAACCCTGCTGTGAGCTGGCACTGTGCTGGGTGCCCCGGGGCAGTGGGTTCTGCTGAGACCCTGTCTGCCACAGCTTGAGTGCTCAGGTGGATGCTCTCCGCTTGTCCAGAAGTGGCTAAAATCTCAGAGAGACTGCCACCCAGCCTCGACCTCTGATGACCTCTCAGGCACAGCGGTGGGTCGGGAGCCTTCACTCTGAAACTTGCTTTCCCCCCAAGGCCGCTTTCTAGACATGGGGAGGAAGTGACCTCGGTCCGCTTTTCCTGATCTGAAGAGAAGCTCCCCTTGGCCACCAAAGGGCTGAACTGTCCAGGCCAAAGGTGTGCGGAATGAGGGGTGGGCCTGCACCTTCCCTGCTGATTCCCAAGAAGCAGGGATGGGGTGGGGGTGGGGGCGCACCGCAAGCCTGGTGTGATGTCCACAGCTTCCCTTTCGGTATGAAGCCCCAAGTGGGAGTGTGGCCCGGATCAGAGGAAGTGGGCTGCCGGAAGATGGCTCCCAGGCCTCTCGGAGCTCGCCGAGGGTGGGCAGGAAGCAGAGGCCCACGATCCAGATATTGCACACTGGGCCCAAGGCCAGGCCCTAAAGAAGGATCTTCACTGAGGCCCAGGCTACATCAGCACTTTGACCTGGGTCTACCGGGCTCCATGCCACCCAGAGGCACAGTGGTCAGCTGACATGAGATTTGAGTGATGGCCCTGAGCCAGGCTGTACCACCCAGCTGAGCTCCCAGATGTCAGCCCCCGGAGTTCCCTGTACCTAGACGGCACAGGTGGGAGGGGCTAAAAAGCCTGGGTGGGCGGGTGCCTGTGCCTCATACTTGTAATCCTAGTAACTCAGGCTGAGATCTGAGGACCGTGGTTCAAAGCCACCCTAGGCAGAAAAGTCCATAAAACTTTTTTTAGAATTTTATCGTAAGAGTGATGGACATGGGGCTGGGAAGGTGGCTCGGTGGTAGAGCGCTTGCCTTGCATGCCTGAGGCCCTGGGTTCCATTCCTCAGCGCTACATAAGCAAAAAGGAAAAAGCCGGAAGTGGTGCTGTGGCTCAAGTGGTAGAGCGCTAGCCTTGAGCTGAAGAGCTGAGGGACAGCACCTAGGCCCAGAGTTCAGGCCCCACAACCGGACCCCCCCCCCAAAAAAAAGAGTGATGGACAGAGGGTTACAGTTACATAAATAAGGTAAAGAGTACATCTCTTGTCAAACATTGTTACCCACTCCCTCATTTTCCCCCATTTCCATAAAAACTTGTCTCCAGTTAACCAGGAGAAGAAATAGAGCTATGGTTCAAGTGGTAGAGCATTAGCCTCGAGCAAAAAAGCCAAAGGACGGTGCCCAGTCTCTAAGTTCAAGCCCCACTACTAACAGAAAACAAAATTCCTGAGTAGCTATGGCTGAGTAGCTTTGGTCAGTCCTAATGATGCTGTTCAGTTGGGGAAACCCCCAGCTCCTTAGAAACCAAAACCAAAAAGAGGGCCTTGGGCTTGTGCTGTGAGGTGTAGGGCCTTCCTGCCCCAGCCACGGCTCCATTCACAGCCGCCCAGCTCACGTGCAGAGAAACCGCAAGCCGGGAACCCCGCTGTTGCCCAAGCAGGCACAAGGGCATGAATGAGCGAAAGGGGAAGGAAGTGATGCAGCCGGCAGGGAAGGCTCACACCTGCACCGGCCCGTGATGCCGGGTCAGCTGGGGCCCCTGCATGGACAGGGAGAGGAGGGTGAAGCTGGCTCCAGACCTCGAGTCCCGGGGAGATCGCTGCCTTTTCTGAGACCGCTGCACCCAGATGGCTGTGTCAGCCTTGGGATGTCAGAGCCACCATGTGCCCAAGGCAGCTTGCCCTTGGGTCATCTGCTCATCTCTCAGCCTCCACTTACCCTTCTGTAAATGGGTGAATAACGTTGCCTGTCTTGAATGATGTAAAAGGTGGTCCAGACCTGAGCAGGCCTGTTGGAGCAGCAGCAGCATAGGGGGCTGTGATGCTGCACCCTAGGTCATCACTGGGCGTACATGGCCTTTTGCCCTGGTCCCGTCATTTCCCCTGGGCTGGAGGTCGATATAGCTACTCTTACCTGTCTCCCCTAGGGGACAGAGGTCACATAGGGTTTGACCCCCATGACCATGGCCAGGCCAGCCCCTAATTAATGTTCTGGCCCGCTACCGGGCACTGTCTTTGCAGAGTTCCACGCAGGAGATCGGCGAAGAGCTGATCAACGGGGTCATCTACTCCATTTCTCTGCGCAAGGTTCAGCTGCACCACGGAGCCACTAAGGGCCAGCGCTGGCTTGGGGTGAGCATGGGCACCGGGAAGGGTGGCGTATGAGCCCAGCCTGAGGACTCCAGTCTTTCACAGGGGCCTGGGTAGGTGCAGCCTCCCCCACTCCAGCTTTCAGCCCCACATCTGGCCGGGTGTGGAGGTCTAGCCAACATCCCTCCCTGACCATGAGCGGAGTCCCCTTGTAGTTTTCATTTCTTGTTTCACATTAGGCTGTGAATGCATCCACATTGTATACAGGTTTTCTGGGCTTAACTCCTGCCCATAGCGCCCCCACATAGCCTTCAGCCTGATGATCTTGCCTACCACACCTTCCAGCCCGCACACCGCCTTATGTCATAAGGCTGTCCTTTGCTTAGAATGAATGGAAGGTCCTGGCTAGTATCTTTACAGCTTTCTGTCTCCCGGAACCTGCCCCTGGGCCCCTAGTAATATTCAGAAGTCTGGTGTCACACATTGAGCCCACTGCTCAGATCACAACATGACTTTCTGTGTTCACCATAGCATGCTGAGGACGTCCTGCGTGTTCTCAGACCACCTCCACCCCTGCTAAGCCTCTGCCTTCCCTCTCTAGATGGATGCTGTCACAACTTCCTCGGGTAGTGCCCTTAGTTAACTGAGATGCTGTCACTATGCAGCAGCTAAACTGACCAAGCTTTCAGCCTCTGTGTGTGTGTGTGTGTGTGTGTGTGTGTGTGTGTGTACGTGTACGTGTGTGTACGTATGTGTACGTGTGTGTAGGCATGCATGCGTGCGCATTTTCCTGGCCTGGCTGACTTTGAATCATGATCCTCAGATCTCAACCTCCTGAGTAGCTACAATTACAGGTGTTAACCACCAATGCCTGGTAGGTTTTGGTGAGGTGTTTTTTGTCAATTGTGGGGCTTGAATTGGGCCTGGCTGCTGTCCCTGAGCTTTTTCACTCAAGGCGAGTGCTCTGCTACTTTGAACCACTGCACCACTTCTGGTTTTCTGGTGGTTAATTGGCGATCAGAGTCTCACAGAGTTTCCTCTCCTGTCTGGCTTCGAACTGCAATCCTCAGATCTCAGCCTCCTGAGTAGGATTACAGGCACAAGCCGTGAGCATCCAGCTAGTTTGTGTTTTTAATGCTTATATATCAGACTGTGTGTATGTGCGCACAGGCATGTTTAGATTCCTTGCTCAGCTAGCATTCTTACCCCTTCAGCTAGCCTCCAGTTCAGCTTTTAGTTGAATGTTTTAAAAATGGAGTCTTGAGGACTTTTCTGCCCAGGCTGGCTTCAAACTATAAGCCTCAGATCTCAGCCTCCTGAGTAGCCAGGATTACAGTGTGAGCCACCAGCACCCAGGCTTAGATACTACTTTTAAAGCAAAGACACTTTGCCCTACCAGAGATAATTATAACTTAGGGCCCAGCTTTGGCCACAGCCACTAACAGTTTGGAAGCTAGTCTGAGCACATGAGCTCCCAGAGGTTCGTGGTGCTCAGATTGACTACTCCTCCCTTATTGGCCCCAGTGTGAGAATGAGTCCGCCCTGAACCTCTATGAGACCTGCAAAGTGCGCACTGTGAAGGCCGGCACGCTGGAGAAGCTGGTGGAGCACCTGGTCCCCGCCTTCCAAGGCAGCGACCTTTCCTACGTCACCGTCTTCCTGTGCACCTACAGGGCCTTCACCACCACCCAGCAGGTTCTGGATCTGTTGTTCAAAAGGTGAGCGGCGGGCTGGGGATGTGGCTCAGTGGTAGAGAGCTTGCCTACCATGCATGAACCCTGGGTTTGATTCCTTAGTCAACATCCAAAGAAAAAGCCAGAATTGCTGTGGTTCTGGTGGTAGAGTGCTGGCCTTGAGCAAAAGAAGCTCAGGCCCTGAGTTCAAGCCCCAGGACTGGCCAAAACAAAAACAAAAACTTGGAGCACTGCCTGTGTGCCCAGGGCCTGGGCCTGCTCTAGGCTGGGGCTTGGGAATGTGCCGTGTGTCTCCGAGCCTGCTTTCCTAGGGCAACTGGGGTGCTCTGAAGACCAGAGCGAGCCCTAGACAGGCTCAGCCCAGCTCGGCCTGACGAGGGGACTGCCCAGGGCTGTGGCCACCCCGCACCCTCTGCCTCCAGCCTCCCACAGCAGAGGCCTTGGGCAAAGCAGCTTCCCCATGTGTAAGGAAGAATCCAGATTCTGCCTCAGGGGGAGGGGGCTGACATCTGTAGGCCAGGCACCCCTGCGAGTGGACTGGGGCCTACTGAGGTATCTAAGAAGGAGCAGGTTGGGCTCACTGTGTGAGGGGCTGTCTTCAGGCACTGAACATAGTTGAGTGAGAAGAGCAGAAGATCCTGGCTATCCTAGGCTCCAGGCCATGGGGGCGGGAGGAGGGTCCCAGGGGGGCTGCCAGGGACCGAGACGTCATGAGGGCTCCAGGCCACGGGGGGTCAGCTAGTGACCCAAGACATCATAAGCAGGTTCAGTAGATGTGACGCCCTCACGGACTCCTCTAGATATGGCTGCATCCTCCCCTACTCCAGTGAGGACGGCGGGCCGCAGGACCAACTCAGAACGTGAGTGGACTTCAGTCAACAGGGAGAGCACCTGTCCCCAGAGTGGGGATCCAGTGATTCCCACCGAGAAACTGAGGCTTTAAGCCCTACAAACATCACTTGTGAACACTGGGGAACAGGGTGGAGGCTGGGGCCCAGAGGTGACCTCTGGGAGATGCCTACCATAGCCCATTCCAGCCAGGTTTGCTCGCCTCATCGGGGCCACAGAGAAGGTACTGGGGCCTTGCCTCAGGCCAGGCTGTGCCTCCAGAGAGCCGTGTGGTGGGAAGACAGCCCACATATGACTCACTCAGCCACCAGTGAGGTGCCACCAGGACCCTGTGCATGCCAGGCAGGACCGCAAGCCCTGTCTGGGTTGGCCTGCCACCCCCTGGACAGCCAAAGGGGCTTGGGTTAGGGCCTGCTTGTCTCTGAGCAGCAGTGACAATCACTGATGCCCAGCTTCCACGGGGTGGTGAGGGAGGATGGGGGTGATACTGCCAGGCCTCTGACTCTGCTGCTCACCTCTCTGCCCCCAGTGCCATCTCCTCCATCCTGGGCACATGGCTGGACCAGTACTCGGAGGACTTCTGCCAACCTCCACACTTTCCCTGCCTCAAGCAGCTGGTGGCTTATGTGCAGCTCAACATGCCGGGCTCAGACCTGGAGCGCCGTGCCCACCTGCTCCTGGCCCAGCTGGAGGACCTGGGGCCCAGTGAGGCAGAGTCTGAGGGTACGGAGCCTGCTATGGGAATTCAGAGCATGTGGGGGGCTTGGTGCAGGACCCCCCCAGGAGGGAGTCTCAAAGGCTGGCCCTTGGGCCACCAGCAAGGACAAGCCTGGAACCCCACAGAGGGTGGGGGGTCATCTGACATGACGTCCTGTTGATAGGGCTGGGCCTTCGCAGGCAGCAAGGTCTTTGGCACCTCTGGAAAGACTCAGAACAAGGCAGTAATGTGTGGCAATCCTCTCCTCCTGCAGCCCTGTCATCAGCTCCAGTGCTAGCTCTGAAGCCAAGTCCAGAGCTAGAGCCAGCTCCAGCACCGGCTCTGGCGCCCAGCCCAGTGGCAACACCAGCATCGGGTCCTGAGCTAGAGCCAGAGTCAGCTCTAGAAGCTGCTGTGGAGCAGGAATCAGCGCCACTACCTGCTATAGAACTGGAGCCAACCCCCTCGCAGACTCCAGAGTCCGAACCTGATCCAGCATCAGGTCCGTCAGGAGAGCCTTCCTGCCCTTCACCTGTGGCCACGGAGAATGGGCTGAGCGAGAAGCCGCATCTCTTGACTTTCCCTCCCGACCTGGTGGCAGAGCAGTTCACACTGATGGACGCGGTGAGGGGCGGGGCGGGGCGGAGGCGGGTTTCCTGTGCACTCTGCTGCCCTGTCCTGTGGTTCCTTCCCCTAAGCCCAATCACTACAGCAAAGCTGAGACCACACATCTTCCTGTGGCTATAAAGGCTCAAGGATTAAGGCAGAGGTGTAGCCAGGGGTCCTCTTGAGCCTCAGCACTGATTAGGCTCCTGATGTATACCTGATATGTGCCCAGGCCAGACAGAGGACTGACTGAGCCCTAGAGGTGGGTCATATGCAAGTGGACCAGGAGACAGACACGAGGCCAGGGCTGAAAGAAGGTGCTTCCTGGGCCATGCAGGTTGCTGTGAGGACTGAGAAGAGTCAGGGGAAGCACTGCTCCCCGCCTTTCCCGTCTTCTGTCCTTCTGGTCCCTCCGCTGCTGGGTGCGCTGGGTGCTCAGCACAGCAGACCCAGAGACTCCCACCACTTGTGTCCTCCTCTGTGCTCTGAGCTCCATGTCCTCCGTGTCTGTGGGCACGGATGCAGGCCTGGGTCTGGGCCCTGTGGTCTGCGACAGGGCCTGGTGACCCTCGTGCCTTTCCCCAGGAGCTGTTCAAGAAGGTGGTACCCTACCACTGCCTGGGCTCCATCTGGTCCCAGAGGGACAAGAAGGGCAAGGAGCACTTGGCCCCCACCATCCGGGCCACCGTCACCCAGTTCAACAATGTGGCCAACTGTGTCATCACCACCTGCCTTGGGGACCACAGCATGAAGGCCTCAGACAGGGCCCGTGTGGTAGAGCACTGGATCGAGGTTGCCAGGGTATGCTACAGGCCGAGTCCGGGGCCTCTCCCTTCACACTCCCCCACTCTAAGGATATGGGCTGTGGTCAGGGTCTGCTGTCCAGCAATCACCTTTTACTGACACTGCCCTTGAGGTGACCTCAAATCCTGTTTTCTGTCCCCTGGGGTTTCCCATGAGACTTCCCAGTGTGAGCTTCCTAAAACCCAGCTCATCAAGAGGGACTTAGATCTGGAGGGCAGGCAGGAGGCTGCAAGGACGCCAACGCTCACACAGTCTTCCTCCCCAGGAGTGCCGAGTTCTGAAGAACTTCTCCTCCCTCTACGCCATTCTCTCTGCTCTGCAGAGCAATGCCATCCACCGCCTGAAGAGAACGTGGGAAGAGGTCTCCAGGTGTGTACCCCACATGGGTGTACAAGGGCTGGCATTACTCTCCGAGATCCGGCACCCAGCCTCCAGGATAGGGCGGCTGGGTGGTGCTCCCTCTGCAGGGGCCCTGCATCGGCAGTCTTCAGCAAGGCTTAGCTTCCCTCTCTGCCTGAAAGGAAAAGCTGGCAGGACACACAGACACTTTCCAGGTTTTCTGTGGTAGCCACAAATCTTTGTGTAGTTGCAGTCAAACCAGAGCTGCAGAGTGGACATTGGGTGGCACCCCACTGTGCCAGGAGGAAGAAGCCACTACAAGCCCATGGCTCTTTAGGGCTCCATGCAGCAGCCATTTGCAAACCTCTTGGCCAGGCAGTTTGACGTTTTGTTTTGTTTTTTGCAAGTCCTGGGGCTTGAACTCAGGGCCTGGGCACTGTCCCTGAGCTGCTTTTGCTCAAGACTAGCACTCTACCACTTGAGCCACAGCACCACTTACAGCTTTTCTGTGTATGTGGTACTGAGGAATCTAACCTAGGGCTTCATGCGTGTTAGGCAAGCACTCTACCACTAAACCACATTCCCAGCCCAAGTTTGAGGTCTTGATGCTAAAAGAAAATGGATCTTGGTGCTGGTGGCTCATGTGTTCACCCTAGCTACTCAAGAAGCTGAGATTTGAGGATCATGAAACTTTTATCAAGCAAAAACCTGGAAATGGGTATGGTTCCAGTGGTAGAGCACCAGTCTTGCATAAAAGCCAAGTGAGAGTGCAAGGCCTTGAGCTCAAACCCCAGTATCAACATAAACAAGAAGTCTTACTCTCCCCTCCCCACCTTCCCACCTGTCACCTTGTGTGCCCCTCCTGCAGGGACAGCTTCCGCGTGTTCCAGAAGCTGTCAGAGATTTTCTCAGATGAGAACAACTACTCCCTCAGCAGAGAGCTGCTGATCAAGGTAGGAGAGTGGGGGTTCTTGGGGGGGTGGAGGGGGCAGGGGCACAAGTGAATCTCAGTTCCTTCCTGACCATGTTTTTCAATATTTCCTGGTCTCTCTCTCCGCGATAAAGGGAGGAGAGGTGTCTGTGAGTCCCTCGTGCAGGTCGGGGGACCCTGAATCCTAGGAGGCCCTTGGGGATGGGATGTTGTGGGGGGGAACACAGGGTGGTCCACGGAAGCAGGGAGCTCCAAGATTGCGAATCCCCACTACCTGCAGTGGTTAGCATCAGCCAGAATGTCACTTAGGCTGAAGCAGATATTGCTGCCTCCCCCAAATCTGTCCAGCAATCCCAGGAAGCCTGGACCTGGTCACCCTATGTTGGGTGCACTTCCCAGGGGAGGGGCCTCCTGGTGTCTCAGGGGTGTTAGGAGCTAGCCAGCCGTAGGGTCTGCCGGTCTTGTCCAAACCTCAAGACCCACCACCTCCATCTGGAGACACTGTGTGGCTCTGAGCTCTTCCCGGGGGCAGAGGCCACGGGGGCAGAGGCCGTGCATGCTCAGACCCCAGCTGAGAGGTCATAGCACACAGCCGCAGCTGTGACAGCCCAGAGGCTTTAAAATTACCAGTGGGGGCTGGGAAGGTGGCTCAGTGGTAGAGCGCTTGCCTTGCATGCCTGAGGCCCTGGGTTCGATTCCTCAGCACCACATAAGCAAAAAGAAAAAAGCTGGGAGTGGCGCCGTGGCTCAAGTGGTAGAGCGCTAGCCTTGAGCTGAAGAGCTGAGGGACAGTGCCCAGGCCCAGAGTTCAGGCCCCACAACCGGACCCCCCAAAAAAAATAAAATAAAATTACCAGTGACCGAAAACCTCCCTGGGCCTCTTTGCTGACTTCTGGCTGCTTCCATGGGAAGTGCAGCAGAAGGCACAGCCTCCTCCACGGGGCACCTGCTGTGCACGAGTGGGCCCTGGGAAACTCCCGGCCCAGCTGCACAGAGGCAGTTTCCTGCCCTGGCCCATGAGCAGGGGCTGGCCAGAGAGGGGAAGATGTTCCAGGGGTCTGAATCCCGACCCTACTCGCTGAGGAGAGCCAGGATCTGGGGTCAGGAAGGAGTCTGGAAGTCCATGGCGCTCTCCCTTCAGGCTCCTCTCCTGTAAGGACCCTGACACATAGACAAGCTAGCCGAGTGGCCTCTGCTCAGAGGCTGCAGGGCCCCTTCCCCTGCTGCCCTCAGGGCACTGGACAGGCCACCAGCCCTGTCTGGACCTCAGTTTCCCCTCTCCTAACAAAGATGCAGAGCGGCTGGGGCTGAGCTTCCAGGCTGGCATTTGAGCTGCCAAGGAGAAAGAAATGAAGGAGGCCAAGGTCTGAGGAGGCCCTGGCCCCACATGCCAGTCAGGCCAGCAGCACTGGTGGCAGGCAGGCAGGCAGGCAGGCAGGAGAACCCGGGTTCCCCAGCCCCTTCAGGAAAAGCTTGCAGATGAGGAAGCAGGCAGGGGGGAGGCCAGCTCCCCAGGTGAGATTCCATAGCAGTGAGTGCTGGAGCAGAGCCTAGGATAGAGTTAGCCTGCCAGGGGGTATGTTTGGCACTGACCACCAAGGGTCTCCAGGCCCAAGATTGGGCATTAGTGGAATGGGGGTGAAAGGATGAAGGCCTCACTAACAGTCTCTTAATCCTGGCAGGAGGGGACTTCCAAGTTTGCCACCCTGGAGATGAACCCTAGGCGAGGCCCGAGGCGGCCAAAGGAGATGGTGAGAATGGAGATGAGGGCCCACCCCACCGCCACTGCCCACTGCCTGAAATGCCCAGTAGATGTGGGCCGGGGCCCCTGACCACTCCTTATTCTGATCAACTTGGAGGGAGGAGCTTTACCCAACATCCAGGGCCCAGCAGAGCTTATGGGGCGGGGAATAGGTAGAGGCCACATAACTGGGGATCTGCCAGTTACCAGCCTGAGACATAACCCTTGATGTGGGAGGGCCTCTGGACAGTGGTGGCCATAGGTTCCCTGAGTACCCCAGGGACTGGCAGGGAAGCCTTGCTTATCACCGACCCAATGCCACAGGGTGTCATCCAGGGCACCGTCCCCTACCTCGGCACGTTCCTCACTGACCTGGTGATGCTGGACACGGCCATGAAGGACTACCTATACGTAAGTGACCCCAGGGCCGGGGAGGGGCCTAGGGCTGAGAGGAAGATTCTGAGACCTAGAAGGAGAAAGCTCCTTTGTTGGCCCAGGAGCCAGCACTCAGGAGAGCCTCAGGCTGCCCACGTGCTAAACACCCCACAGCTGCCTGACCACAGAGGTTGTAGGCAGTTTGTTCTAGCAGGACAGTGTCCACAGGTAGTATCCGTGGGCAGCCCCTCTAGGATGGGGTGGCTCATGAAACAAGCAGGGCCTCTAGTTTTCCACATCCTCAATGAGTGTTGGGCAAGATCTTCCTGCCCAGAATGTGGCTCAGTGGTAGAGTGCTTGCCTAGCAAGCATGACGCCCTGGGTTCGATTCCTCAGTACCACATACACAGAAAAAGCATGAAGTGGCGCTGTGGCTCAAGTGGTAGAGTGCTAGCCTTGAGCAAAAGAAGCTCAGGGACAGTGCCCAGGCTCTGAGCTCAAGCCCCAGGACTGTAGGAGGCTGGGGGGGGGGGGGGGGGTTATGGGGGAAGGCAGTGGGGAAGAGATCTCCCTCCCCAGGGACCCAGAGCCCACCCTAGTCCAGGTGTGCACACTCTGCCCCCTGCTGGGAGCTCCCAGTAGTGCATCAGCATGGCAGCCTTAAGGGGGAAAGGGGCTGCTTTCTAAACCATATTGGCTGTCTGCTTTCTAGGGGAGACTGATCAACTTCGAGAAGAGGAGGAAGGTGAGCAGCTGCTGCCCTCAGGGTGGGTGGGCACCCCCTGGCAGGTCTCCCCTCCCTCTGTCACCTCCCCCTGACCTGAGAGGACGTTTGGTACAGAGAGAAGGGGCCTTGGGCAGCAAGGTGGGGGTCTGGGGCAGCTTCCTGTGTGTGGCTGTGAGAAGCACAGGGAGGGGACCCCAGAGCAAAGTCCCAGTCCCGTCACCATCCTGCCCTCTCCCTGTGCAGGAATTTGAAGTGATCGCCCAGATCAAGCTTCTGCAGTCAGCCTGCAACAATTACAGCATTGTGCCCGAGGAAGCCTTCAAGGCCTGGTTTGAGGCCCTGGAGCGGCTCAGCGAGGCTGAGAGGTGAGCTGGAAGGCACAGGGGCAGCCAGGGTGGGCTGTACCCAGGGTGGGCAGTGGGCAGGTGGCCTGACCCTTTCGAGAGCCTGAGGTGTAGGTCAGTATGAACCTTTGCCTGGTGCTGACAGGGTGCTTGGGCCTAGGCCTCTGGGGAGGCCCTGGGAGGGAGCCAGAGAGCATGGAGCCTGGTGGCCTCACACCTCCCTCTCCCATCTTAGCTACAACCTGTCATGTGAGCTCGAGCCCCCCTCAGAGTCGGCCAGCAACACTCTGAAGACCAAGAAGAGCACAGCCATTGTAAAGCGCTGGAGCGAGTAAGTGCCAAGCCCAGCGGGCAGGGGCTGGGGGACATGGTCAGGCAGGAGCCCGCCCCCCTCTGCCCAGGCCTGTGACGGGGCTGAGCGGCACGGGTTCACCCTCTGCAATGGCTCTGTGGCCAGGGCAGGGGCAGGGATTCCTAACTGGCCAAGCGTACAGGGTATAGGGGACTCGAGTGGGCGGAGTTCCCAGTAAGTCGGCCCCTCCGTTTAGCCGCCAGGCGCCCAGCACTGAGCTCAGTCCCAGCGGCAGCTCCCACTCCAAGTCCTGTGACCAGCTCCGGTGTGGCCCCTACCTCAGCAGCGGGGACATCGCAGACGCACTCAGCGTGCACTCAGCTGGCTCCTCCAGCTCCGACGTGGAGGAGATCAACATGAGCTTTGTCCCAGAGTCCCCTGATGGCCAGGAAAAAAAGGTGATTGCTCCCTCCCCCTGCTGCCCCACAGCCGGCCATGGGGCAGGGACATCCCGGCCAGGCCCGAGGCTCCGCTGACATTGCTCTCTCCACAGTTCTGGGAGTCAGCCTCCCAGTCGTCCCCAGAAACCTCAGGGATCAGCTCAGCCTCCAGCAGCACGTCCTCCTCATCAGCCTCCACCACCCCTGTGGCCACCACACGTACCCACAAGCGCTCTGTGTCGGGGGTCAGCAGCTACAGCTCTTCCCTGCCCCTGTATAACCAGCAGGTGGGCGACTGTTGCATCATCAGGGTGAGCCTGGACGTGGACAACGGCAACATGTACAAGAGCATCCTGGTGAGCCGGGCAGCCTGGCGCCCCCTGGTGTCCTCCACTAGCCAGGACACCCCTGTGGGATGGCCCACATGTCCTCCCTGCCCTCCAGGAGTTGACCTTCTAGTGGGTGGGGAAGAACAGACAGCAGGGCCTATAGGCCTGAACTGAGAGGAGGGGACATGGGAGCCGTGTGCCCAGTCCCCAGGCAGGAGTGGGCTGTGGGGAGGGGGTGGCCAGGAGGCCCTAGGGAAAGGAGCAGAACTCAGCCAGGTGAGGGCCCAGGACTGCCTAGGGCTGTTTTGAACTGTGACCTTGACTCCCCCTGGAGGATACAGTAACCCCTAGGATTGGAGCAGAGTTGCTGAGCCGACTCCATGAGAGGCTGCAGTCACAATCCAATCTGTGCTGGGCTTAGAGGCCAAAGCAGGCAGGTGGCCAAGAGGTAGCCAGCACTGAGATGTTGTTCAGCATTAAGCCCAGAATCTGGCCCAGTGAACTGGCCCAGTGGAGAAGCCTCTTTCCTCTTGCAAGCCCTCCAGGGTGCCCAAATCATCTGTAGCCTCTCCCTCACGCTTCCTCAGGGAGAGTCCAGGCCACACTGTCCTGCTCAGTCCCCTCCCAGCCACCAGCCACAAAGACTGTGATTAGACCCCAGCAGGGAGGCTGTGTCCTCCTGTGTGCTCTGCTCAGAGCCTCAGGGCAGCTGGACAAGGCTGCAGCCATGTCCTCCACCCCTGCAGCCTCCAGCCCAGAGCGGGCCTGGCTGCGAGAAGGCACTGCTCCCGGGCTCTGGGCCTCTTCCCTCCCTTGGGGTTGGGGAGAGTCTGGTGTGTCCTTTCCCCTGGCTCCCTGATCCTGTTCTCCCTGAGGGGTAACCAGCTCCCAGATGGGCACTCAGAGAGGGGGCAGGCTGTCACGGGAGCAGGGGTGAGGTACTGTCCTCATTCCACAGAGGCCAGGCTCAGGAACAGGAGGCAGTGAGGCCTGTGTTAGTGCAGAGGTAGCCTTGGAGAGCCTGTGCCCACTGGCCCCAGAGTGCCACTCCAAGGGCCTTTCCCTGATGTCCTGCTCCCCGCTCTGACCCAGGTGACCAGCCAAGACAAGGCCCCAACTGTCATCCGCAAGGCCATGGACAAACACCACCTGGACGAGGACGATCCAGATGACTATGAGCTGGTGCAGGTCATCTCCGAGGACCGCAGTGAGTCACAGGGCCACACAGTGAGGGAAATGACCCATGAGGGTCAGCAGTACTTACAGCCCCAGATTCAGGGAGCTTGGCCTCAGAAAACATGGCTGCCGCATGAAGGTGGACACTGCCCGGCCCCCTGTCTCAGCAGGTGCTGGTTCTCCCCGCTCTTGCCTGGGTCAGGAACACACAGTGCAGAGAGAGCACTGGTGAGTGGCGGAGAGAAGGCAGCCACTGGAATGGCTAAGCCTGGAAATGCATGCTCAGAAAGAATGGCACCTACGTGAAATGAAGCCTCACATGTTACAACCCACGCATGTGGTCCAGGAACATGGAAGACAGAATCAAGAACATCCCGAGCCAGGCAGCCTGGTCTGAGTGACTTTGGAGGTTCAAATCCTCTGCCTATGTCCTCAGCCCATTAGAAGGCCAGAATAGCCAGGAGAGATAAGAATATACTAGGTGCACATGGGCCACGAACATCACTGTATGTTGTCAGCGCTCACTGTCTTTACAGTCATCTGATTGTGCTGTGCAATCCTTTTCGTAGACCATCAGCATTGATTGCCACTTGCCTGTCATCAAGCCTTTGCTAGTTTCCTGTACCCTTCTCCTGGTGCAGGCCACATGGGTTCCCTTCTTCCTGGAAAGGAAGTGAGAGGCCTAGCCAGACTAATGATGGTGGGGGAGAAACGAGAATGTGGGCAGGAGGTGAGTGCAGGGTAGACGTAGTTGACAGGAGACTTGTGGCCAGAGGGGCTGGGAGGAGGAACAGCCTGCAGGAAAGGCAAGTGCTGCTGAGTGCTGGGGCCTCACTGGGTGGAGGCCCTGGAATGCATGTGTGCAGAGGGCCTGGGTCCAGGCCTGCCCCATGGGGCTCCTGGAAGCTCTCCTGGTGCTCAGTAGGACAGTGCTCCCCGCAGGTGCTGTGCATCCTGGACAGCCGGCTGTGCCAGGAGGTCCGGATCCTCGAGGCCGCAGTGAGCGCAATGGGAATCCCTTGTGCCCCTCCAGGAGGAGCTGGCACCAGCCAGAGTCCCAAGATCTTTCCTGAGCAAGACAGGATAGGTTTCCGCAGAGTCTGTTCCCGGGCAGGCATCCCAGGCCCTTGATGCCCCTGGAACTAGATCCCAGGGAGGGCAGCATCCTGCCTGACGCCTGGTCTGGTGTGTAGGAGCTTCTCAGATGCTTGGTGTGTCCCAGTCCCTGTCAGTCCTGCTGACTGGCACTCTGTCCCTCTTCCACCAGAGCTGAGGATCCCAGAAAATGCCAATGTGTTCTATGCCATGAACTCCACTGCCAACTATGACTTCGTCCTAAGGAAGCGGACCTTCAGCAAGGGGGTGAAGGTCAAGCATGGAGCCAGTTCCACCCTCCCGCGTGTGAAGCAGAAGGGACTCAAGATTGCCAAGGGCATCTTCTAAGGACATCTCCCTGGGTCGGACTGGCCAGGGCTAAGTACTTCCAGACTCGAGTGGCCCAGGCCACGCAGGTACTTTCCTTGCCACCTGCCAGCCCAGGCCACCCCCAGACTCCAGTTTCAACTCAAACCTCTCCTGCCGGGATTGACACCTGCCATGTGGCGGGCTGACCTGGCCTCGGGGACCACCTGCTGCCTTAGGTGCCTTCTGCTCTCTGGAGCCAGAGGACCAGCTGACCTTTGCCAAGGAGCGCTGCCAAGGGCACGGTACCCTGCCTGCCCCCAGGCTCTGCCCTCCGTGTTCTGCCTGACGCCTTCCCAGGTGCGATCACTGCCACCCGTACCCTCGGGCACCTCTCACCCAGCAGGGCTGACCACTGCAGTTCTCTCCTGCTCACGGGCCCTGGCCTGTGCACTTCATGGGGGTCCCTGCCCCTCCTCCTGCCGCTCTAGCCTTTCTCAGGCTGCACCAAAGATTCCACCTTCAGAGCCAGCCCAGAGTGCCGGAGTGTTCCCCACCACAAAACCCAGCTCGGCCCTGGAGCCGAGAGCCAAGGCCGCTCATAGACCTCACTCCTCACCCCGCCAGTACGGACAGTCCCGTTGGTGACCAATCACATGCCACTGGAATGCCATCTGCCACTGCATCCTGGGCTGTATGATACCACTCGAGTCAGGGGTTTGAGGTTAGCGGGGAGTTTGGGGGAGGGGAAGGATGTCTGGACATTTGTATAAAAAGAAAAAATGTTTACGGATTGGGGTGGGGCAATATTTATTTGTTGTAAATAGAAAATGTTAGACTTGAATATTATATTAAAATCTTGTTTCTACTATAGCCTGGTCATTGTGGCTTTCTTGTTTCATTCCAGTATATTAGTGATGAGACAGAGAATCACATGTCAGGTTCTAATAAAAACTGTTACAAGCTGGGCACGAGTTAACCACCAGAAAACTGGGAGTGGTGCTGTGGCTCAAAGTAGTAAAGTGCTAGCCTTGAGCAGAAGAGCTCTGGACAGTGCCCAGGCCCTGAGTTCAATACCATGCCTGACAAAAAAAAATAGAAAATAAAAACTATTGCAAGATGCAATCTGAGGACTGTGGTTTGAAGCCAGCCCAGGCAGGAAAGTCATTAGGAAATTTTTTTTTTTTTTGGTCCAGTCGTGGGGCCTGAACTCTGGGCCTAGGTGCTGTCCCTCAGCTCTTCAGCTCAAGGCTAGTGCTCTACCACTTGAGCCACAGCGCCACTTCCGGCTTTTATCTTTTTGCTTATATGGTGCTGAGGAATCGAACCCAGGGCCTCAGGCATGCAAGGCAAGCGCTCTACCACTGAGCCACCTTCCCAGCCCTCATTAGGAAATTTTATCTCCAATCAAGCACCAAGAAGCCAGAAATGGGGGTGCTGCTTAAGTAGTAGAGTGCCAGCCTTTAGTGAAAAGCCTCAGGAACAGTGCCCAAGTTCTGAGTTCAAGTCTTAGTACTGACACAAGAAAAAGAATCATGTTAGCCAGGCACCAGTGACTCACACCTGTAATCCTAGCTACTCAGGAGGCTGAATCTGAGGATTGCAGTTTGAAGCCAGCCCAAGAAGGAAAGTCCAAGAGATTCTTAATCTCCAGTTAGTCACAGAAAAAGCTAGAAGTGGTGCTGTGGTTCAAGTGGTAGAGAGCAAAATGAGCCCAGGTATATAGCTCCAAGGCCCAGAGTTCAAGCCTCAGGACTGGCAAAAAAAAAAAAAATCGAGAGCACAATATTTTATAAAGATTAAAAATCTGTGCCAATGACATCACAAAGGAAATGAACGGAAGAGTGTTAAGAGCAACTAAGATGGAATTACTCAAACTAGCTTGTTATAAATGTGAAGTATTCGTTGAAATCTCAAAGATAGATACTAAGAAAATAACTAGAAGCTATCCAAAAAAGGAAAAGAAAATAGAATAAAATGATGCACTAGAAAAACTCAACAAGAGCCAGGGTGCTGGTGGCTTACACTTGTAATCCTAGCTACTCAGGAGGCTGAGATGTCAGGATCATGGTTCAAAGCCAGCCTGGGCAGGAAAAGCCATGAATCTCTTCAATAAACCACCAGAAAACCGGAAGTGGTGCTGTGGGTCAAGTGGTAGAGCACTCGCCTTGAGCTAGAGAGCTGAGGGACAGCGCTCAGGCCCAGAGTTCATGCCCCATGACCAACAAAAAGAAAAACTCATCTAGAGGCATGGGATGCGTTTCAGTGATAAGAGCACTTGCCTAAATGCATGGGAACCTGGGGTTGCACTGAAAAAACTAAATCCACAAAGAGTGATGGAAGAAGTGAGGAACAGAAACGTGACAGACCTACAAAAAACAGAGCCAAGTGGCAGAAGTAAGGCCTCTCTCCGTAACTTATAAATGGGTTAGGCTGTTCAATTAAAAGGCCAAGTCTGGCTAGGAAGGTGGCTCAGTGGTAGTGCTTGTCTAGTCCTGCATGGAGCCCTGAGTTTAATTCCTCAGTATCACATAAACAGAAAAAGCTGGAAGTGGTGCTGTGGCTCAAGTGATAGAATGCCACCCATGAGCAAAAGAAGCTTAGAGGGCCAGGCACCAGTGGCTCACACTTGTAATCCTAGCTACTCAGGAGGTTGAAATCTGAGGATGACAGTTCAAAGCCAGCCCGGGCAGGAAAGTCTGTGAGACACTCATCTCCAAATAACCACCAAAAAATTGGAAGTGGTGCTGTGGCTCTATTGGTAGAGTGCTAGCCTTGAGTTGAAGAGTTGAGGGACAGTGCCCAAGCCCAGAGTTCAAGCCCCAGGACTGACCAAAAGAAAAAAAGGCCAAGGCTGGCAAAACAGATCTTTAAAAACATGAACTACTTATGCTATATTCAAGGAGATTTGGTTTGAGTGCAAAGATACAAAAAGATGGAAAAAAAGAAGCTAGTCAAGAAAAACTATGCTTGGATAATGACTACATTATCAGGCAGATAGATTTTATATCAGAAAGGTAGCAAGAGACATGGAAGTCAGTGTATCTTGGTAAAAAGCTCATAAAAATACATCAACTGTAAATTATCATGTCCAGATATATAAACACCCTCAAAATATATGAAGTGCCAGGTGCTGGTGGCTCATGCCTGTAATCCTAGCTACTCAGGAGGCTGAGATCTGAGGATTACAGTTTAAAGCCAGCCTGGGCAGGAAAGTCTATGAGACTCTTTATCACCAATTAACCACAAAAAGTTGGAAGTGGAGCTGTGGCTCAAGTGGTAGAGCTCTAGCCTTGAGCACAAAAATAGCTCAGGGACAACGGCCAGGCCCTGAGTTCAAGCCCCAGTACTGGCAAAAACTTAAAAAAAAAAAAAAAAAAACATGATGGAGAGAGTTGGAGACTTTTCCAATAGTGGCTAGAAGAACCAGGCAGAAGACCAGATGACTTGAACACACTGCAAACCATTCAGACCAGGCAGGCGTGTTCAGAACACACAAGTCAGCCACAGCTCAGTGCATGTGCCTCTCACATGCTCACAGAACATTCTCCATGGCTGCCCACATGGGAAGCCACAAATGAGCCCAATGTATTCTAAAAGACTGACATAGTGCAGAATATTCTTCCAACAACTGTGGAATGAAACCAGACATCCACAGCAGAAGCTAGAATACTTTAAATACTCTTTTTTAAAAAAATATTCTTTTTCTCCAATTAATCACCAAAAAGCCAAAAGTGGAGTGTGACTCAAGTGGCAGAGTGCCTGCCATGAGATTTTGAAAAAGCCAAGGGACAGCAGACAGGCCCGGAGCTCAAGCCCCAGGACTGGCACACACACAGAAAAAAAAATTACAAGAAGTTTTCCTGACTGAAGGCTGCCTTTCCACGGTCTGGAGGATGAGAAATACTGGATTCCAGGTGTGTTGGATTACAGATTAGAAATGTATAGATTTCAAATTCATACTGTGGAATGTAGCACTGAGAGAGAGACAGCAAACAGATCAAACCTGTTGCAGAAGCCGGGCGCCGGCAGCTCCCGCCTGTCATCCTAGCTACTCGGGAGGCTGAGAGCTGAGGATCACAGTTCAAAGCAGCCCGGGCAGGAAAGTCCAGAGACTTTATCTCCAATAAACCACTAGAAAATCGGAAGTGGTGCTGTGGCTCAAGCGGTAGAGCACTAGCCTTGAGCTGAAGAGCACAGGAACAGCGCCCAGGCCCAGAGTTCAAGCCCCGTGACGGACCAAAAAAAAAAAAACCCTGTGGGAGAAGAGAATTGCCTGTGGACAGAGAGAACCTGGCCTTCCTCATCTTCTCTGTGGACCTGGGCCAAGGCTTTCCCTAAGATGAAATCCTTGCCTGAGACCCCAAAACTCCTTCTCCCCCCTGGTTTTGTGCTAAGGAAGACGTGTTGCATGCATAATGCAGTGGCCCTCCCACTTTTTTTTTTTTAATTTTGGGTCCGGTTGTGGGGTCTGAACTCTGGGCCTGGGCGCTGTCCCTCAGCTCTTCAGCTCAAGGCTAGCGCTCTACCACTTGAGCCACAGTGCCACTTCCGGCTTTTTTCTTTTTGCTTATGTGGTGCTGAGGAATTGAACCCAGGGCCTCAGGCATGCAAGGCAAGCGTTCTACCACTGAGCCACCTTCCCAGCCCCGGCCCTCCCACTTCTGAGCCAAGTTCCAGCCTTCCACCACTGACATCATGGCCTCACCCTGCTGGGCCCCCAAGGATATTGGGTAAGTGCTCATCACACACACACCTTCTCTGATTCTATCTGCTCCTCAGAGCCTGGGGACTGACCAAGATGATGGGCTGGCGGAGGGGCTTGGGGGGGCGGGGAAGGGGGAATGTTTGTGACTATAAGGACTGGGGGCCCCTCCTTCCTCCAGCCTGGATCTCAGGAGCAAAGACGCTGGATGGAGATGGAGAGAACTGAGGTTTTATTCCAGAGGCGGGGCTGGGTCCCACCCTCATGGCCTCTTGGGGCCAAGACTCTTGAGACACTAAAAGCCAATGACAACAGGCATTGGAGCTCCTTCAGGGTTGTCTGCTGGGGGCTCGGGGGCAGTCTGGGAGTCATCCACCGGGGGCACCGGGGCGGCCTGGGAGTCATCCACGGGGGGCTCGGGGGCAGTCTGGGAGTCATCCACGGGGGGCATGGTGGGCAGCTCCTGGTAAGTCGTATTCCAGTACTGCACGTACTTGGTCCTCAGGTGCTCCTTCATGGACTGACTGTTCATCTTCTTGGTGATCTCCAAGTAGTTACCGTTCTCCATGGTGTAGGGGTACCAGTGTGTGGGCACAGGCGAGTGGCCCATGTTGGGGTCCCTGAAGAGGAGGAAGAAGCCAGGTAGGATCTGAGGACTGCTGGGCGGTCGGGGGCCTGGGCTCCTAGCCAGTTCAGGCTCAGGCCTGAATGCCTGGCTTGCCCCACTCCCTTGAGCTGCCCCAACCCTGCTGAGCAGAGCATGCGCGTGTGGCTCCGGCCAGCAGCTCTTAAAGCCTCATGTACAAATGGGCATGGTGGCTCAGGTTGGTTAAGTGACTTGCCAAAAATTCTCTCAGCAAGTTAGGACACAGGGCTGAACTCCAGGCCGACAGGGCCGTGGCTGGAGGTGGGCCCCCAGTCTGCTGTCCTCTGCCCTGAGTTCGACCCCCACCTTACCCACTTTTGGCAAAGTTGGTCCAGTAAGCAATCATGGCCTTGGAGATGGTCCTGTCTTGGGTGCGGTAGCCCAGGGGCGTGGCGAAGGGCTTGCCAAACACATACTGCAGGTCGTCCGCGTGGTCCGCCCCCATCCATTTGGGGTAGATGGGCATCCGAGAGGGGGTGGAGAACAGGTAGGAGTAGGTCCGGCCACTCCTGAAGGGGGAGAGCCTAGGTTGGCAGGATGTGTGCATGGGGCCCCCCAGCCCAAGGATGAGCCCTGAACGGGGCGGGGGCCAGTGGGCTTAGAGAATTCCCCCAAGACTTACAAGGAAAATGGGGCTCTTTTTTATTTTTTTTTTTGGCCAGTCCTAGGGCTTGAATTCAGGGCCTGGGCTTTTTTTGCTCAAGGCTAACACTCTAGCACTTGAGCCATGGCACCACTTCTGGCTTTTTCTATGTATGGGGTACTGAGGAATGGAACCCGGGCCTTCATGCAGGCTAGACAAGCACTCTACCACTAAGCCACCTTCCCAGCCCAAAAATGGGGTTCTTATTCCCAGGGAAGGGACCGACAGTTGCAGACTGAATTCATGGCCTGTACCTATTTCATGGGGTTTGTACCCCACCTCTACAAAAACATACAGAGGTAGCTTCTTCCTAAATCAAAGATTTCCTTTTCCTCTCTGTGGGAATTTGTATTTTTCATTTGATGGAACAAGATTTATGACAGTTTTTCTTGTCTTTTTTTTTTTTTATGTACCAGTACTGGGATTTGAACCTTGCAACTCTTCCTTGGCTTTTTCACTCAGGCTGGAGCTCTGCCATTTGAGCCATTCCTCCACTTCCAGCATTTTGCTGGTTAATAAGCAATAAGAGTCACAATCGTGTCTGCCCGGGCTGGCTTGGAACCACAATCCTCAGCGTTCAGCCTCCTGAGTTAGCTAGGATTCCAGACGTGAGCCAGTTTCCCTTGCCTTGAAAATGGGAAGCTCAGAGTTCAACTGACTGCTCAGTTAACCAAGAGACCTCCCAGGGAGCCCCTGGCTTCCCAGACCCTCACTTGGCATTCATTTTGTGCTGCGCCAGGGCTATCTCCGTGGGAACCAGAAAGAGGACGTCCGTCTCCAAGTCCACCACAGTCTTCTTCTTGGTCTCCTGGGATGGGTCCTGAGCCCAGGGCTCGGTGTAGATGTCGAAGGTGGCACTAGCACCTCTGAGCCCCTTGGTGATGGTGAGGCCGCTGACCATCCTGTAGAAATCCTCCCTGCAGGGTACCATCAAGCATGAGGCCCAGCTTCACAGCCAACGGGAGGGCGCTGCGCCCCACCCCAGCATGGGCCCTCCTCACTCCCCTTCTCTCTCCTCAGGCCTCCTGCCTCCAAGCCAAGGCTTCTGAGGCCAATCCCTGGCTAGTTGTCCACACATCCCAGTCCCAGGCCTCTGCTTACTCCGTGATGTCCTTGTTGGACTTGTCGATGGCTGGCATGTCAACAGTGGCAAAGAGATGTCCATCCATGTTGTTGGTGCCCGCTAAGTAGTCGATGTCGGCAGCATTGGCGTACAGGTTGATGGGGTTATCAGGGATGAAGTCTCCATCGACCACAGGGACAAAGCCCAGGTAATGCACTATGGGGTCTGTGTATGAGACATCATAGTTCCTTCTAGTGTCCACCTGGCCCTGCCCCATGGCCTCTTGGAGCTAGCCTTGACCTCACTCTCTGATCTGGGCCAGGGTTCCCAGCCCCAGCACCAGGCACCTTGTGGACCGGGTACCCAGTGTTGGGGTAGAGGCCCATCCAGGTGCGTAGAGGACGGTGAACAGCATCCCTGGCCTGGACCCCCTAGGTGCCAGTGGCACTTTTCTCCATTTGTGACCATCAACAGTGTCCTCTGACAGTGCCACAGGGCCCACGAGCCCAGCTGTGTGGGCTAGGTCTGTCCTCTTGCTTTAACATTGCTCCCTTGCTGTCTTCCCTCTCCTCCCATTGGGCCTACCCCGGGAGCTAGAAACATCTGGAAGCAGCTGAAGGGGACTGGTGGAGGAAGCCAGACCCTCTCCTGGGTCTGTTAGCCTAAAATTATGCAAGGTGTGTGTGTGCCTTCTAGAGCCCCTGACTGCCCCTAGAAGACCAGACCGCTGGCGGGGCAGGTGAAGGGTCTGGCTGTCTTTAGGCTCAGCACTGGCTATTTTCCTGCAATTGAGCTCTAGACAAAATAGTTGATGTAAGCCGGGCACTGGTGCCTCACACCTGTAATCTTAGCTACTCAGGAGGCTGAGATCTTAGGGTCGCGGCTCAAAGCCAGCCGGGGCAGGAAAGTCCATGAAATTCTTTCTTTTGTGGGGGTTGGGGGGGTCCGGTTGTGGGCCTGAACTCTGGGCCTGGGTGCTTTCTCTCAGCTCTTCAGCTCAAGGCTATCACTCTACCACTTGAGCCACAGCGCCATTTCGGCTTTTTTTTCTTCTTCTGCTTATGTGGTACTGAGGAATTGAACCCAGGGCCTCATGCATGTAAGGCAAGCACTCTACCACTGAGCCACCTTCCCAGCCCTCTGTGAAACTCTTATCTCCAGTAAACCACCAGAAACCAGAAAAGGCAGTGTGGCTCAAGTAGTAGAGTGCTAGCCTTGAGTGAAAAAGCTAAGGCCCTGAGTTCAACCCCCAGGACTGATACTGTATACACTCTCTCTCTCTCTCTCTCTCTCTGCATGAACTAGCAGGAAGGATTTGCTGATGGGGTCCCCAGCTAGGATTGCCAAACACTACAGTATACAGCCAGCAAATGTTGGCCAAATGGATGAGGGAGGGAAGGCTGAGTGGCCATCTGGCCCTAAGGCCCTCGGGTCCACAAATCCCCATGAAACTGTATTCACTTCACTGCAGGTGCGTGCACTGCCGGGCGTGTGGGACACACGTTCACCAGCTTCTCACTAGAGAATAGGAAGAAAGAAGGGCGCCTTCTCCTTCCAGCGGAGACCTGCCAGCCCACGGTGGCAGCCAGCCAAGCACATCGGTGAGTTAGGGACAAGGCCAGGTCTCATGCCTGGCACCTTCCTCTCTTCTCTGGGCCCTGCTTGGCAATGGAGTCGTCCCCCCTCCCCCCCCACTAGCCCTGAACACACACTCACACTCCAGGCCAGCCAGCGGCAACTTGTAGGCCATCGTCAGGGCGCGAGGGTCAGTGACCTTCAGACACCTGGCCAGCCTGTCGGTGTCCTCTGTGGGGCATCCCACCTTCTTCGCAATCTGGGGGTGGGTGGGGGGAGGGTGTAAGTAGACAGCCGTTGAGGCTGGTAATCAGGCAAGGCCAGAAGCCAGGACAGAGATGGGAAACAAGAAGGTCTCCACCCGACCGCGAGCCGGGCCTCCACTCACCTTTTCTTTTTTCTTTTTGCCAGTCCTGGGGCTTGAACTCAGGGCTTGGGCACTGTCCCTGAGCTTCTTTTGCTCAGGGCCAGTGCTCTACCACATGAGCCACAGTGCCACTTCTGGCTTTATTTTGTGTATGTGGTACTGAGGAATCGAACCCAGGACTTCATGCACGCTAGGCGAGTGCTCTACTGCTAAGCCAGCCCTCCACTCACCTTTTCTGCCCAGAAGAGCGGGTTGTGTTGGATGGCCCAGGGGCTCAGCGCCACACCACTCTGGCTGATGGCTCTCCGGATGAGGCCCTTGTTGTAGGGGGAGAGGGTCTGCAGCACCCACAAGTCCTGTCATCAGGCTGACACCCCAACCTGTCCCCTCCAGTCCCCACTCTCCTCCCCCTAGTCTGTCCAGCCTCATTGCTGTCTCCTGCCCAAACCTCGGGAGTAGCCCTCCCCTCCCAGGGTGCCCGAGACCTGCAGAGAGACGCTGGCGCCTCCGGCAGATTCCCCAAAGATGGTGATGTTATCGGGATCCCCTCCAAAGGCTGCGATGTTCCGCTTCACCCAGGCAATAGCCATGTGCTGGTCGCGAAGGCCATAGTTACCTGCGGGCAAGAGATGGCAGTGAGCCTTCATCTGGATCCCCAGGCCGGGGCTGGAGGATGGGTGAGGTGAGCGGCCCAGAGCGGCACACAAGGTGCCATTGGTGTGAATGAGAGAAAAGTGCCCTGGGCCACACTGAGACTCCGCGAGAATTCACCATGGCCCTGGGCCACACTGAGACTCCGCGAGAATTCACCATGGCCCTGGGCCACACTGA
>NW_012267271.1:8083698-8097770 GCF_000151885.1 Dipodomys ordii | reverse complement strand
ACTCCGCGAGAATTCACCATGGCCCTGGGCCACACTGAGACTCCGCGAGAATTCACCATGGCCCTGGGCCACACTGAGACTCCGCGAGAATTCACAATGGCCAGTGGTGGGTCTCTGGGAGGCTGGGGGATGGTGCCGTGCTGGAGGGGAACAGACAGAGAAGAGCAGGATGACCAGGCCTCTCGTTCATCTCTCCTCCTCCCTGCCACCATCTGTTGGTCCTGCATCGCCATATCCACTCATCTCTGCCTCTGTGCAGCATTCTGTCTCACTGGGCTTCCCTGTCCTGGGCCTCTCTCTGCATCTTTCTGTCTGTCCCATAGCCCCTTTTATTTCCTTCACAGCTTTCAAGATGCTCCTGTATCTCACAGTTCAGTTCCTGCCTCCTGCCTGTGGAGCGGTCAGAAGCTAGACGTGTCCTCTGCTGGTCTCGGAGCTCACAGTGTCCTGCACACTGGCTGTCCCTTTCCCCTTCCCAGCGAACCTGGCAGGCTGGCATCCCCAGTGCTGAGGAAGCCCAGGGGGCCCACGCGGTAGTTGAAGGTGACCACAATGACGTTGCCACGAGTGGCGATTTCCTCCCCGTCGTACAAGTAGTTACTGAGGAAGTTAGCTCCATGGCCGGACCCCATGAGGAAGGCACCCCCGTAAATCCAGATCATCACAGGCAGATTGCGGGAGACTGCGAGGGAAAGCAAGTGGGTGACCTTAGGTGCCTACCTGCCCTCTGTCCAGCCCCAGCACTGGGCACAGCCGTGGGGGCTCCCCTCCCCTCCCCAGGGCACACCACCCAGAGCAAGGCCCCGAGCTCTGATCAGGGGCTTCTTCCAGGAGCGGGAAGCCAGACCTTGCTTCTTGCCCTGGGGGACCCAGATGTTGAGGTAGAGGCAGTCTTCGTCCCCGTAGGTGTTGTCCTGGGTGATGGTGGCCTGCAGGCACCGCTTCCTGAAGTCTTTGGCCTTCAGGGTTCCTGTGGCGGCAGGAAGGGCCGGTGTGAGGAGGGCAGCCCCCCGCCACCCCATCCAGGGCGGGCTCTGCACCCAGCACCCTACCTTGCCAGCCAGGGTGGCGCTGGGGGTTCTCCAGGGTCTCGGCGGTGGCATAGGGGATGCCCTTGAAGATGTCCACAGAGTCCCCACCCAAGAGGCTGAGCTTCTTGTTGACGCCTTCCACAAAACCGCCTTCCGTGTACACGGCACCCAGCTGGGACGAGAGTGGCAGCAGGGTTGGGTGGGGCCAGCCCTGGCCGGCTCGGTCCAGAGTGGCCAGCCAGCACAGCGGGCCCCAGGGGTCCCACAGGCCCCACAGAAACAGCTTCATAGGCCCGTGACACTTGTCCTGTGTTTGGGGCTGGCTTGCTGCCCCCGTCCCCCCCCCCCAGGTGTCACATTCCTGTATCAACAGGAAGCCAGTTCAGCCTCTTTTCACTCAGCAGGATGAAAACTAGGTTCCAGCTATGGACCCTGAGATGAGACCTGGAGCCTGAGTTTCCCCATCTGTAAGACGGACCATGACTGTTCTTACAGCCTGGTGGCTATTGGCTGGAGGGCCTGTCCAGCTGTGGGCAGTGGTGGTAATACTTGGCTTTCGTACCCAGCCCTGAACCTCCCATGGGGGCCCTTCTTTCTCCCACCTTCCCACAGTACCTAACCTGACAGGCTCACACCTATAATTCTAACTGCTATAACTGCTTAGGAGGTTGAGATCTGAGGATCTCAGTTCGAAGCCAGTCTGGGCAGGAAAATTAGTGAGGCTCTTCTGTCTGATTAACCAGCATAGACCACCAACCTTGAGCAAAGAGTCAAGCTAGAGTACAAGGCTGGCTGGGTGCTGGTGTCTCCTTGCATGTAATCTTAGCTACTGAGGAAGCTGAGATCTGAGGATCGCGGTTCAAAACCAGCCTGGGCAGGAAAAATCCATGAGACTCTTATCTCCAATAAACCCACTCAGAAAACCAGAAGTGGCGCTGTGGCTCAAGTGATAGAGTGCTCGCTTTGAGCTGAAGACCTGAGGGACAGCGCCCAGGCTCCGAGTTCAAGCCCCACAACCAACAATAACAACAAAAAAAGTACAAGGCTCTGTCAAGCCCCAGAACTGGTGCACGCACGTGCGCATGCACACGCACGCACGCACACACACACACACACACACACCTCCCTGGTGAGTCCCCCACTTCACCTGGCCCATCAGCTGTCCCTGAACGTCTAGTCTTGGCACTGAACTGTCCCATAGGGGCCAATTTAGCTGTCTTTAATGAGGAGCCTGCAGACAGGTGCTCATCCACCCACTGAGGCTCACAGGCTTTCCTGCTTCAAGTCACCCCACTGGGAAGCAGTGTCCAATCTCTTGACTCCGTTTAGGACAGGTAAGAGCGACACCGCCCAGATAGCAGTGGAGCTGTGGCTTCCTGCCTCTCGCCCATGCCAGGCTCTAGGTGGGGGAAAGCATGTGGCTGGAGGCCTGCAGCCCTCTGAAGTCCAGGCTGATGGGGCCCTGGCCACGCTGGGAGAGTGGAGCAGGTGGGAACTGGAGAGGAAGCATCCAGAAGGAGCCCTGTTGGCTACCCCAAGCATCCCTGAGCCAGGCACCTGAGCTTCCCTGTTCCAGGCCCCTGAGAGAGGCAGAGGGCCAGGTCAGCACCAGAGGCACTGGGAGGTTGTCTCCAGCAGTGTCTGTGAGGCCGGGCACCAGTGGCTCACGCCTATAATCCTAACTACTCAGGAGGAGGAGATTTGAGGATCTTGGCTCAAAACCAGACCCGGCAGGAAAGTCTGTGAGACTCTTCCTTTTTTTTAATTCCCCCCTGGGCTCAAGGGGCAGCTCTCGGGTGGGCAGGGGTGGGGGAGGGTCTCAGGATGGGGAAAGGGCAACACAGGGGTGTGGAAACAGGTACAAAACACCACCTTGCTGTGGCTGTTGGTGTGCTCAAGCTCTCACTCAGAAGTGCAAAGGGCAGACTACAGATGCAGCCTCCTGGACAACAGTCTAGGGGAGCCCTTTGCATGGGACACTCAGGCGGGGTTCACTCTCTCTCAGGAGAAGCAGGGTATGGAGGCTGCTCAGAAGACAGACTCCTGGTTCAAATTAGACCAAGTTTGGGATTCTTGTTTGGGAACAGGAAGTAGACACCCTGCAAACTGACACTGGTTTACCCCAGACTTTACTTGCCAGTTTAGAAGATGAGGACACATTGGCCTTGGTGGGACATTGTCAGGAAGGTGGCCAGACTTGGCATGGAAACTTCAAGAGGCCCAGACACACTGAAATTTCACATCAATAGTGGACTTTTTTCCTCCCACTTGTGGAGCTTGAACTCTGGGCCTGGGCGCTGTCCCTCAGCTCTTCAGCTCAAAGCTAGCGCTCTACCACTTGAGCCACAGCGCCACTTCCAGTTCATTGGAGTTAAGAGTCTCAAGGACTTTCCTGCTCAGGCTGGCTTTGAACTGCAATCCTCAGATCTCAGCCTCCTGAGTAGCTAGGATTACAGGCATGAGCCACCAGTGCCCCACTTAGACTTTTTTTTTTAAGTATACCTGTGTTCCAAATGGGCTTATACCAAAAATGGCTCCATTTACCTGACATTCAAACTCAGCTGTGCATGCTTTATCTTTGGATAGGGCCAGAGCCTGGGGAGTGCTGGGGGTTGTGTGTTGTCTTGCTCTGGTTGACCTGCCTGTTGGTGCTCTCTCCTCTAGGCCCCACCCCCAGTTTCCAGGGGGATGGACTGGCCCTGCAGTGGCCTCCGGCAGGGTCCTTGCTTACCTTCGCGGCACTTGCCACTGCCAAGCAGCAGGTGAGGCCCAAGACGGCCAGCTCCAGGCGCCCCATGGTGAGTGTCTGCCTCTGGGTGGCCTTCTTCAGTCGGGCCTCAGCTATTTATCGGGCTGGAGTCAAGGTCTTGCTCCTGCGCATGCGCACACACAGGCACAGGTGCAGGAGGGCCCCGCATTCCCAAGGCAGGCTGCCCTCCAGGCATCCTGGTTGGTGCCCACAGTGCACCTGTGCAGGTACAGCCTACCTGGGAGCAGAGTCAGATGGCACAGATGGTGGAGAGGGCTGCCAGGGCTGGGGGCCTGGCCATGTGCCCTGCATTTTGGCTGGCATGCCTCATCTCGGTTCCCTGCATGCCCCCACCTTATCAGGAGTGCGTCTGGATCAGAGGTGACTGCGTGTCAGAGCCCTGGCACAGCCGAGCCTTGGTACTTGGGCAGCTCTCACCTGGGCACCTGAGCCTACAACCTGGGCTGGGGACAGGGACGGGCCACTCCCAGGTCTCCTGGAAGGGGAGGACAACGTGGTCCTAGACAGTAGGCAAGGGGGCCACCCAGCCTGGAAGGAAGCCCTGAGGAGTGTGATCATAGACAGGACCCTGGAGCCCCCCAGGCAGCCAGCCAGGCTGGGGAGAGAATGGAGCCCAGAAGTGGAGGTCAGCACAGGGTCATCCTTTCTAATGGCATGGTGACAGCCGCCATGAGCTCCATCTTAAGAGGTTTGAGTTGGGTTGCTGGTGAGGTCAGCTCCGTTCTCAGGGTGTCCTGCCCCCTGCACAGTCCCCTTCAGGGACTGGGACAGCAGGTGACAGGCATAGCCAGAGCCCTCCCAGACCAACAGCCTCTCTTTGGTCTAGGAGTCTGTGTCTCCAGCTCTGATCACGTCTGGCCCCTGGAGCTGTAGCCAGAGCTCTGAAAGGTCCCAGGGACCATTTCTCAGGTGCATCTATCCGTATGGCATCCAGCTGGCCCAGTGCGCAGGGATTCAGTCACAGTGGGTGGACAGAGGTTGCACAGGCAAGGGAGGATGAGGAGAGGAGGGACGAGCAGGAAATGCACAACTAACTGGGACTTTTCCCATCGATTTGAATTCTAAGAACCAGTGCTAAAGGAAGTCATCCTGAATGGTGTGTGTGTATGTCGGGGCGGGGGTGCACAGGGTTTTTGTTCAAGAATATTCTGTGAAGTGAGGAAGTACAGGGGAGAGCAGCACCATGCAACACAAGGAAGCAAGTGGCCAAATACAGAATGAGGACGCTACAGAACAAGCAGCCGTGGTCTTACTCTGCTCTCACTGCTATTACAGAATAGCTCTACAGGTTTCACTTCGTGGTTCTGGAGGCCCAAGTGCATGGTGCCACGCACCCAGCTCCCAGGTGCCTACCTCATGGTGAAGGCAAGAGAGACTCGCCTGGAACAAGAGATTTGTCTGATTCTGGTCCCCAAAAGTAAAATGGCATTTTTTTTGAGATAATCAGGGGACATGTGAATACTAATTCCCTGGGTATTTTGTGAAGGATTGGGTCAGTCAGCTTTATGTGCTAATTTGGGTGAAACATTCTATGTGGTCAGACTTATTTTGGATGTTTCTGTGCAGGTGATTTTTGGATGATGTGGATATTGAAACCAGCAGACATAGATATAGCAGCTTATCCTCCATGCGGGTGGGCCTTACCTATCAGTTGCCGGACGGCACAGAACTGATGCCCTGAGCAGGAAGGATGTGTCAGAACACTGCCGCTGGGCGGAAGCTCTCTCATGGGTCTCCAGCCTGCTCCACTAGCCAACTTCAGACTGGCGCCTCCACCCTGGGGGCTATTTGAAAAAGCTCTAGGTCTGCACACATACACACCTCATAGTATGCTTCCTTGGAGACTAGTGCTAGAGTCACAAGAGCGTTATGTAGTTCACAGCAAGAAAAAGTTCTTATCCTAGCTACTCAAGAGGCTGAGATCTGAGGATCGGGGTTCAAAGCCAGCCTAGGTAAAAAATTCCTGGGACACTCGTTATCTCCAATTAACCGCTAAAAAAGCCAGAAGTGGAGCTATGGCTCAAAGTGGTAGAGTGCTAACTAACCTTGAGCAAGAATTGCTCAGGGACAGCACCCAGGCCCTGAGTTCAAGGCCCACAACTGGGGGCAAAGAAAGAAAGAAAGAAAGAGGTCTTGTTTCAGATAAGGGAGTATGGATTTCCTTAAAACAATTCCAGCAAAATAAGCACAAATGGAGAATGAAATGAAATCCTGGGGTTAGGGATGAGGAACAAACTTTACATTCGACAAAACTCAAACTACTGAAGTCAGGTGATGGGTAAACGGAACCCATGGAATATCCAGCACTTGTGTGTGTGTGTGCGCACGCGTGCGTGCGTGTGTGTTTGTGTGTGTGGTGGGGGCAGGAGGGAAATTCTTCATAATAAACCACCTTTATTTAAAAAGAGAAGAATTGCCATTCTTTTGGAACTTGCGAAGACTTCAGGAAGCTCTTAGTCAGACCTAAGGCAGCGTGGGCTGGCTGGGCTCGGGAGAGTAGGGCCTGGGGGGGGTGCCCTGCCCCAGCACCTGCCTCAGACTTGTCCAGGGACCAGGAAGATGGGATGTCAGCAGTGGGAGACAGCCCCAGAGCAAGGCCAACAGCTCCAGCAAGAGGTCTTACCAAGAAGGGGACTGGAAAGGAGGGGAGGGGAGTGCTTCTCCCCTTGCCTCCGGTGTGAGTGTTTTCTGCAGGACAGGAGACTGTAATTGCCAGCACAGCTGGTTCCAAGCTGGGCTCCTCATTAGGCTGCCAGTCCTGCCTTGAGATGGGGCTTTCCAGGAATCTCATCAGCAAGCTGGGGCTGGCTTGAAGAATTTGGCTTTGGAAACAGTGTGACTGGAGCTGTCCTGTGGGCAGGGCAGGAAGCTTCCAGGGCGATCTTCCGGGAAGCAGGGCTGGCAGAGACCTCAGCCTCAGGCTCCTCCCAGCAAGCTGCGGGGCCATCAGTCTGTTTCCAGCAAACGCTGAAGAGACAGTTGTTGGAAATGGACTGGGCTGGCTTCCTCATCTCACCCAACTGGGGCAGGGCACAGGTACTACCAGCACAGACCTGGAGGAGTAAAGGAACAACGTGGTATAAGGAAGCCCCATGGCAAGAGGAGCCTCCCCTGGGCCCACTCTACACTGAGACCCACACTCTGTAGGAACGCTGACTTGGGGGATAGTTCCAGTTGGGGCTGGCTTTTGTCAAAGCTACCCCAAATGGATGGGATTTGGAGCTAAGGGCAGACTCCGTGACCACAGGGCTGGGCCCCATGAAGAGTGTCACTCCGGGGGCAAGAGCCTGCTGAGCCATGGCCCCTGCTGCTTGGTCCCCAGCACCAGCGCAGCCCTCCACATGTGGGCTGGGTGGGGGCGCGTGGAGCCAGGGACATCCGACCACCCCAGTAGAGGGCGACAGCACCAGGTGCCAGGGGAACCTGCTTGCCCCGGCTCCCTGGTTAGGGCTGGACACCAGGCTCACCGCTCAGCCTGGGGCCCAGGGCTTGGTCACACGTAGTCCAGAATCTCTGTCTCCATCTCATTCTCACTTCCGTCCGAGGGCTTGAAATCTTCCTCCTCTTCCTCTTCCTCTTCCTCCTCCTCCTCCTCCCCGGATTCAAACATCAGCTGCTCTTTTGCATGGTCAGCCTTGTCTGGGCTGGAGAAGAGAGCTGGGCCAGGAGGAAACAAGGTCCCATGGGTCCCAGAGCAGGCTCCTGGGCTCCTGGTGGCCAGTCTACCATGACAGGTCCTGGGCTCCGTGGCAAGTATGGCAGGGGGCGGGGAGGGCGGGGAGGGGGGGAGGGGAGGAAGGGGGAAGCTAACAGGTACCCCAGGGGATGCCAAGGCAGCCAGGTCTTCAGCTTTCTGAGAGAAGCCATGGGCAGCCTCAGGAAGCGAATGCCAGGCATGGTGGTTCACACCTCCAATCCCAGCACTTGGGAGACAGAGGCAACAGGATCTACGGTTTGAGGCCAGCCTGGGATTCATACTAGACAACATCCTAGATCCTGTCTCAAAAACCCCAAACCAAAAGGCTCTGGCCTGGCCTCTGGTCAAACCAGGGAAGGGCCTCTTACAAGGCCCCTTGCTCCCTGAGCCTCTCAGACCCTCAGCCCAGCAGTGCTCGTCCCACTTCCTGGCTGGCCAGGGCCTGGGGAATGCGGAGTGATAGGCCACAGCGCCTGCTCCCCCCCCCCGCCCCCGCCCCCTCTCCCCACTGTGGCCAGCTCCCCTAGTGGAAGCCGCAGGCTGCAGCTGCTCCCCTCTACCCTCATCCTCCCCTACCCCCAGGGCCAAGTGTGGCAAGCGCTGCCCAGGAAGCCTCTGCGAGCCCCGGTGTGTTAGGTCTGGCTCCTGGCAGGGGCGGGCATCTCTGGGCACAGGTCCGGCCCCCCCTCCCCGTGCAGCAGCGGCTCTCACCAGGCCTCTTGGAGCGGATGGTCTGGCGGATCATGAGGGACATGGTGTCCCTCAGCTCGTCGGTGGTCTTGGGGAGGCACCACCCATCCCGCTCTGTGCACGTGCTCTCCTCCCCGTCATTGCGGTGGATGATCTTCTGCAACCTGCAGGCAGGAGAGGCTGCGTGTTTCCCCTCCCACCCCCAAGGCGGGTCTCGACAAGGGGGCTGGGGGGGAGGGCCAGGCTCCCGAGTCCTGGGGTGGTCTCCGCTCATAGAGGCCATGCTGCCTGCAGCAGAGGCAGCTGTGCTGAGAAACACACGTCCCAGAGCCATCTCTGAGGTGGGCGTGGCCCCAGTCCCTGACCTGTGTGGTCTCTGGACCCCCCAGTCTTGCACACAATGCTGGGTGTGGCCCGCGAACATCTGCCTGGCAAGAGCGTGGCTTTCCCCAGATTCCACACTCTGCCCCTCACTCATGCCGGTGCCCCACCCCCGCCGTTTCAAATGTCATTGAGAACAAGCAAGTAGGCCAGGGTTCTGGGGCACGAGGCAGTGGTGGAGGGCCACAGGCTTCACAGCAAGATCATCCAGTGGTGGCAAAGCCAGTATGAAGCCGAGGGGCTGCAGGAAACTCTGTTCCTGTGCTATTTCCACACACCGCCAGCCCCATAGCCCCTCCACAGGCAGGGCCCCTCAAGTACGCACCCCTCCACGTTCAAGTCGCACAACTGGTAGAACATCTGGCGATAGGGGGGCAAGGCTCCCTCCCGGAAGACATACACCGAGTCCTGGGGAAGGGGGGCGGGACAGTGAACACAGCCCGGCCCAGCAGAGTTGCAGATGCCCACACCGCAGGCTTCCTGGTGGTCTCCATGGGGCTGGCTGGCCACCAAGACCAGGGTGGGCAGTAAGGCAGAGGCCGTGGGAGGGCACACGTGGCAGCCAGGCCCTCGGGAGCCCTGGGGGCCTTGCTGACAGTGCAGAGCGGGCTGCTGTCTGCGGGAGCTGCCTCCTTAGTCCTGGCCTGCTGCTATGAATGACCATCCTAGGCCCCTGCGTGCGGCAGGGAGGAAGGCAGAGGACCGCTCAGGGTGGGCAGCTCAGGGACAGGGACAGTCCCTGGGGTAAGACTGGCTCGAGGTGACAGTCACCCCCTCACTAGGAAGAAAGCTGGAGTCTGGGAGACCTGGGTAGGTTTCCTGGCGTGTCCAGGGCACGGATGGCGCTGAAGGACAAGTGTGTTCGGGGAGGGTTGCATCCTCACGGCTCATTCCTGCTATGCCCACAGGTCCCCGCGGGGCCTCCAGGCTGGGGGTCCGCTTGGACAGAGAACCAGCATGAGCGGTTCTCAAATGTGCTAATGAACTCCTGTTGGGTAAAGGTAGTGGGAAGGCCCCAGTCTGCGCCCACACCCGCGCAGCCCACAGCTGGGCCCCAGATGGTCTGGTCTGGCTCTGTGCTCCTGCATGTGCCCCATTCCCCCCATACATCAGCGGCCTGCAGGCGTCAGGGGGGCCCAGCTCTGGAGACTTGTCACCACCTTTCTACCCAGATGCCCTCAATTCCTCACGGCCCCACGTGGTTAGGTTCTTCCTCTTTGTAGAGGGTCCCAGGGTGGGAGTAGTGGAAAGACACTGGGTGGACAGAGCTGTCTCAAAGCCCACCCCCATGTCCACAGAGGGGCACCTCATCCCCACTCAGCCACACCCGCCCCCAGCCCCGGCTCGGGGCACCCACCTTGAGCTTATACTTGTTGGAGGTCTGTTTCCGTGGGCCAGACACCCCCGACGGGCCCAGGCCCTGCTTCAGGTCGTGCATGGTGACAAGCTGGCTGGCTGCATGGGAGCAAAGCAGAGCTGGCCCCCGCCTGCCCCCGGCCCCCCGCCTGCCCCCCGCCTGCCCCCGGCCCCCCGCCTGCTGTGCTGCCAGGGGCAGTGGTGACCCCAGGCAGTGCCTCCCATCTTGCTGCCCCGGCCCACGTCCCTGGTAGTGGCCTGCCACTTACGCGTCTTCTTGACTGTGATGGGCAGGCTGTAGTTGTAGGTGCTGCGCTTTGCCTTGACAGGCATCTCGCTGCCGCCTGTAGGCAAGGGAGAACGTGCTAGAGGCTGGCAGCCAGGAAGTTACCCTAAGGCAGGGTGGGGGATGGCTGGCTTTCGAGCCATGTAAGGTTGGTATAGACAGGGAAGTCATGTGTGCTTCTCCTATGTCCCTCATTGGCTTCCCTAGGCCTCCTGCCTGTGTTGATAATTAAACACACTCTGTGAATAACGTTATTGTCAGAAAGAAGGTTCCTTCCTCTTGCCTTAAGGCAAGACAAGGTTCCTGGTCATCTCCTGGAAGAGGACCCCAGCTGCTGCCACATTTCCCACAGGGGCTGGCAAGAGGCTCCCTGTGGCCTCACAGAGTCCTGGCTTAGCCGGTCCAGGGCCCCAGGCCCCAGACTGTGGCTCAGAAACTGGAGGTGGCTGTGCTGCTGAGACAGGCCTAGGTCTCCATTTCCTCACTACTGTGTCCCTCTTCTCACAGGGAGAGGGAGACACTCTTCCTCTCTGTATGAACAGAGAGCTAGAGATGGGATGGGAGAGAGGGAGGGAGGGAGGGAGGGAGGGAGAGAGAGAGAAAAAGAGAGAGAGAAGTGGCTTATTTTTACCATATTTCATTCCACAGCGGATTCGGAAGTCAAGGACTTGGTAAATCTTGGCCTCGGAGTGTGTCCGGGGGTCATAGCCAAACCGGATCCACAGACTTCTCCAGGGGCCTGTTATCTGGGGACAGGAGAGGTACAAGTGTTGAGACCTGGCTCGGGTTTCCTGTGTGTGCAGGGGCTGACCTCTGCACAGAGGCACAAGGCCCCTGAGAGCTAGGAACACGGCTCTCAATTCCCACGGGGGGCTTGGCCACCTGGGAAAAGCCAGCTGGCCTTTCAAACCAAAGCCTTGCTGTCCATGAGAGGGAAGTGGAGGAGGAACCTGTGCCAGGGCCCCGGGCACACGGGGACTCTTGGGATGCTGCCTGTCCCAGGAAAGCATTTCTTTTTTTTTTTTTTGGGTCCGGTTGTGAGACCTGAACTCTGGGCCTGGGCACTGTCCCTCAGCTCTTCAGCTCAAGAATAGCGCTCTATCACTTGAGCCACAGTGTCACTTCCGGCTTTTTTCTTTTTGCTTATGTGGTGCTGAGGAATCAAACCCAGGGCCTCATGTATGCAAGGCACGCGCTCTACCAAAAAAGCCCTTAGCAGACAGAAGACTGCTCTGCTTTCCAGAGTCCAACCGGGCATCACGTTCACTGTTCTGCAGACTCCCCATGCAGGGTATTAGGACCCTTTCCTCCCCTAACGGCTGCCGTCTCCACCCTCCGGCCTGAAGCGCAGGTGGACATGCCCTACGGAGGCACGAAGAACTAGGGTGTGAGGTGCTGTCACTAGAGGCCTGGGCTGTGGCCCACGCTGGGCCTCTGGTGGTTCTGCCACGTGTTGCTCACCGCAGGGAGGAAGGACGGAGGGGCCGTACTGCCCAGTGCTGCCCGAGATCACCACCTCAGGCCATTCTGCACCACACAATCCCCCTGAGTGAGGCCCTCCGTCGGCAGGAGCGGGTGCACTGCGGCTGTGGGAAGCTGGGCAGTTCCAGCTGGCTCTTCAAGCCCTCTCAGGGCTACCTGTGGTGGCCTTCAGGGAGGGAGGGCCACACAGGTGGCACCGAGGTTGGCATGCCACAGCCAGCCACTCACCATGTAATAGGCCATGAAGGGAAGCAGGATCTTGAGCTTGTCAGGGTGGACGCTGATGTTGGCCTTGACAGCATTGCGTGACCAGATGGGACGGATGTCGAACAGCTGGGCAAAGTCAAGTGCAGAGGCTGAGATGGGCAGCAGCAGCAGCAGCCTCCCCCATCCCCCATGCCTTCCCAGCATGGCCGGTGTCCCACGGAATGTTTTAGACAGGAAGTGGTGGAGGCAGGCGCTCAACAAACAGGCCCGGCCTCTGGAACGCACCGCACTTCCCTGCCCCCTGCCGTGCAGAGGTATGGATTGTGCCTTTCATGTGCCAAGTGAAAGTGGGGGAGGGTGGCGGGGGGCGCGGGAGGACCTGAGGTGACCACAAAGGTCATGGACGTGCAAAGGCTGCTGGAGCCCAGCTCCACATCTAGGTCACCGTCCAACAGCGTCCCCATTTCCCCGCTACCCCAAAGAGACCAACAAAGAACTGAAGTATTTTCAACGTTAAGAATGCCTAGGTGATACTAACATGGTGCTAGTGGCACCTGGAGGTGGGAAAGTCCCACATCCTAACAAAGCCAGCACGGCCAGCCCCAGAGCAAGCTGGGGAGGAAGCAGCTGCGTAAACACTTGGTCAAGGCAAAGCAACATGGCCCAGCCCGGCTAGACAGGATGGGAGCCTCACCTTCCTCAGTTCCTCCTCTACCTTCTGGTCTATGGGGTTGGTGCAGGCCCTCCTCCACGTCTGCACCGCGGCCTCCAGAGGCTGCACAGGGACCTCAGCATCCTCAAAGTTGACAAAGATGGCATTGTGGGGGCGCCGGGCCCTACTCAGGCCGATCAGGTTCTCCCCTGTGATGGTGGGGTTGTTGTAGCCTTCCCTGGGGGCACAGAGAGATGCTGGGAGCAGGAGTGCCGAGGACCACCTGCAGAACAGGCCGGGCCCGTGCGCAGGGAGGCCAGCCGTGTGCCTTTGTCCTGGAGATCCGGTGAGGCCATGACCTCAGGGCTGCCTGGTGAAGGACCCCAGCTCTCAGGATGCCCACTGAGGACAAAGAGGGGGCTGCCACAGCCAACAGTGGCCTAGACAAACTCTGGGCAAGGCCCAAGGTCCCAGAGACCACAGTGAGGGAAAGTGCGCCTCGAGCTAGTGGCCTTCCAACTGTAATAGCATCGAGCCAAAGCTGAACACAGCCTAAATATCCACTGGCTGGAAAGAGTGACATCAGTCTGGGCTGTGCATGCAGGGTCAAGCTATGCCTACTGACGCTGATTTTTATGACTCATTTATTTAACTGTCACAGCAATCCTTCAAGAAAGGATTGTCTGAGGAAGTAACATGGGAATCAGAAAACTTGCCCCAAGAGCATGTGACAAAGGACTCCCAGGGGACTCAAACCAAAGGAATCTGGCCACAACCAGACCTTAGTCACCTGGCCTGCACCTAGAAGAACATGGCTGTGGCTCAGAAGCAGCTTGACAACCAGGACCACTGAACCAATGGTATCATCAAAGCTCAGAGATGAATATGCAGTGTAAGAGTGATGCCACAGGAGCTGCAGGCTGGGAGGTGATGAGTCGTGGAGGTTTGCCCACTGGAGCCCAGGACCACTCGCGTGGGGATGTGGATAAAGGACTGGGACGCACGCCTCACATGTGAATCCCTATACCTTTACCTGCTCAGAAAAACTCAAAGTTTTAAAACATGCATGTTCACACATCAAGAATTACAGCCAGGCACTGGTGGTTCACACGTCTGTAATCCTAGCTACTCAGGAGGCTGAGATCTGAGGATTGCAGCTCAAAGCCAGCCCAGGCAGACAAATCTAAGAGATTCCTGTCTCCAACCAACCAGCAAAAAACCATAAGTGGAGGTGTGGTTCAAGTGATCGAGTGCCAGCAAAAAAGCCAGTGCAAGGCGCTGAGTTCGAGCCCCAGTATTGACACAAACACACACACACAAATTCTAGAACTGCATGTATGTGTTGGCACAGATCACATGGGGAGGGGGTTCCTGAAAAACTTGCAGTGGTTACCTCTTTAGAGGTATACATAAAAAACCTAGAGCTCGGAAGTGGCGCTGTAGCTCAAGTGGTAGAGCGCTCGCCTTGAGCTGAAGAGCTGAGGGACAGCGCCCAGGCCCAGAGTTCAAGCCCCACGACC
>NW_012267271.1:8069610-8076817 GCF_000151885.1 Dipodomys ordii | reverse complement strand
TCCCGCCACCCCCCCAATCCCCCCACCAGCGCCATCCGATCCCATTCCAGTGAAAGCAAAGCCCCGCCCACGGCCCGCCCACCCCCGTTACCAAGGCAACAAGGCTCGCTGGAGACCACGCCCCCGCCGGATAGCCACGCCCCTGCTCGAGGCCCCTCCCCGTCGACCCGCAAACGCCCGCTCCTTACCCGGGAGACGCTCTCCTCACCGCCCAGCGTGCGTAGCATCTTCCCCACGTCGCGCACCGCGCCCGGGTACTCCACGCACACCAGCCGTCGCTCCCGCTGCAGCTCCACCGGCACCGCGGCCCGCGGCGCCGCGTCGTTCGCCGCCATCCCTACCCGCTTGGCGGGGCCCGCCACAGTCCGTCCCTCAGAGCACCCCCGGAGGCCTCGCCTCAAAGGTTCCGCGAAGGAATCGTTCCGGACCGCCTCCCCGTCCGCCCTAAATCCCTGGGCTCGGCTAGACTCGAAGCCTCCGGGGACCAGGCGCCCGAGGAGGCTGCACGGCGTCGAGGTAAACGACACCGTGTTGTCGACTTTTCGTTTAAAATGAAGAGGGCTGGACAAAGGCGTGGGACCAGGCTTCTCTTTTCCACCCAGCGAGACTCTAGCCAATGAGGAGCTCGGAGGAGGCCAGGTCCCTAGGTAGCAGCCAATACGAAGACAGGAGCTGGGGACCCTGCTAGCTTCCGGTGGTTTCGCCCAATGAGGGTTTGAGAGCGGGACAGAGTCTGACTTCCGGCCCGCCTCCTAGCTGGCGGAAGGGCTAAACGCTGAATGGTGAATTGGTGTCGGGTGTCTGGGGTCTGGTCTGCGGGGCTCCGGCCTCCGGAGCTGGCTTCTGAGCTGCAGTTTGGGAGTTCGTGTGTGGAAATTGCCGGAGCCAGGGATTTGTTCGCCACATGCCACACACACCCCCAACAGAAGACCCCAGAGGGTCACGCGCCGGAGTGGGACTGGGGGCAGGCGTCCTGGGCCTTGTGTTACACGGGCCTGTGTTAATCGCCGCTGGGGTCCGCGGGCTTCAAGGGTTTTATACTGGGAGACTGTTACCGTTTTATGTTTTTGTGTATGGAAAATGGACCTGAGAGGCGAGAGTGCATTCAAATGAACCGATTGAAATCCAGACAAGAAGGGACTGGATTTGAGGGTGTTAGGAGTTGAAAACCAGTAAGACAAGTGACCCCTTGGATATGGGCACCCGAGCAGTTGAAGGCCCAGAATAAATGGCTGCAAGCTAGGGTGCTGGGAAGGTGGCTCGGTGGTAGACAGCTTGCCTGGCATGTGTGAGGCCCTGAGTCGATTCCTCAGCATCACATACACAGAAATGGCCAGAAGGGGCTCTGTGGCTCAAGTGGTAGAGTACTAACCTTGAGTAAAAGAAGCTCAGGGACAGGGACAGTGTTCCAAGCCCTGAGTTCAAGCCCCAGGACTGGAAAAGACAGCAAAGAAAAAGTCTTGGTAGTCCCTGACCTGCCCAGCAGGGACAAGGGATTGGTGTCAAAAGGCCAAAATCTTCCACACCCAGGGATAAAATTTCTTTGCAAATGTCCTTTTCTTGTTTTCTACTGCCCGAGAAATCTGATGATTTTTTTCAAAAAGTGTGGAAATGAATAACAGTTGTAAATTACTAGATCAGCATTTTTACATCAGACTCTTGCTGAATGGTGATAAGGCCACTTGCACTGGAGCCTTCAATCCAACTGTAGGTCAGGGCCTGGTCACAGGAAGCAAGGCTCATCCCGTACAACAGTGTCACCAAAGTCTACTGATGCCAAGGAGAGGGGCTGTGGGTGAGGGGAAGACAAGAGCCAACCTCAGAGCATCAAACCACTTTTCCTAAGGACTTAGACTTGTGCTGAGACTGGGACTCAGAGTGGCAGAGAGGTCAGAGGCAGGAGCAGGGCAGTGAGGACAGACTGCATGCACAGGCCCAGTTAGGCATCCTACTGTGTGCTGCTAGACTCAAATGACTTCCCTGAGAAAAGACCGTCAGCCCCTGCTGCCTTCCCACCCCCCAACCCACATCTGAGTCATAGTTAGCAGAGAAGTCAGAAGACTGGTGAGCTCAGTGGTGGTGCATGTGCTTAACGTGTAAGGCCCTGAGTTTGATCCCCATGGTTCCTCAAAACACCTATTGATAACAAATAATGACAGTCCCCGTGTATTTTGCCTGTTTTTCCAGTAATCAGCAATGCCAGGCCCGTTTTCCCATTGGGCACCCGTGCCCTCCTCTAAACCCAGGGAGTAGCAAACTGCATTCTCCACTTAGGCCTTCGCAGAGTCAGATCCTCCTTGGGGAGTAGGCTGCCCTGCTGTGAGCACGGAGGTGTTGGTGCCCCCTTTTGTTGTGCCAGCCTAAGTGCTGAGGAAGCTCAGGCCCAGTCTTCAGATGTCCCAGCATCCAGCCCAACACTGAGCCCCTGTCATCTGATATTCTGAGGTGGGGGAGGGGGAGACACACAGCTGTCCTGACCTTTGAGGTGACCCAGAGCAGTGGAGGGGACTGCTGGCTGATAGCAGTACTAAATCCCACAGGACAAGTGTGGGGAAGCCGCCAGACACATCTGGCCATTCTAGTCCCCCTCTGGCCCTCCTGACTAGAGTCTTGAATATCTCCTTCTGTGGGGAACACAGATCTTCTTAGCAAGGGAAAGGAAATGGAAAATTGAGGGCTGAAGGTGTACTCAGTGCCAAGCACTTGCCTAGCATGAAACACCTGGGTTCAGTCTCAAACGTTGCAGAAACAATTCTTTGGAGTCCAGAATCTGACATTCCCTTAGGTGGTATGGCGGGTCTGTGGGGCATACAGTGGGTATTTAATGTTCTCTCTCCCTATTGAACTCTGCACCCCACATTCCAGGAAAGATGTAGTGTTCAATTATAGCCACGAGATGGCGACAGAGTACACAGGCAACACCTCCACCTGTGTTCACGCTGGGAGGGAGTGGAGGTGAGGAAAGGGACTAATAGGATTAAGCATCAGGTTCCCAAGTCCCTTGTCGTTGCATTCACATGGGCATGTTTTTTGGTTTTGGTGGGGTTTTGTGATGCTTGAACTCAGGACCAAGGTTCTGTCCCTCAAAGCTGACACTCTACCACTTGGAGCCACAGCACTGCTTCTAGTTTTCTGGTGGTTAATTAGAGATAAAAGTCTCACAGACTTTCCAGCATGGGCTGGCTTTGAATCCTAATCCTCAGATCTCAAGCTCCTGAGTAGCTAGGATTATAGGCGTAAACCACCAGCACCTCTCTTGGGAATATGTTTGTTTGTTTTCCAGCCTTGGGGCTTGAACTCAGGGCCTAGGCACTAACCTTGAGCTTCTTTTTTGTTCAAGTCTAGCGCTATTCCTCTTGAGCCACAGCACCACTTCCAGCTTGTTCTGTTTATGTGGTGCTGAGGAATCAAACGCAGAGCTTCACGCATGCTAAGCAAGCACTCTACCACTAAGCCACATTCCCAGCCCTGGGATTTTTTTTTTCTTGGTTAGTCATAGAGCTTGAACTCGGTGCCTGGGCGCTGTCCCTCAGCTCTTTAGCTCAAAGTGAGAGCTCTACTACTTTGCTACTTCCTGTTTTCTGAGTGGTTTATTGGAGATAAGAGTCTCATGGACTTTCCTGCCCGGGTTGGCTTTGAACCATGATTCTCAGATCTCAGCCTCCTCAGTAGCTAGGATTACAGGCGTGAGCCACCAATGCCGGGCTGGGAATATGTTTTTATAAGCTCAAAAACGTATTTTAAGGCCAGGCACTGGTGGCTCAAAATATATATAATATTTATATATATATATATTTATATAAACATTTATTTATATAAAATATGTGTAAACATACTTATATATACTTACATATAAATATGTATGTATATTGACCTAGTTTCTGTCATTTCTGCTTGTTTTGGGAGACCTGGATGCAGTTGTAGGATTGTGTTCCTGTGTGTATGTGTGTTGGTACTGGGGCTTGAATTCAAGCTCTCAGGCTCTCATGTTTAGCTTCTGTGCTCACGGCAGATGCTCTACCACTTGAGCCACACTTCCAGTCTTACATCTTATTGACTAATTGTAAATAGAATATTCTTTTTTTTGGTCGGCCCTGGGGCCTGAACTCTGGGCCTGGACACTGTCCCTCAGCTCTTCCGCACAAGGCTAGAGCTCTACCACTTGAGCCACAGCACCACTGCCGGTTTTTCTGCTTATGTGGTGCTGAGGAATCAAACCCAGGGCCTCATGCATGTAAGGCAAGCACTCTACCACTGAGCCACCTTCCCAGCCCCCTGGAAATAGAATCTTAAGGACTTTTCTTCCCTTTTTTTTTTTTTGTCGGTCATAGGGCTTGAACTCTGGGGCTGGACACTGTCCCTCAGCTCTTCAGCTCAAGGTCAGCACTCTATTACTTGAGCCTCAGTGCCACTTCCTGTTTTCCGGTGGTTTATTGAAGATAAGAAGCTCACAGACTTTCCTGCCCAGGCTGGCTTTGAACTGCTATTCTGAGATCTCAGTCTCCTGAGTAGCTAGGATTACAGGTGTGAGCCACCAGCCAGCAGTTTCTTAAGGACTTTTCTACCAGCTAGCTTTGAACCAGGTCTCAGGTCTCAGCTTCCTCAGTAGCTTGGATTAGAAGCATGAGCCCCTAGTGCCTAGCTTGTACAAGGGATTATAATAAGAGGAAGTGTGCTTGACTGCTTTTAGTTTAGATTCATGGAATGCATGGGCGTGGCTCACAATCACTTCCCTACTTGGTAAATTTGTTGGCTCCCGATTTGTTTTTGTTTTTTGGTGTTAACATTTTCCCACCTTAATTACAAACTTTCCAATTTCTCTTCTTAATTTTGTCAATGTCAGCTTTGTTTCAGATGTATATGAGGTCATATGAATTTGAAAATCTTACATATTCCTGGTAAATGGCCTTTTAGTTATCATGGGACTTCCTCTTTATCTCTGCTACAGCTTAAATTCTGTGATTATTATAGCCACAACACATTTGTCCCTGTTTCCATATTAGGGCATGGGGTGATAGTATAGATTGAACTCAGGACCTTGTGTTTATAAGGCAAGCACTCTACCAACTCCAGCCCTTATTTGCACTGGTTATTGTGTATATGTTGTTGTGTAAGCTCTTGTTCACCTTTCTTGCTCATAACAGGTGCTCTACAACTTGAGCCATGCCTCCAGTCTGGCACTTTGCTCATTAATTGGAGATGGAGTCTTGCAGACTATTCTGTCTGGGCTGCCTTTGTTTTTTGTTTTCGTTTTTGTTTATACGTATGTTTTGCCAATCCTGGGCCTTGAACTCAGGGCCTGGGCACTGTCTCTTTTGCTCAAGTCTAGCACTCTACCACTTGAGCCACAGCACCACTTCTGGCTTTTTCTGTTTATGTGGTACTGAGGAACCAAACCCAGGGTTTCATGCATGCTAGGCAAGCATGCTACCATTAAGCCACATTCCCAGTTGAACTTTGGTTATTTTTGAAGTAGGGTCTCATTTTATGCCCAATCCTCCTACTTGTGCTTCCCATGTTACTGGGAATGACAGGTGTCATTGTATCCAGCCTTTATGCCTTTTCCCATTGCTGGGATAACAAAGATAAGAATCGCTTGGACTTTCTGCCCACGCTCACCTCAAACCAGAATCCTTCTGCTCTCCACCTCCCAAGGAACTAGGATTACAGGCATGAGCCACAGGTGCTTTGTTGATCAGTTTTGTTTTTTCCTCTCTGGAGACACTTAGTTATAAGCCATATATAATATATCTATGTATGTATCTATAGTTATATAGATGTTATATATATGTTCATTCCTCATCTTGCTCTAAAAAGTCAACAGCTAATCCACAACTGGTTTTATGATTCTATTTGTTCTGTAATAAATACTTGTTTTTATTGGCCTCCCTTGGCGACATAATATGACTCCTTGGTCTATTAAAGTCAACTATCAATCAGTTGACCACAAATGGCAGCTTTACTGGACACTCCCCCCTTGCCTTCCCCTTTCCACTTGGCAATAAGTCCTGGAAAAGGCTCCAAATCAATTCACAGAGCACTTCCTCATTTCTTCCACAGAGGCGCACTGTCCCCAGTGCACTGGCCATGATTTATTTAGCCAGCCTTCTTGGATGGACCCTTAGGTTGTTTCCAAACCTTTCTAGCACAAACACTGTTGCAGTGTGGGAAATCCGGAAGGTGTGGGGAAGGGGGGGTGAGGGGAATGAAGGAAGGGGTGAGTGCACCCGTGATTTTGATAGACCTTACTAGCAGTCTTTCTGCTCTCCGAGGCCCAAAGGCATCTGTGAGCTATTCCACGCCCAGCCTGCCAGAGGGCTCTCCTTCCTTTGCAGGGGCTCAACACCACTGCCACCACAAAGCAACAGTGGCTTTCCCCTCTGGGGCACAAATCTGATTGCTCCCTATTCTGTCAGAGGCCAGCTGTGCCCCCCAGTGCTGTGAAGTAGAAACCCACACTTTTAAAAACTCTAGTACTGGGGCTGGGAATGTGGCTTAGTGATAGAGTGCTCGCCAGCAAGTATGAGGCCCTGGGTTCAATTCCTCAGTACTACATACATAGAAAAGTCTGGAAGTGGCATGCCGTGGCTTAAGTGGTAGGGCGCTAGCCTTGAGCAAAAAAAGCTCAGGGACAGTGCTCAGGCCCTGAGTTCAAGCCCCAGGACTGGCCAAAACCAACCAACCAACCAAATAAACAAAAAACCTTTAGTATGGAGCAGGAAAGTGTGATGCTTGTACCTGCACCAAAGTACCAAAAAGCTGGAAGTGGAGCTGTGGCTCAGGTGGTAGGCCACTAGCCTTGTGCAGAAAAATTTGCTAAGAGGATCCAAGCTCTGTGTTCAAGTCTAATGCCAGTACTAGACAGACAGGCAGACAGATTGATAGATCCATAGGGGAGAGGGGAGGGAGGGAAGTCCTGACTCTATGGTGCCAGGACCTCCTTGCCATGTCCCCTCCCCCAGGGTCCCTTGAGGGTTTTGCGCCCCTTTTACAGCCTCCCTGGTGGAAGCCGAAGCCCACCGAGCTCCCGCTGCCACCCCTGCACGCGGTGCTGACCGAGCTCCCGCCGCCCCCCCTCCCTGCGCGCGGTGCTGACCGAGCTCCCGCCCCCCCTCCCTGCGCGCGGTGCTGACCGAGCTCCCGCCGCCCCCCCTCCCTGCGCGCGGTGCTGACCGAGCTCCCGCCCCCCCTCCCTCCCTGCGCGCGG
>NW_012267271.1:8023773-8068317 GCF_000151885.1 Dipodomys ordii | reverse complement strand
CCCCGCGCCTGCCCGGCTGCAGGCCGGTCTCGGGGTCGCGGGGTCTGGGGCGGAGCGCTCAGCGCCGATGGAGGTCTCAGCCGAGGTTCCTTCAGACCGCGGGTGGGCTTCCCCAGGCCGGGCAGCTCCAGGCCACGGCCGCCCCCTCCCCGGGCTGCCGGGGGAAGGGTCCTCAGCCCGGCCTCAGGAAGGACTGAGGGGTTCCCCCCCCCCCCGCACACACACACAGCCCTCCTGTCTCCCAGCCCAGACCCGTCCACCCAGCTGTCCATCAGCCATGAAGCCTGGCTTTCTTTTTGGTGGCACTGCAGTTTGAACTCAGTGCCTAGCACCTGCTCCACCACTTGGTCTAGGCCTCCAGCCCTGCTGGTTATGGCAGAGATAGAATCTTGTACATTTTTCTGCCTGAGATGGCCTTGAACTGCAGCAATCCTCCAGATCTCAGACTCCCGAGTAGGTAGGATTACAGACGTGAGCTACCCCGTGCCTGGCTCCAGTGACAAATATTTCTTTTCTCTGTGCTGGGGAAGCAGCAGGACCTTCAAAGACAGTGTTCAAAGACACAAACAGCTGTTTCGTTACCTTGTAGTTCAGGCTGACTTTGAATTCTATATCCTTCTGATTCAGCTTCCTTAGTGCTAGAGTTTTGATTCAGCAAAGACTAAGGATACATTGTGCCCCCACCTTGATTTTCTGTTTTGGAGTGTGTGTGTGTGTGTGTGTGTGTGTGTGTGTGCAAACATACCTAAGTTTCCCAGCTAGGTTGATCATTTCTGTGCATAGCTCTGCAGTGTCAAGCACATTTGTATTCTGGGTAACCACTGCCGCCATCTGTCTCTAAGGCAGTGTCATCATCTTGTTAAATTACAGCTTGTCCCCATCCAACACTGACCCCCTCCCGCTTCCTGTCCTGTGCACCTTTCAGTCCCGATGAACATGAGCATCCAGAACGCTCTCAGAAGTGGAAGCACACCGTGTTTGCCCTTTGTGACTGGCCTGTTTCACTTCGCATGCAGCCTCTGTCCCGTCACCCGTCCTTCCCTCAGGTCTGTGTGTGCCTTTGCCCGTTAGTGGGTGCTTGGGGTGGGTCAATCTTGGGGCAGCTACACTCACAGCAGCCATTTGTTGTTGTTGGGCTTTTTGTTTTGCTTTCGGTACTGGGCATCGAACCCAAGGCCTCACTTCTGTTAGGCAAGTGTTCTAGTCCCCTAGCTGAGCAGTTGGGTATTTGCAAAATTCTAGAGTCAAGGACCTGGAGACTTCCTCTTGACCAGCTCTCTTCTTTTTGCAGCCTGGGAAACCGATGCTTGGAGGAGGAAACGGACTTCCTCAAAGTCATGATGGGGGTTTAAGGAGCTCAGGTCCAGGGGAGGACCCCCCCCAGGCTCCTGGCCTAGAAAGCAAGGCGGGGGTCTGTGGGCCTCAGCAGCCACTGCCCTCCCGCCATTGTGTGGGTTCTTGGGAATCATCTACCTGGGATGGGACCCCAGCCCCTGAGCCCTGTCCACCAAATGCCGTGTGGGGCTCTTGACCCCCAGGCCACGCCCTGTCCAGGCAGATGCTGGCCCCTAGGCCACTCCCATTTGCCAAGAACACCTCTGTTGCCCCCCCACCCCCATCATCAACACTGTGACTGAAGGTGCCCTCCTGGAGCGCAGCGCAGAGGGAGGACTCTCCTCCCCGCCCCCACCACACACACACCCCAATCTGCCATTCCTACATTTTCCTGGCTCTGGCCAGCCTCCTGCCCACCACCAGAGGGGCTTCAGGTCACCTGGCTCTCCAGGGCACCAAACCTAGTAGACAATGTCCTGGAGAGCCAAGCTTCCTCAAGGCCCACAGTGCTGAGCCCCAAGCCACCCCCAGCCCCACCCTGTCATCTGCATGGAGGGGGCTCGGTCTAGGAACGCACCCCCATCTGTCCTCCCTCCGCCCGCCAGCACCCCACTTCCTCCACTCTGCAGCTGCTGCCGTGCAGGGAGCACAGTGCAGCTAGCTGCGGAGGGACACCCACACTCGGGTGGAGGGCACTTGGGGGCCACCCTCCCCAAGAACTTGTTAAGAAGGTCTCCACCCTTCTCCATGTCCTCCGTGGCCTGGGGTAGAGGGCAGTGCCACCGCTGGCCCGGCGCTTCCTCTTTGCCCAGCTCGTTGGACACTGGTGGAGCCCCGGGACCTCAGCCCCACCACAGGGCCACCCAACGGCCCTGGAGGAGGCCAAGGCTGGGCCTGTCGCCCACACCTGAAGGCCCAGAAGGCTTATCTGCACCAGGGGCTTTGAGGGCGGGGAACTAACCCTTATCTTCCTGCCAGGGGCCTGCCTACAGTTGGGGCTTTGTAATCTGACATTGTGATTTTTCCCCCCTTGTTTTCACCCCCACTGGGGGAAGATTTGCTGAATCATGCAGGGAAGGTGGTTGGTGGGGGGCAGGGGGCCAGGCAGCTGGAGGGCAGCGATAAGTCAGAGGCTGGGTTGAGGGGTACTGGGGAGCCCAAAGGAGGAAACCCAAGCCCTGACGGTTTCCAGCCAAGATTGTCAGCTTCTACGCAGAGGATGGGCCCGGGGATGGAGACCCTTCCCTCCAGAGGCGTTCAGGGGCAGGGCTGGGCCTCAGGTGGTCACACATGTTCACCAAACCTCCTGGGGGTCCCGTGCCCCAGCAGGGCATGGAAAACAGGAGGGAGAGGCCATGGTGTCATACACTGGCTGCCGGAGGCCCTTAGAGGGGCAGGTGGGAGGCTGTGGCCTCCCCAGGTCTGTACACCTGCTGCATCCTAGCTAAGGGGCGGGACATCCTCTCCGGTCTGGCACATCCTGTTCTTCCTGTCTGCATCCCAGGCCTTCCTCCAGGAAGACTTCCCTGACCTCTGGGGCTTGGCAAGTGCCCTTGGCCTTCTAGAACCAATTCAGCATCCCGCCTCCTGAGACACTGAGACCCAGGGTCTAGCCCAGAGCAGTTGATCAATGTGTGTTGCTGGAATGGAATCTTCAGAGTCTGTCTTTACACCCTGAGGAGTGAGGGGAGTCATCTTCTGAAAGCCTGGGGGCCCGTGGGGTGGGAAGAAATCCCCAGAAGAGCTGATCAGCCCCCAGGCCCTGCCTGCCTTCCCTCCACCTCCACCTCTCTGCACTGAATTCTGCAGAGTGGCCTGACCTGAACTCCGTATGCCTGGTCAGGGCCTGGCAACGTCATGGAGACAGATGTCCTCCAGGACCTGCATGGGACTGGGCTACCATCTAGACAGAGGGCATGCTGGGAGCAGAGCGGCCAGGCTGCATGGCGCTGGGGCTTCCCCGGCGTGCTCTCTGCCCAGCTTATTTCTGATCCCCGAGTGGGCAACCACAGCCCCGGCAAAGAGAGGTGATTGACGCCCCTGAGTCAGTGCCACATCCCCTGTTGCTCCCAAAAGGGGCTTTGGGGGCAGGAAGAGCTGCCCACGGTGGTCGCTTTGCTGCCTTCCTGCTGCCCAGCTGAGCTCAGAGATAAGTCCTTGGGGGCTGAGAGAGGCCAGCCAGGGAATCAGGCCTTCCCCCAGAAATCATGTCAGAGCTCCACATGTAGAGGAAGGGGCCTGAGGACCACGATAACCCCTCTATTTTTAAGAGATCCGAGAGGAAGTTCCAAGTCACCCCTTGCAGAAATAGCTCTGTGCCCTTGCCTGGCATCTGCGGCTGCAGCTGGCAGCAGGGCCCAGCAAGGAGCGTGGCACAGTTGGGCTCATCCCACAGCGGCAGGAGCCCTGCCCTCCACCCCACTCTCAGCTCTGTCCTGGGAGGGCCAGGCCTAGGCCCCGGGGCCAGGTGTTGCTATATCTGTGTACTGCTGCCTTGGGAGACACAGAAGTTATGGCACAAGGCAGAGGTGCTGAGCAGCCCGGAAGCAGTGTTTTTTTTTTTGGGGGGGGTCCAGTTGTGGGGCCTGAACTCTGGACCTGGGCGCTGTCCTTCAACTCTTCAGCTCAAGGCTAGAGCCACAGCGCCACTTCGGGCTTTTTTCCCCCCTGCTTATATGGTGCTGAGGAATCAAACCCAGGGCCTCAAGCATGCAAGGCAAGCGCTCTACCACTGAGCCACCTTCCCAGCCCCCTGGAAGCAGTGGGGTTTGAGGCAGCCCAGCTTGGTTAGGAGAGAACCAAGCAAAGTGACATGAGAAGAGCTACTCAGAGGAGACTGAATGAGCTGAGGTTAGCCAAACATGGTGCCTCCTGCCTATAATCCTAGCAACTCAGACATCTGAGAGTGGCGGGATCATGGTTTAAAGCCAGGCCAAAAAAAAAAAAAAGTTTTTGAGATTCTATCTTAAAAATAAGCAGCAAAAAAGCAGAGCTGTGATGTGGCTCGAGTGGTAGAGTGTTTTTCTAGCAAGTGCAAGGTCCTGAGTTCCAACCCCAGTACTGCTGAGAAAAACGGGGGGGGGATGTGGAAGGGGGAGAGAGAGAGACTGCAAGAATGCAGGGGTCCATGTCAAGAAATGTTGACAGTTACAGGTGGCTGCACCATCCATGGGTCCACTGTGTTATTTAACCTCTCTGGCTTAATTTCCCCATTGGGAAAATGGGGGTAACAGCAATTTCCCCTTAAGAGTTAATTCATAGAAAGCATTTATTCTATTGTCTGATGCTGCCTCAGCTCTTAAGGAATAGTAGCTGTTAGCTTATTACCACCAATGCCAGGCAGAAATGTTAAGCAGAAAAACTGCACTAAAGACCACTCTATTGGGCAGGTGCCCATGGCTCACGCCTGTAATCCTAGCAACTCAGAAGCTGACATCTGAGGACTGTGGTTCAAAGTCAGCCTAGGCAGGAAAGCCCATGAGACTCTTATTTCCAATTAAGTACCCAAAAACCAGAAGTGGAGCTGTGGCTCAAGTGGTAGAGTACTAGCCTTGAGCACAAAAGCTCAAAGACAGTGCCCAGGCCTTGAGTTCAAGCCCCAGGACCAGCCCAAAACAGAAAAGGCCAGGGTCATTATTCTGACTTCAAACTGTGTTTCTCCGGCATGAATCCTCGGGAACGTGCAGCCTTCTCCTCTCCCCTTAGCCATCACCTTCTCCCTGTGTTCCCTTGTTTCTAAGGATTGTGAATGATGTCTTACAAGTGGGAGACTGTGAGGCTCAGAAGGGGATAACTACCCAAGACAACCAGCCTGGCAGAGGCCGGCACGCCATGTTCCACACCACCTCCTGGGCCAGGGCTCTCCACACCCACTGTATCTGGTAGGCCCCACCAGCCACCACGGACTTGTCCACCTCTCATCCATCACCGCCCTCACCCTAGCTGTGTCCTGCTCTCTCCGATCCCTGCATCCACGCTGGGTTCTGTGAGGCAGGATTTTGTCCAGTTCCCATGGCCCCGTCCTGGAAAGCGGCCCTCAGTGGACCTGAGTGGGTGAGAGGGTATCCCCAGGCTTGTCAAATGGGCTTTGCACCTCTGCAAGGGTCCTGGGGCTAGCTCTCACATGTGACTCAGGGGTCCACTACATGCTCTGTTTCCCCTAGGCATCTTCTCGGGTCTCCAGGACACAGAGGAGGGTCCTGAAGACCAATCCTGGGCTGTGAGGTCCATTTCATTGCCCCTGGTTCCAGCCCGCCCAGGGAGATTTGGTGGGAAGCCTTCCTTCCCTTCCTCTTAAAACGAATGAATACATCGCCTCTGTATGAATAGTTCCTCTTGTACCTCTCCCAAATGCACTATGACTCATGAAACCCCAGGAAACGTAGAGAAAAGAGCAGAAAAGTCCACCTGACGGCCATGGTGTCTGTGACTCTCTGACATAAAGCTTCCCATTGCTGTGAATCTGGCTGCAGTGAGGCTGTGGGTCAGCAAGGGTGGGCTGGGGTGTCCTGGGCTTGGCTCAGCTTCCCTGTCCCCCTCCATCTTCTAATCCCTGTTCCCCTCCCCCCCATACTCACTCTGAGATCAATGTCCTCATCCATGACCAGGGACCATCATGGTAGAGGAGCGGTACCTCCCTAGGCAATGCCCAGTGCTGGGCTAGATACTCGAGGGCTCACTAAGGTAAACTGAGTCTGCCCCTCTCACCAGAGCCCTTGATTCAGGGAGAGAAAGGGTAGCATGGGAAAGAATAAAATGACTGCATGACGGGGTTCTTCCCCCTACCCGCCCTGTGCTCTTTACACAGGTGGTTCTGGGGCATTTCAGAAAACATTTCAGAAAAGGGACTTTGGTTTCACACACTGCGTGGGAGCTGGGGTGCATCAGTACCGTCCCCTGCTTGGAAGTCCGCCATGGGGGCTCTGGGGTCCTCAGTGGCTGTGCCTGCCTGGGGCTGCTGGCACCACAGGACAGCCCGGCCAGGGGACCTCAGAACCAGGCTTGCAGGCCTCTTCCTCCCCGGCTCTTGTCTTGGGTGAATTGGTTGAAAGTCTCACGCTCCCTCTCACCCTCCCCCCGCCCCCGCATGCACACACACAGTTCTCCCTTTCCCGCTCTGGGCCAGCAGGCTCCTGATAACACTGGGAAGCCTCTATCAACCCGGGAAAGGCCTCCGGCCCAGCCCGCTGGCCTGCTCCATGCCGACAGTTGGCAGCCGGTACCGGGTGATAAAGTTATCAGCCAAACCTGAGCATGGCTGGGTCGGAACGTGCCCTGCCCCAGATTTCCCTCCCGCAGCCTTCCTGCAGCTCCCCCTCTCCAAGAAGCCAGGCCCTGCCTGGCTCCCCATGGGGCCCAACCCCAGCTGGACACCCACGGAGGCCACAGGGGACAGACCCATCCAGCCGAGGAAGAAGCCCTTCAGTGCCCTGCAGTCAATCACATGTCTGTGTCCCACCCCAGGCTCTTTGGGCCAGGACCTCTCCTTACCTAGGAGGTCACGGCTGGAAAGAACCAGGGGCCTGTGGGGGATGCACATGTATCCCACACTTTGTGGGGACAGCTGGGCAGTGGCCTCCATAGTATGGACCCCAGCATCTACTGGGAGAAGGCTCCTGGGCTTGGGATGGAGGCAGCAGTGAGCATGGGTACTGCCGAGAGGTCACCCATCCCCCAGGGAGCTACAGGCACCTATGTGACAGAAGCCTGGAGAGGCCGAGAACTTTGGGAGAAAGGGTGGAAAGGGCGACCTCAAGTTAATATAAGCCTCAAATGTAAAGCTCTAGTTATATTTTGAGGGTATCTTTATTTAACACCAGTGATAATGTTATCACATATGCCCTGCTGCAGAGAAATAGAATGTCCACACTGAGAAATGAGAGAAGAAAAGATGCATTCCCCCCCACATCCCCCGCCCCAGCAGAAGCCTTTGTTGATAGCCCACTTGGTTCTAGATGCTTCCTTCCATGTGCGGCTGTGTGTAACGGACAAAATGGAATCATAGCGTGCTTACTGATTTCTAAAGCATGTTTGCATTTGAAATATGAACCACTTCCTCATGGGTACATTTATTCTGTGAAATCTATTGTCTCTTCCTCTCCCCCTCCACCCCCCAGTTAAAACACGTACACATAAGCACACAAAACAACAAATTCCAATCTCTGACAGGGAGCATTGAAAGTCCCCCCCTTTCTAGCCACAAGGGACAGGTGCCAGCACCTGTGTGAATGTTCTTCAAGTTGCTTTTATAAACATTGTCCTTGGGTATCAGTATTTTTGGAAGCATCAGAAAATACCAAAATCCATGGAAGCCAAGTCTCACATAAAATGGCCCGTGTGCCAGTAATATTTGCCCTCATGTTTTTTTCTTTCTGATCCCAGGGTTTGAACTTGGGGCCTCAATCTGACATGATTTGTTCACTTTGGCTCACCCTCTATCACTTAAATCACACCTCCAGTCTGGGATTCTGCTGGTTATTTTGTCTTTTTTTTTTTTTTTTGCTTATGTGGTGCTGAGGAATCGAACCCAGGGCCTCATGCATGCAAGGCAAGCACTCTACCACTGAGCCATCTTCTCAGCCTCTCTGCTGGTTATTTTGGAAATGGAGTCTTACAGACATTTTTTCCTGCCCATGATGGCTTCAAACCACTATCTGACTCAGTTTCCTGAATAGCTGGAAAACAGGTGTGAGCCTCTAGCTCCATTTTTCTCGCATGTGCGCACGTGTGTGTGTGTGTGTGTGTGTGTGTGAGTGTGCATGCACGTGTAGGTGCTAGGACTTGAACTCAGGGCCTGGGCACTGTCCCTGAGCTTTATTTCTCAAGGCTGGCTGTATATCACTTGATCCACAGCTTTATTTCCAGCTTTGGGGAGATTATTTAGAGGTAAGAGTCTTACAGACTTTTCTGCCTGTGCTGGTTTCAAACCTTGATCCTGAGATCTCTGCCTTCGGAATAGCTAGGGTTACAGGCGTGAGGGACCAGCACCTGGCATTCGGAACTATTTAAGTTGCATTTCCTAGCAGTGGAGGATTTCAAGGGATGATGAGGTTTTTGAAATCTTTTCCTGTCCCCCCCGAGCTAGGACTTGTGGCTGAGACGATTCCACTGGCGGGAAGAAGGCATTCAGGTGGAAAATCAGGGACTTGAATTCCCCTCAAATCCCAGCCCACGGCACCTGTCCCATGTGACGGGTACAGCTTTGTGTGGCAAAGGACACCAGAAGCAAAGGCACAGGGTGAGAACAAGCACGGAAAATTCCCAGGAGGCCTCCCTGGGAACAACCGGGAAGCCCCACTGCCCGTTTGAATCCCGGGGTGCAGGGTTGGGCTGGGGAAGGCCCTGGTTCTCCTGAGCTTTCCCCACTTCTCCTCTGTCCCTGAAATCTCCCATCACCCTTCAAGCTGAGTCCCTTCTGCTTCAGCCCTGCGGCTCCATGGTGCCTGGGCTTCCTTCCATGCTAACCACCCCAGATGCACCCTTCTCAGACATCTGTATAGGTTGGTGATAGTATGAAGGATTAGGGACCAGGATCACCCACAAGGGTGGAGGCTGGGTTAATAACCAGCACTGCCTGGGGCTCTTGTTGGGCAGTAGGGTGGAGCACACCTGACTTCTAAAGAAACTTTCTAATTGATAACACAAAACCCTACTTCTTCTCCCCCTTCCCCTCCCCCCTGGTCCTGGGACTTGAACTCAGGGCCTGGGCTCTGTCCCTGAACCTCTCTGTGCTCAAGGTTAGCACTCTACCACTTGAGCCACAGCACCACTTCTGGCATTTTCTGTGTATGTGGTAATGAAGAATCAAACTCAGGGCTTCATGCATGCTAGGCAAGCATTCCACCACCAAGCCACATTCCCAGCCCGGACCCTACTTCAAACAAGCCAGGCTCACGCCTGTAATCATAGCTACTCAGGAGGCTGAGATCTGAGGATCACAGTTTGAAGCCAGCCTGCGTCGGAAAGTCTGTCTCCAATTAACCACCAGAAAACCAGAAGTGGAACTGGGGCTCAAAGTGGTAGAGCTCTATCCTTTAGTAGAAAAGTTCAATGACAGCACCCAGGCCTTGAATTCAGTCCCCATGACTGACAAAAACAAACAGAACCTACTGCTCATCACTTCCTCCTCTTCTGCCTAGCACCCCATTCCGGCCTCCTGTCCATCTCGGCTCACCCCATCTGCCCACCAATGTACTCCTGCCAGCAAGGGCAGGCCAGAGCCGGCTGAGCCAGTCACACACAGTCCCAGGCATTTCCATCCTTGTTAGTGATTTCCACAGAAGGCCCACCCTGTGCTGAGATGAGGCCTGTTTGGGGAGGGGCACCTCGAGACTCAGAGCCGAGGGCCTGGTGCTGCTGCCTCAAGCAGTACCACCACATTGACACTGGTGAACTTACCGGTGCCAGGCAGCCCAGTGGCCCAAGTGGGAAGGCCACAGGATGGGCCTGACATGGCCCAGCTGCTACTGTGACCTTGGGCCAGCACCTCCTCTCTGTGGACCTCAGGGCCCTGTGTGGCCAAAGGAAGTGGCAGAGTTCACAGGGCAGGATCACGCCTTCTGGGTCACTGATGGAGGCCAGCTAGGAAGCCAGCAGGTGCCAACAGGAAGTGGAGAATCAGGGACTTGAATTCCCCTCAAATCGCAGCCGGTGGGAGGTACCCACTGCACCTGTCCCCAGGTGACAGGTACAGCTTTGTGTGGCGAAGGACATGGGGCGTCTGTGGAGAATTCTCCCAGGGCTCTGCGTGTGGAAGCCATCCTGCAGCAGCCCCTGGGGGCCCAGCAGCCACAAGATGAGAGTCTGAGCTCCTGGGACCCTCCAGTCCTGCCCCACCCAGCCTCAGCCTGGGCTGCATCTGCCTCCACACTTCTGAATACCTGCACACACCTGCCCCCTTCTGCAGTATGCAAATGGGCCACAGGCCCAGGAGGTAGCCTTGGTCCTCCCCAGCCCAGCCTGATCTTTCCCAACCTCAGCCCATGACAAGGAACTTGCCCTTCACAGCTCAGCTCCACACCCCGCTGCAAAAGTGGCTGAAGTCTTGATATTGGCTTAGTTTTGTTTAGCAAACAAGGAACATGCAAAGCAGCTCCTGGTCCTATGTGGGGTGTGGGGGGGGAGGAGAGGAGGGAGGGAGGGGGGAAGAAGGAGGGAAGGAGGTATAAGAGGCACAACCATCCTTCAATCCTCCATCACCTACCCTGGCACTCCCTCCTTGCTGGAGAGGTGCAGGACCTGGTCGTAGGAGGGTGGTGTTGAGTAAGTCCTTTACCTTCTCTGATGTCACTCTCCCCCTGGGAGCAGGTGTCATCGAGGATCTCTGGTTCTAATGGCCTGGTTCTAATACTAGAGTATGAGTCTTTCTCTGCTTTCAGAGCCAACTCTGAGCTGGGCACCAGTAGCTCACACCTGTAATTTTAGCTACTCAGGTCTGAGACTCCAGGTTTGAAGCCAGGAAAGTCTACGAGACTGTAATCTCCAATTAACCATTGAAAAATCAAAAGTGGCTCCAATAATAGAGTGCTAGCCTTGAGTGAAAAGGCTAAGAACAGCACTCAAGTTCTGAGTTCAAGCCCTAGTATTAGCACAGAAAAGGAAAGGGGAGAGAGAAAGGAAGGAAGGAAGGAAGGAGGGAGGGAGGGAGGGAGGGAGGAAGGAAGGAAGGAAGGAAGGAAGGAAGGAAGGAAGGAAGGAAGGAGATGGATGGACAGAGCCAGCCTGCAGGACACCCCTCCTGACAGCTGCCTGCGCCCCTGACAGGCTGGTTTGAGTATTCGGCCAGAACAGGAAGCCCCTCTACCGCACAGTCCACCAGGGTCAGGCTGGATGCCAGCCTCAGCCCCAGAGCCAGAGACCCCTCCAGAAGACATAACCAGAGGAAACGCCCATGGGCCTCAGTGGGCAGGAGGTAAACTGAGGCCTGAAGGAAACAGTTTTGACTCAGAATCTAATCCTCACCCCAATTCTGATTTGCCCTCTGTGTGACCTTGGGAAGCTGGTTGATGATTGTCTCTCTCTTTCCTTCTCCCTTTCCCCTTTCCCTCCTCTCCCCTTTCTCCAGCCCTTCGTCCTTCATACCCTCCCTCCCTCTCTGTCTCTCCCTCACCCTCCCCACTCTCAATCAAATGTTAGGAAATCCAGCTCAACTTCTCCCTTCGTCCTTCTCCCCTCCTCCTCCTCCCCTCCCCCTCCCCCCTGCCCTTTCACTTGGAGGTGGACACTCTGAGAGCACTTAGATCTAACCCTGAGACTCCCTATCTGCCCACTACGCTTTGCTCCCTTGAGGCACGTTGCTTTTGAAGGCGCATGGGACCCCCCTGTCCCGATGCCCTCTGTGAACAGTGACATGACCTGGGGGGTGGCACTGGCTGGCCCGGGACAGGAAGGCCTGCCAGAGCTGGCCACAGCCCTCGCCTGGGCCTGGCACTGCGGGCCGTTCCTTGATAGGAGGGGCCTCAAAGAGTGAGCAGGGAATCGGACAGTGCCAAGCAAGGTGGCACACAAGCCCCAGGTTAAAACAGCCTACAGAGGAGGCGGCTGCCACAGTGGGCTGCTCTGGGGTTCTGTTGTTATTGTTCAGCTCTGTGGTTCTGGGGATCGAACCCAGTCCTAGCACTGAGCTGTGAGGCTTTCTCTGGCAGTGAAGTTGCTTTTGAAAATGTCCTCCCCTCCCTGGGCAAGGGTAACCGCTGATGTTCATATTCTTTTTTTTTTTTTTTTTTGTCAGTCGTGGGGTTTGAACTCTGGGCCTGGGCACTGTCCCTGAGCTCTTCAGCTCAAGGTGAGCACTCTACCACCAGAGCCATAGAGCCACTTGTGGTTTTCTGAATGGTTTATTGGAGATGAGAGTCTCAGGGACTTTCTGCCCATGCTGGCTTTGAACCATGATCCTCAGATCTCAGCCTCCTGAGTAGCTAGGTGTCTGGCAAGAGGTGTAGCCCAGGCTGGTCTCCAACTCATGATCTTCCTGCCTCATCCTCCTCGCTGATTACCGGCACGCGCCACCACAGCCAGCTATATTCTTTCCTGGCCTCTCTGGGCTTCAGTTGTGGAGCAGGGGAGAGGCTTTGAGTGGGAACCCTTGGTGAGCTCAGCACCTGCAAGGGCCTCAGTCAGGGCCCAAAGCCCAGAGACGCCACCTTCTCCCCAGGCGCAGGCGCTCTGCTGACCACCGCCATCCATGGCCCAGGGCCGAGGGTCCGAGGGGGAGAGGCGCCAATGGCTGGGATTACCAAGGGAGGCTTCCTGGAGGAGGTAGCTTTGAGTCACCATGTGCCAGGGGCAGGACTTCAAGTAAAGACACCCATGATGTGGCCACACCCGTGGCGGCTGGTCCTGCACACTGCTTTCCACATGTGGTCTTGGGAAGTCCTTCCAGCAATGCCCAGCTCTACCAGGAAGAGGCTGTTGGGTTTACAGAGGAGGGGGGAAGGGGAGGGGGAGGCCGCCAGAAGTCACACAGCTGGGAAGATGCATCACCAAGCCTTAGTCACAACTTACTCCCTTTTGTCATTGACGGTGGCAGGGGTCACACTCCGGGGGTGGGGGCGTGAGTGATGACACTCTGGCCTTGAGCAGGGACAGTTGTCCTGCATTACCAGGTAGAGCCAGGTGACAGAGTCCTTATGAGAGGAGGCGGAGGAGGTGGCAGGCAGAGCAGGGGTCAGCCATGCCAGTGCAGATGGTGGGCAGGCAGGAGCTGCCCTGAGCCTGCCAGGCCCAGTTTTGCCCGGGAAGATTCACTGTGGGATCTTCCCGTGGAATTGTGAGTGCCATGATGGTCATTTGCGTGATTTGTTATAGCAGCTGCAAGGGACTGATACAGCCGCCAGCAGCCCAGCCCCACCTTCTACCCTGTCACTCTGGCTCCTTACGACCGACCAGCCCATCTCAGCCCTCCTCTGTGCTTGTTTGTGCAGGGCTCCCCATCTAACTCGGTTCCCTGCCCCCTCTCTCTCCGTGCTTGTCCAAGGTCCCCTCTAGCTCTCTCCTCAAAGCTTCCTGCTGGCCTTTGGACCTAGTAGGTGCTTCATAAATTCAAGTCACACACAAACAAATCTGTCTTTATCTTTATTTACAGCAGGCTCTACAGTAATAACTGCTGCTTTCCCAACCCTGAGACAACCTGAATCTCAGCGGCCAGTGAGCACTGGGGAGAGGGAGGCTGGCTGAAGCACAGGGGTCCACATCTCCAGCTGGGGGGAGGGAGGGAAGGCAGCTCTGATTGCCTGTGGCAGCCAGACACAGAAGTTAGGACACCTAAAATCAAAGGTGACCAGGCCCCCGTGGAGTAGGCAGGAGAAGGGCTTCTTTGTGAGTCCAAGCTCTGGGCTTTTGACAACTCTGTCCCCCTGGGATGCTCCATCCTAGAGAGACACTGAGCACCCCTGTGGACCACTCTGCCTCTAATAGACCGCAGCCACGCCCCTCCCTCGTGGATCCCAAGAAGGACGGCCTCCTCCGTGCGATTGGGGGTCTGGCAGCTGGAGGCGGGCCTTGGGGGACAGGTGCGGCAGCCCCGCCTCACTTGAGGCTGTGCTGGCTCTCGCGGTGTCGCCGCAGGTCCACCTTGCGCTGGAAGCCCTTGGCGCACAGCTCACAGCTGAAGGGCTTGAAGCCCGTGTGCTTGCGGCTGTGGGTGATGAGGTTGGAGCTCTGGCTGAAGGCCTTCCCGCACACCTGGCATTTGTGTGGCTTCTCACCTGTGACCAGCGGGCAGCACAGCAGGGCGGGGTCAGGGTGGTAGGGCCCCACCCACAGCACCCCCTACAACTTGATTACCTACCCAGGTGCACCTTAGAAAATGAGAAAAGAGCGAGAAGCAAAGGTACACTTCTCTCTGGCTTCCAGGCTGGTTAACATATAGATAAGCCACCTCTCCCCTTGTTTTTTGTTTTTGTTTTTTTTTTTTTGTCAGTCGTGGGGCTTGAACTCTGGGCCTGGGTGCTGTCCCTCAGCTCTTCAGCTCAAGGCGAGCGCTCTACTGCTTGAGCTACAGCACCACTTCCAGTTTTCTAGTGGTTTATTGGCGATAAGAGTCTCAGGGATTTTCCTGCCCAGGCTGGCTTTGAGCCATGATCCTCTCAGATCTCAGCCTCCCGAGTAGCTAAGATTATAGGCATGAGCCACTGATGCCCAGCTTTTCCCCTTGTTTTATTAATAAGTCTCCATGGGTGGCACAGGACCTGGCTCAAAAGAGGTACCTGGTTAATAGCAGGTGCCACTGAATAACTGTATAAGTGGCTGAATAATTGACTGTGCAGATCACTATGAATGAGTGAATGAGTGTGAGAATAAATGTGTGCATGAAGGAATGAGTGAATGAATAAAGGAGCAAGGGAATGCCTGAGTCAGTGAAGAAAGTAATGAGTGAATGAATGTATGATTAGATGAATGAGTGGAGGAGTTGACAACTAGTAAATGAGTGAATGAATGAGTGAGTGAGTGGGTAAGGTGATGAGTGAATGAAGGAATAAGTAGATGAGCAAGTGAATGAAGAAGGTGGCGAGGGGATTGATGACTGAGTGAGTGAGTGAATGAATGAGTGAGTGGAGTCCTTGTCCCTTGGGGTGCCCCATCTTTCTAGACCGTCAGGACACACTTGCACACACCCGAGCACACTAATGGACAGCATCATTCATTCATCAGCGGGTGACTGAATGAGCAGCTCACTGCCTTTCCCGTTCTGCCTCCCGGCCATGCCTCCAGGACTCTGGGTCCCTTCCTGCGCCCTGCACATCTGCCCAGCAGCCTGCAGCCTTCGTCTTGGGGACTCCAGCCCAGTCTAGCCGGGAGGCCAGTGGGCGGCCGGGCCGGGCACACTCACCGGTGTGGATGTAGGTGTGCTTCTTCATGTCCGACTTCTGGTGGAAGCGCTTCCCGCAGAACTGGCAGGGGTAGGGCCGCGTGTCGGAGTGGATGAGCAGGTGGGTGGACAGGGTGGACGAGCGCTTGAAGGCCTTGCCGCACATCCGGCACTGGAAGCTGCGCTCCTGCCGGAGGAAACGCGGCCCCGGGGGGTCAGGTGCCGGCGGGGGCTCGAGGCTGGGCGCAGGACTGGACCCGGCCGGGGTGCCCTGAGGAAGAGGACGCTGCACTGGGGAGGGGCCTGGGGGAGCAGGCCCTGGGGTCGCCCCCGCCTCCCACCTCCCAGCCTGGACTGAGGCTGGGCTCTGACCTTAGACCCTCACGCGGATACTTTTCAAAATAAGCCTCACAAGCGTTGGTGGGTGGACAGCAGAGAGGCCAGTCGGAGCGCTCACCTGGGAGTGGACGTGTGCGTGCTGCTCCAGACTCACGGCGTGGCCAAAGGTTTTGCCGCAGACGTCACAGGCAAAGGGCCGGGTCCCGCTGTGGGAGCGGCGCGCGTGCACTTCCAGCCCGTGTGGGGTGGAGAAAACCTGGGCGGGGGCCACTTGTGAGGCCGCTGCGGCAGGTAGCAGGTCCCCGGCCAGCCCCCCCCCCCCCCGCCCCAGGCCAGCTCTGCACACGCGTGCCCCCCCCACCCCCCGGGGCACTGGCCAGTTCTGTTGCCCATGGCTCATGATTTTTTACTCTCTTTAAGACCCAGTTTCCTAGCTATAATATGGGGTCTGGGTGGGGGGGCTGGGGGACCCCTTCCTTGCCCCACCTAGAGACTGCCAAGTGTTGAGCAACCAGAGTCTGTGTGTGTGTGTGTGTGTGTGTGTGTGTGTGTGCTGATGTGAGCCTTGAACTGAGAGTCTAGGCGTTGTCTCTTAGCTGTTGTGCTCAAGGCTAGCACTCTACCACTTGAGCCACAGCTTCACTTCTGTCTTCTGGGGTTACATTGGAGATGAGAGTCTCACAGACTTTTTTACCCTGTGGGCTTCCAATTGCAGTCCTCAGATCTCAGCCTCCTGAGGAGCTAGGATGACAGGTGTGAGCCGCTGTGCCAGCTCCAGCCTCCTTGCCAAGATGTTGGGCAGGTGACTGTTCTCTCTGAACCTGAGCTCCACCCCCACACACACACACACATGGAGCTCCCAGAGCTCAGGCTGGGCACAGTCAGGGCTTGATTAATGAAGACCAATATTCTGACATTGCAATCCTAAATTCCCCACAGGGACCCCCTGCAGCCGTGGGGGCCTGGAGGGGCTGCAGGGCTGGGTCTGCACGACTTCTTACCTTGTTGCACTTGACACAGTGGTACGCGTCCATGCCCGGGGAGAAGCGGAGGCTGAAGTCCAAGGGGGGCTCCGTGCTGGGCACCAGGGGGCTGCCGTACAGATGGACAGAGTGCTCCAGGAAGGCTGACTGCATGGTGGAGGGGGTTTGCTGGTAGCTGTGGCCATAGGTGGAGGCCAGGGTATCCCAGGAGAAGCTAGGCTTGTAGAAAGGGGGTGACTCTGCATGGGGCGAGTTCCCATCCTGGGGTTGGGACGCCGCGGTGGGCTTCTCTGTGGAGACAAGGACACAAGGCCCAAGAGTCATTCAAAACATAGAACAGAGCCCATGCCCTCCACTGGCCACGGACCACCGCAGCAGCCTCTCTCTGAGGGTTTCAGGGTAAGCCCAGTGTTCATTGCTGAGGGGGTGACTATACCCTCCACTCTCCGAGGCTCAAAGTTCCCCCCATGCTGTCCCCCCCAGGACACACCCCTCACGGCTGCTGGCCAGAACACTCTATCCGGGAGCCAACAACCTGCTCCGGGGCCTCCAAGATGGTCAGGCAAGGCACCGGAGCTCACGCCTGCAATCCCAGCTACCCAGGAGCCTGAGATCTGAGAGTCAAGGTTTGAAGCCAGCCAGGCAGCAAAGCCCGTGAGACATCTCCACTTAAACACCAAAAAGCTAGCAATGGAGCTGTGGCTCCGGGGGAGACAGTGCCAGCCTTAAATGGAAAAGGCTAAGGGACAATGTCCAGAAGGCAAGAGCCAGTGGCATCCGGCTGACCCTGTCAGTCTTCCCTGACCCCAAGACTGGAAGAGGCCCTGTCCCCACAATCTACTCCCTCTTGACCCCTTGGCACACCCAAGAGGAGGGGCCCTGCCTAGTGACCTGGCGCCGAGGCCATCTTGGTCAAACCCTGGTCCAGCTTCAGCTCTGACTCCAGCTTGACGATGCTCCAGTCCAGGTGCTGGCGGGGGAGCAGGGTGCTGAGGGCGGGGCCGCCGCTGGGGGCCTGGTCCCTGGCCACTGTGGAGAGAGAGACCCTAATGTGACCAGGGTGTGACCAGGTAGGCTGCAGGGAGCCACAGAGAGCGAGGGCCGTGTCTTCTCGGGAGCGTGTGTGTGTGTGTGTGTGTGTGTGTGTGTGTGTCTGGACCCTCCCCCCAGGGTGGGAGGCAGGGAGGGAGGCCCAAGGAACCCAGTCTCCATTGTCTGCCCTCAGATGTTCACACATGCCACAGTACTGGCGCCAATCCCCATGCTGCCAGCCCTCGAGAGGGTGAGAGATGACTGCATCATTCATTCATTCATTCATTCAACCTGTTTGCCTGACCTGTTGATTCCAGACATGGAAAGGGTGTTTCAGAGGAGAGAGGGAGATGGGCAGGCACAGAGGTGCCCAGCCTCACCAGGCGGTGCCCAGACCTACCAGGGGCAACAGCAGCAGGCCAGACCGGGTCATCCTCGGGCGTGCGGGGCTGGTGGTAGGTGTGAGCCTTCTTGCTCTTCACCAGGAAGGAACGTGGCATCTTCAATGCTGGCCTCACACCTGCAAGGCAAGAGGACTGGAAATGGCCTTGAGGAACAAAAGACACAAGTCCTTGGGATTTTAGAGCCCCTGCAGAAATTAAACACCTGCTGCACTGGGTTGCATAGTTTTCCTTAAAGGTCACTTGCAATAGGAGTTTAGGTGTATAGCACAAGTAGTAGAGCGCCTGCCTAGCAAGCACAAGGCCCTGAGTTCAAACCACAGCACCACAAACAAGAAAGAAGAGAAACTAGTCCCACCTGAACCTGAGAATGTGACTTTATGGGAAACAGCTTTTTGTTCTTTTCTTTTTAATGTAACCAAGTCAAGATGTGGTGGCATGGGCTGAGACGGGGGCTGAAACTCAGCATGACCAGTGTCCTTGCTAGAAGAGGGAAACGTGGACAGAAGGTCACAGACACCCCAGGGAAAACGCCACGTGGCAGCACAGACACCCTTCACCCATGCAGTCGCTCACGCCTGGAGTCCTGGCTGCTTACGCAGGAAGTTGAGATTCAAAGCCAGGCTGGGCAGAACACGCACCTGAGACTCTTAGCTCTCATTAGCCACCAAAAGGCTGGAAGTGGAGCTTGGCTCAAGCAGTTTTTCACCTTGAGCAAAAAAGCACTCAGGCCCCGAGTTCAAATCTCAGTACCAGCTCCACCACACTTTTTGAAGGTCTACGAGCCAATGGTGCTGAGGAGGGCGTCTGACATCGGGAGCTGGAGAGGCGTGGGAGGTCTCCTTGCAGCTTCTGCCTGGGGCCAACCATGCCTGCACTTGGTTTCTGGACTTGTAGACCCAAGAACTATAGAGGGATTTATTTCTGTGGGTTTCACACTGCCCAGTGTGTGAACTGTATTAATTACCCCAGCTACAGAGCCTGTCCTGCTCCCTGGGAGAGGGCGAACTTGGGTCTGGGCAGGGGAGGCAGGGCAGGGGCAGGGGTCTGCACGCAGCCCGCTGCTGGAACCCTGACTTTGAGCACCAGAGCCATCCAGTGTTGGGGGCTGCAGAAAGAAGTGGTCTGAGCTTAGGTTTGGATCACAAGGGCACAGGCAAAACCCAGCTCACTGCAATCTGGGGGGCAGATCTTAACCTCTCTAGACCCCCCCTCCCTCTCCCCTCCTTCCCTCCCTCTCTTTCCCCCTCTCCTTTCTCTCTCTCTCTCTCTGGGGTACTGGGGTACTGGGGCTTGAATTCAGGGACTGAACACTGTCTCTTAACTCTTTTGTTCTTTCTCTCTTTTTTTCTTTCTGTCTTTCTTTTTTTTTTGCCAGTCCTGGGACTTGAACTCAGAGCCTGGGCACTGTCCCTGAGCTGCTTTTGCTCAAGGCTAGCACTCTACCACTTGAGCCACAGCGCCACTTCTGGCTTTTTCTTTTCTTTCCTTTCCTTTCTTTTTTTTTTTAATTGGTTGTAGGGCTTGAACTCTGGGCCTGGGCACTGTCCCTGGGCTCTTCAGCTCAAGGCAAGCGCTTTACCACTTGAGCCACAATGCCACTTCTGTTTTCTGGTGGTTTATTGGAGATAGTCTCATGGCCTTTCCTGAGGGGGCTGGCTTTGAACTGCGATCCTCAGATCTCAGCCTCCTAAGTAGCTAGGATTATGGATGTGAGCCACCAGCGCCCACACTTCTGGCTTTTTCTGTTTATGTGGTACTGAGGAATCGAACCCAGGGTTTGATTCATGCATACTAGGCAAGCACTCTACCATTAAGCCACATTCCCAGCCCCTCTCTTAGCTTTTTTTCCCTCCCCCTAGTCCTGAACTCAGGCCTGGACACTGTCCCTGAACTTCTTTTTGCTCAAGGTTAGCACTCTACCCCTTGAGCCACAGCACCACTTCTGGCTTTTTCTGTGTATGTGGTACTGAGGAATCGAACCCAGGGCCTCATGTATGCTAGGCAAGCACTCTACCACTGAGCCACCTTCCCAGTCCCCCTCTTAGCTTTTTGAGCCACAGCTCCACCTCCAGCTTTTTGGTGGTTAGTTGGAGATAAGAGTTTCACGGACTTTCCTCCCCAGGCTGGCTTTGAACTGCGATCCTCAGCCTCCTGAGTGGCTAGGATGACAGGCATAAGCCACCAGCACCTGGCCCATTTCTTTTTCTATAGGGTCTGATGTCTGGCCCTGCTGTGCTGAGAAGAACATTCTAGTCCCTTAGTACAAGGCAGTCTGACAGAAGGCTTGCAGCCACCTAGAGGGCAGGGGTGGCAGAACTGCATTACTGGGCAGTCTAGAGGCTGATCCAGGATCCAGAGAGGGGAGGGACCTTCTCTCTCAGAGGAGTGGAGGGAGGCCTGAGAGGACCCCCCACCCCAGACCTGGCATCTCACTGTGGACACAGGAAGACCTGAACATCCACCGGCTCCCAGATCCAACTCACGGGTGGTCCAGCCTGGCACCACCACTTAACCCCCATGTGACGGGGCTGGGAGCCAACATGGAGGACCAAACTGGTTCAAGGACCTGCCCAGGTCGAGGGTAGAGTTCCTGGCGGCAGCTGTCCTCCCTTGCCAATCCTCACACCCTCACACCCCCGCCCCACACTGTGAAGCTCTCCGGAGGCAGAATGCCTTCCAGGGTCCACTGTCCACCACGCTCAGACGTCCTGCCCAGGCAGAGGCCAGGGAGGACGCTCCTGCTGCCCCCCCCCCCCGCAGCTGCCATGCTAGGCTGCAGTCAGGATAGGACCCAGAAGGCGGGAAAGGATTTCAGCTGCCAGTGAATAACAGCGAGGGGCTGGGTGATAAGGCCTTGGCCCAGAGCTGGATGGGAGGTAAGAGATTAGAAGAAGCAGCTGAGAGCTCAGCCTTGCTTGGGGAGAGAGCACAGGGGATGCCCCTCTGCCCAGGGGGATGCCCTAGAGCCAAGCAGAAGAGAGAGCCCCCCCCCCACACTCCCTAGCCTAGAGCCCCACTGAGAGTTTGGACAGCACCTTGGTGGTGTGGAGCCTGCCCCTGCCAATCGGTCCTTGTCAAGATCTGCTAAGTAAGGGGTCAAAGTTCAATGTCAGGAGCAAGAAAAGCCCTTTGAGTGTCACAGCCGTGGGAGGCTCCTGGGTGGTGGCATCCGTGTGCCTTGAAGAGGATGGGCCAGGAGTGACAGTGGTCTGCAGGAGTTCAAGGCCGAGTTCAAGGCCGCCCTACTCTCCATGTCTAGGAGGAGCTGGGAGCCTCGGCCTCTCCCCGGCCCCTCTCAGCTCTCTGAGCAGAGCTTCCTTCCCGGGAGGCAGGCAGGCAGGGCCTGCAGCCCAACAACTTTATCTTCCTTGGACATGTCCTTCTGCTCCTGCCTCTCCCCTGCAGCCAGGCCCCCTTCTCCTCTCCTCTCTTCCTCTGAACTCATCAGACACTTGGCTTCAGGAAAGACTCTAGAGAGACCAGACCCTAGCTGGAGGGGAGGGGAGCCCCATAAATTAAGGTGGAACTGGGTTTCCCCTGGACCTTGGTTCTGTGGCCTGCCCCATCATTTCATGCGAGGAGCTCAGGACTCCCAGGGGGAGCAGGGCAGGGCAGGGCTCTAGTCCCTGCCTCTGCCCTCTTTGACTGTCAGACCATAGCATGGGCATGTCTTCAATGCTGTGTGCCAAGGGCTGTGTAGTGCCCTTCACGGGCTTCTCTCTGGAGCTACAGACCACAGAGGGAAACTGGGTAGTGATTACGGCTCCCTGGAGGGCATCGTGTTGTGAGCCTCAGCTGGGGAAGTGGGGAGTCTTTCTGGGCTGAACGTAGGAGGCCGACAGACAGGACAGTGTCATTGCAGGGTTACAGCCCCTGTCCCATTCGGTTCTAACTCCTGGCCCACTGCTCCCAGAGTCACTGGTGGTCCTCCAGAAGCACTGGCAGAGCTGTGGAAGGAGTGGAAGACTGGGAGCTGAAGCCAGCCATTGTGGCTCACACCCATAATCCCAGCTACTCAGGAGGCTGAGCGCTGAGGATCCCAGTTTGAAGCCAGCCCGGGCAGGAAAGTTTGTGAGACTTTTATTGTGAAGTCAGAAGTCAAGGTGTGGCTGAAGTGGTAGCCCGTGGGCTTTGAAGGAAAAACACCAAGCCAAATCCTAAATTCCAGCCCTGTGAACGGCACATAAACAAAACAAGGACCAGAAAAAAAAGACCGGGTTGCAAGGCAGAATACTCAGATTTGTGCAGTGCTCAAGTCTTTCCAGATGCCCCAAGACTTCGTGTCAGGTCTGGAGGGCTGCAGGCAGAGGGCAGGTAAGGAAGAGATTCTGTATTGACCTTCCGCCCTTGGGCCCGCCAGCTCCCTGGGGAACTGGGACCACAGCACAATGGCCGTGGCCTTCATCAGCCATGCCGGGCACGGGGAACAGGGGGCTTCCGTTCCTTGGTTCCCCCGATGGATGAGGGGTTCTGCTCTAGGGGTTCTGCGGAGCCCCATCTCTTCTCTCTCTGGTATTCTCTCTCCTAAGTCTCACAGAGTGGCAGGGACCCCATGCCTAGCCCCCGCGCCCCCTCCCCCCCCCAAGCCCACAGTAGAAGCCACACATGCCCAGTGAACTACTTCCTTTTGGCCCTTGTGAGCTCAATGTAAAGAAGAAAGAGAACAAGAAGGAGAATTAAAAAAAAAACAGGAACCAATCACCCATAATGGAGTTAATTAACAACCACCAGTTTTGATTCACACGGACCCATGCTGAGCACTAAGGGCAGAGATTGTGAAAGAAACCCCGGATTTCTTCATAAAACAGAGGCGTTGATGATATCGGGGCTCCGGAAGGAAGCCTCGTGTTACCCTCCATCCACAGGGTCCTGGACTCAGACTCAGAATCTCCACTACTGCCTCCCGGAGGGGCGCAGCCAGCACCCAGGCAGCGTCCTGAACCCCAGCTTCAGGTGGAGGCAAATCAGCCAGAAGGAGAGTCCTCCCCTTGGGGATGAGTCCGATTTTGTGACGTTGAGCTTGTGACCTCATGGCCCACCGGGCCTGGGTTTGGTTTTCCTATCTCTCAAGAGACGGTTGGGCTAAGAGATTTCTAAACTTCCCTTTTGCTTTAAAAGCCTGTGTATGATCCGTTGACTGTGCGAAGGACGGAGCCACGGTGATGGGTGATCGGCACCAGCATCCCCTTCTTCGGAACGGGTGGGGATCCCACGGTAGCTACGAGGCACCCTTTGGACTTCCTTTATGTACAAAGACAAATAAACCACAGAGCAGTTCCACACAGGAATCACACTCAGGGGAGTCCAGGTCATGCCCGCCCGCAGAGAACTTAATGTCTGAACTTGGTGGATTATCTTCTGAGAACTGGGTGTCAGGGAGACATTTGTACACTCACAATCAGAGAGGCTTAATTCACAGAGGGCAAGAAACAACCCAAGGTCTAGCCACAGGCAAACGGAGGAGCAAAATCTCAGACCATTCGGGGGGATACTACTCAGCCTTACAAAAGAAGGAAATCTGACACTTGGGAAGTGATGAATGTTGAGAATGTTTCACTAAGCACAATAAGCCAGTCACAGAAGGGCAGATCAAGGGGAATATTTATTGGTGAACCCACGGATTGTGGTCGATTAGACGTCACCAGGGGCTGGAGTGGGAATGTAGAGAGGTACTGGTTAACAGGTTCAGAGTTTAAGTGTTAGGAGAGTTTTCGTTTTACAGCTCTGGGAAGCATGTTAGCACCTGTCTGTAGTCTCAGCTACTGGGGATTCTGAGGCTGAAAGATCATTTAAGAGCAAGAGTTCAAGACCAGCCTGGTCATCATAGCAAAACTGTGATCCCTGAAAGAGGACAGGGATATAGGGAGGTGGCTCAGTGTTAGTGTATGTCTAGAACGTGCAAGGCCCTGCATTCAGCCCCCAGATGTGTGTGTGTGTGTGTGTGTGTGTGTGTGTGTGTGTGAGAGAGAGAGAGAGAGAGAGTGATCTGTGGCTATCTGGTCCCATAATTGTCTAGTAGGTAAGGCCTTACACATCGGATCCTGTCTTCCTGGGAGCCAAGGGAAACCAGTCTGCCCCCTGTGAGAGACTCTAAAGGTGCAGGTTCAAACCTGCATCATGCCCAGCTCTCGGACATTTTCCTCCAAGAACTTTCTTCAGGAGAAGCAGCAGTATACTGCTCCCCAAATCTGAGAGTTAGAGGAACTGTGTATCTTCTCATCACAACAATTGCTTCTAAGGGGGGCTGGGAAGGTGGCTCAGTGGTAGAGCGCTTGCCTTGCATGCTTGAGGCCCTGGGTTCGGGTCCTCAGCACCACATAAGCAGAAAAAAAAAAAAGCTGGAAGTGGCGCTGTGGCTCAGGTGGTAGAGTGCTAGCCTTGAGCTGAAGAGCTGAGGGACAGCACCCAGGCCCAGAGTTCAGGCCCCACAACCGGACCCAAAAAAAAAACAATTGCTTCTAAGGGCTGGGGCATGGCTCAAGTGGTAGAGTGCATGTTCAAGTAAGCATGAGGCTCTGAGCTCAAACTCTGGTACCAAAAAAAACCCCAAAAGGATGGAAAGGAAAAAGGAGGGTGGAGGGTGGGGGAGAAAGAAGGGGGTGAAGAAGGAAGGAAGGAGAGAAAGAAAAAGAGAAAGAAGGAAGGAAGGAAGGAAAGAAAGAAAGAAAGAAAGAAAGAGAAGAAAGGAAGGAAGGAAAAAAAGAAAGAAAGGGTGAATTGCTTTTGCAAGACCTCTAAGAACAAGTAACCTCACCATATCATGAGATGAGGACATATTTTGTTGCCTGCTAAGAACCCCCCGCGTGAGCAGGTGCAGCTCAGTGAGCAGTTGCCAGCCCCACAGCCCGAAATGGTCCTTTCGTGTGATCCCTGCCAGGGGATAAAGCTGTGAACTTTCTCTAGGGCAGTGATCCCAGGCACACACCGCCAGCCGGTGGCCAGTGAGCCACCTGACACCTGAACTTGGCTTCTCCAGAAACAGATAGACAAGGCATGAACCATAATTCCAGGAGAAGAGACTCAGATCGTGCCTCCCCCAGCCGCCCCGCTGTGCCTGGAGCCTGGGGTCACTGTGTCCTGGCCCCTCAGCGGGCTCCAGAGGGTCCTGGATTCTCAAGGGTCCTGGGAACTTTTGAGACCAAGGGACATTGGGGCTCAACATTTCTTCAGAGAAGACCCCCCACCTCAGTGCCTGGACCCGTGTTGTGGCTTGCACTGGGAGCTCTGGGGTGCGGGTGTGACTTTGTGCCTGTGGACGAAGTGTGACCGCTTAAAATGAACTTTTGAAAATTTTCAGGGGAAACACAGGGCGCCTAGATAAAACCCTGTCCTCATTCCAAGGCTCGAAGAAAGACCCATCAACCCAGAAAAGACCTTCTTCCACCCACCTTAGTCTTCCTCTCAGTTCCAAAGGAAAGAGGTGTCTGGCCCAGCCAGGGTCTCAGCCAGATAAGCAAATTTCAAGAGAGGATCAGACACCCCTCTCTCTCACTCACCTGCCGGGCGGAGCTGTGCCCTCCTGACTCCGGGCTTCTGGGGAGGGCTGGCTGCTCTGGGAACCTGGGAGGCTGGCCCTGGGCACTGTCTCCACTCCGTCAGCTTGGTGATTCTCTGCACAAATAGATACTTCTCCTTTTTTTCTCTGTTGTGTGTGCGTGTGTGTGTTTTCCTCTTCTGTTTCCCTCCCTGATTTTCAATCTGATTATTTGTGTCAAAATCTGGCGGCGAAGCAGGAACCAATGGGGAGCGTGCGCGAGCCAGGGGCCCATTTGCTTATCAAAACCTCCCAGGAGTGAAACCGCTGGCTGTTCATTGCTAACCCTCAGTTCGCAGACAGAACTTTCCCCAGCACAACATCTGGATGGAAAGGAAGGAAAGATCAAGTTAGAAGGTTTAAAAAAAAAGTGAAAGCATTTACTTAACAATTCTTGCCTTGGTATAGAGTGGCATAACTTTTAAAATGTGGTTTCCTTTTTCTTTTTTCCTTTCTCATTTGCTCTTTCTTTTCATCTGTTCCCCCCCCACTTTCTCTTCTCTCTTCTCCTGCGCCCTCCTTTTTTGTCCCCTCTTCTCTCCCTCCATCTCTTCCTTCTCTTTCCCTTCAGCGTTCTGGCCTTAGGGTCTGGTGGTATGGGGATCCCATACCGACCCGTCTTTGGATGTCGTCCAGGAAAGTGTAAAATGTTTATTTGCAAATAGGCACTGGGCAAGGTAATCCAGGAACCACTAGAAAACCATGGCCTGCAGACAGGCTGGAGCAGTGGAGGTATGGGAGTGAGTTTGGGGGCCATGGACTCTGGACCACAGGGAGCCCTTGTCCAGATTGAGCGTGGGGTCCCAGGGCCAGCACGTGCTGCCCTCTGGTGGCAACAGAGGAGACAGCAAGTCCAGTGAGGGGGCCTCAGGGGTCCCCCCCCAACCCACACGCTTGGCACCCCATGCCCCATCCCCTGGTCCCACATCTCCTTCCTGCTCTGCCCTCCCTCTTTGGAAGACTGATTTATTTCAGGAGGTTTTGCATAAAGGGAGAATGCCACAGAATAGCACTGTTAGCTGATTTGCATGCTTTTCCAGCCAGCACTAGAGAGATTACATGTCCCTCATAAAGAAAACAGACTTGGCGACAGGAAGCCTCGATTTAAACTGCAAGTCCAAGGTTCAAAGTGGAAAGAAGGGTGTTTCAGGTGAGGCCTTTCTGCCCAGCCCTGGAGCCCTCATTGGGGGCTGGGAGAGAAGTTCCAGGAGATGCGTGGGCACGGCGCTGGGGTCCCCACTGTCCACCACGGGCAGGTGGACGTCAGCCTCGGCCTCAGCCTTTCTTCTTGGCCAGACCAGAAGAGATGCAAAGAAACATCCTAAATAGTCTCTGGGTGATGCAGACAATTTTAGTAATATATAAGAACATTTTTCTAAATTTTCCCAACCTGGACAAATCCTTTGTGCTCTTGCTTCATTAGATACACATCATCAGCAGGACACTCCCTGCTGAGCCTTATTTTATTATTTTATTTTGTTCTGTTTTATTTGCCAGCACTGGGGTTTCAACTCAAAGTTTCATTGGTGTGTGTGTGTGTGTGTGTGTGTGTGTGTGTGTGTGTGTGTGTGTGTGTTGGTCCTGGGACTTGAACTCAAGGCCTGGGCACTATCCCTTAGCTTTTTTTGTTCAAGGTTGGCACTCTACCACTTGAGCCACAGCTCCATTTCCAGACTTTTGGTATTGGAGATCTTAGCCTCTTGAGTAGTTAGGATGACAGGCATAAGCCACTGATCCCTAACAGTGCCTTATTCTTGCTCCACTCGCTTGGCTGGTTTCTAATAATTGATTCATGCCAATGCAGCTTTTTGCTACTTAATTGGAGATGGAGTCTTCTGGACTGCCTCTCTTGCCTTCACTCCCCAAACCTGGGCTGGCTGTCATCTGGATCTTAGCCTTCTGATATCTGGGATTACAGGTGAAAGACACAGTACCTGTTCACCCACTCATTAATTCATTGATTCACTTTTCTCTCATTCACTGGGCAGTAGTTCCTCCTGGACAGCTCTCTTGCACCAAGTCCTCCCCTCTTCCCTCCTCCCTCTCTTACATACTACACATCCACTGAGCACCTGTTGGGACAAGGAGCTGGCGGCGGGGGGTGGGGGTGGGGGGTCTTATTCCACTCTTGCTCTATAACTATGTAACAGAGACCAGCTCATTTATAAACCATGAGTGGTTATCACTCACAGTTCTAGAGGTTACAGTCAGAAATCAATGTGCTGGCAGATTTGGTGTCTGGGCAAAGGTCTCTTTTTTCCTCCATTGCTTACTGGGTCATCACATGTTGGGGTGTAAAGGAGGGCTAAGACTGTGTCTTTACAAGGCAGAAGAGACAGACAGGCAGAGATGCGGGCTCACTGCCTCAGTCCCCGTATGAGGGCACTGATTCAACCACCAGAGGCCTCATCTCTTCCACGTTCTTGTACGTCCCAACGTGAACTTTGGAAGGATATCTGTCTTCAAACCACAGCAGGTGGGAGTGGTGCTGTGGCTCAAGTGGTAGAGCACTCGCCTTGAGCTGAAGATCTGAGGGACAGCGCCCAGGCCCAGAGTTCAAGCCCCACAACCGACCAAAAAACAAACAAACAAACAAACAACCACAGCAGGTTTCAAACAAACGCCAGCAGCTCATGTGTGCAATCCTAGCTACTCAGGAGGCTGAGATCTAAGGATGGTGGGTCAAAGTTAACATAGGAGACCCTTCTCTCCAATGAACAGCAAAAAGCTGGAAATGGAGGTGTGGCTCCATTTGGTAGAGCACTGGCCTTGAGTGAAAAATCTAAGGGACGGTGCCGAGGCCCTGAGTTCTTTCTTTTCTACCCTCTCCTTCACGGCCCAGGTCAGCTCTCTACCCATGACAAGTCTCCTAGATTTCCCACAGTCCACTGGGTTGTCTGTGACTGGAAGGATCTGGGGCTCTACTCTGGGAGCCTTGTCCTGCTCGATGGCTCCTGGGACCCACTTGCTTCTCAGTGAGGCCAGCAGAACAGGACTGAGGCTCACTCCCAGCCGGCCCCAGCATGACACAGGTCTTGGTCAAGATGCCAGCCTGCAGGAAGAGGCTCCCAGGGAGCCTTGGGCTGGGCAGGGAGCTGAGGGCATTGCTGGGGTCTTCCGTGAAGACGGCTTGGATGGATGCTGGGTGGACCAGGGTTGTGGTAGTTGCTGTGCTGTGCTAGGTGGGCGTCGGGGGCCAGGCCAGGCTCCCAGCCCCTGGCACGAGCAATTATTTCCGCCTCCAAATGGCCACAAAATGCAACAGAGGTGACTAGAGCCCCCTCGCCCTGGAACCCTAGGCCCGGGCCTAGCGGTCGTCGCCCTACTGGGGCTTCTGGAGAGCGGGGTGGGCGCTGGGTCCGTCTGGGCGTCCTGGGCTCACTGAGAGTGCGCAGACCTGTAGGCCGCAGCAGGTAAGGTGAAGCGTCGACTCAGCCCTCGGGGGTGACTGGCGGAGCCCTTTCCGGGCCCCGGCTCCAGCAGAGCTCCAGGCACGCGAGGCGCGGGGAGCAGCGTTTGTGCTCAGCACCTACCTGCTCCTTCTGCCCACAGCGCCACTGCGCAGGCGCTCCGTGTCCTCGCCCCCCCCCCAACGTGAAGCAATTCTCCACGCCGCCACGCGGTGGCGCTCTCGCCACCTCATTTTTTTTGTTCTTTTTTGGTCTGTTGTGGGGCTTGAACTCAGGGCCTGGGCGCTGTCCCTCAGCTCTTCAGCGCAAGGCGAGTGCTCTATCACTTGAGCCACAGCACCACGTCTGAGCCGGGCGCCGGTGGCTCACACCTGTCATCCTAGCTACTCAGGAGGCTGAGATCTGAGGATCACGGTTCAAAGCCCGCTCGGGCAGGGAAGTCTGTGAGACTCTTATCTCCAATAAACCACTCAGAAAACGGGAAGGGGGTGCTGTGGCTCAAGTAGTAGAAGCACTAACCTTACCCTGAGTTCAAGCCCCATGACCAGCAAAAAAAAAAAAAAAAAAAAAAAGAGCATCTGTATACAGGTTACTGTTAAATCACAAGAGTACTATTTGATCAGAGGAGAATGATAGAAAACAAAAGAATAGGAACCTCTGTTTTCGCCCATTAGTATTGTTTCTGTGTGTGTGCCATCCCGGGGCTCAAACTCAGAGACTGGGTGCTGTCCCCAAGCTCTTTTTGCTCAAGGCTAGTGTTGTACCACTTGAGCTACATCTCAATAAACTATAGTAGTTTATTTGAGATAAGAGTCTCATGGTCTTTCCTGAGCAGGTTTGCTTTGAGCCATGATCCTTAGGTCTCACATGTGAGCCAACAGTGCCCAACAATGTAGGTTTTTTTCAGTTTCTCTATATATACTCTGCTTTCATCTCTCCCTTTCTTTCCTCTCCCCCGTATCTGTCTCCTTTCCTCTCCCTCTTTCCTTCTGCATCTCTCCATCTCTCCTCCACTTGTATGTGTGTATAACATCTTTCAATTCAAATTCATCTTTATTGATCTTTGGTTGCATAATCACATGGTTAGGAATCTCCCCCATCCTGTGAGCTCAGCCCTTTCTTCAGTCGGCCTGCCTCCAGCGGTCCCAGACAGAGCTGGCCAACATCCCAGCGGAGACTCCCGTGGCGCATCTACTTCACAAAGCCATTCAAAGGAGCCCGGTAGGAGAGTAGGTAGGATCACTGGGTTCAGGGAGGAGGACACCGGACAGGACTGAGGGCAGGAAGCACAGATGAGCCACACCACAGAGAGCAGAGAGTTCTAATCCGGCTGGCCTGGCCTGCCTTGCTTGCATTGCAAAAGTGGGGCTCAAATAGAATGCTAGCCTTGAGCACAAAAGCTCAGGGACAGCATCCAGGCCTGAGTTCAAGCCTTAGCACTACCAACCACCGGGAAGGGAAGAAAGAGGAGAAGAAGGAAGAGAAGGGGGTAAGGGGGAGGAGGGGTAAAGAGGAGGAGAAAGAGGAGGAGGAAGAGAGGAGGAGAAGAAGAAGAGGAAGAAGAAGAAGAAGAAGAAGAAGAGGAGGAGGAGGAGGAGGAAGAGAAGAAGAAAGAGGAGGAGGAAGGAGGAGGAGAAAAGAGGAAGAAAGAAGGAAGAGGAGGAGGAGGAGGAAGAAAGAAGAGGAGGAAGAAGAGGAAGAGAAAAAGAGGAAGAAGAGGAGGAAAAAGAAGAAGAAAAAGAAAGAAGAGAAGGAGGAAAGGAAGAGGAGGACACTGAGGCACAGAGAATTATTTTCTGGGTTTACCCAGCCATAAGAAACAGCCAAGATTGAGACTCCAGCTTCTTTCAGAATGTCAGTCTGTGTTGTTTTGTTAATGCTGTGGTTTTGTGTGTGTGTGTGTGTGTGTGTGTGTGTGTGTGTGTGTGTGTGTGTGTGTTTGTGTGCCAGTACTGGATCTTGAACTCAGGGTCTCGAGCTCTCTCACTTGGCTTTTTCTCTCAAGGCTAGCACTCTGCCACTTGAGCCACAGTTCCACTTCTGGCTTTTTGCTAGTTAATTGGACATGAGATTCTCACAGACTGTCCTTCCCAGGCTGGCTTTGAACCACAATCCTCAGATCTCAGCCTCCTGAGTAGCTAGGGTGACAGGCGTGAGCGACCGGCGCCCAGCTTCATCTCCAATCTTGATGCCTGATTTTACAAAACCCAAATCTCAGAGGCAATTAAGGAAGCAAACATGTAGCTCTCTGCTCAGCTGGGTGGACTGGAAATGACACTCCATGGAGCAGTCACGCTTGGACCACACCAGCTGACTCCCTGGGGAGGCTTCCAGCCTCAGACTCCCCATGTGTGAAATGGCACTGCCGACTGGTTTCAATGGTTGCTTACAATAACAAAAAGACATTGTACTGATGCTGAATGCATGAGTATTATCTCCCAGCAAATATTTAAGAGCGCACTCTAAAATGTTGCCCACCCCCCTTTCTCGTTGGTTGTGGAGCTTGAACTCTGGGCCTGGGCGCTGTCCCTCAGCTCTTCGGCTCAAGGCTAGTGCTCTACCACTTAAGCCACAACACCACTTCCAGTTTTTTGGTGGTTTATGGAAGATAAGAGTCTCACAGACTTTCCTGCCCGGGGCTGGCTTTGAACCACAATCCTCAGATCTCAGCCTCCTGAGTAGCTAGGATTACAGGTGTGAGCCACCGGCGCCCGGCTGCCCTTTCTCTCTTGAGCTGGACAGTCAAAGGCGAGCTTAGGGCTAGAGAATGCGGAATCCAACAGAACAGTCGGTGTCAGCCTGAGCAAAATTTACATGGCTGGTTGATCATTAATGAAACACCTGATATTTGGTTACAGCTCCATAAACTCCTGGTGACATCTGCCTTTGTGTGTGTGTGTTCTAGGAATGGCCCAAAATCCAGCTCTAGGCTGCAGAGCTGAAGAAGGAATTGATGTTTGCCTAGTTCATGGCTAAGCCAGATGGAGGGGCTCAAGGAGCCCTCTGGGGTCCTGGAGAGCATCTTGAGACCTGGAATTATGGGGAATCTGGTCAACAAACCATGTGCTGGAAAGCCAGATACCAACCCCAGGCCCAGGAGGCCCCATGGCCCAGTCCCCCACACCCATCCATTACGATGAGAACTATACATGTGTGTGATGCCTGAATTAGGCCGCACCCTTCCCAGCAGGCCATGAGGGCATACAGCATGTGCATGTGTGGAACACACAGGTGTAGGCCTGTGTGTTCATTAGAGTCTGCCCAGTAGGTCTCTGCCACCACCACCAAGACCCTTGCTTTCCTGCCCCCCCCCATAGATGACAGCGCAGGTGCTTGGGTGGCTGCAGGAGACCAGAGAATGAGCTGTGGGTGGAGGGCACAGCCAGACCCAGGCGACAGCTCCACTGCGGGGAAGACTTCCGGGGCATGTGGCATCTTTGCAAAGGACCATCTGCGAAGCTTTTCTCTCTTCCCGGCCATGCCCTGGGGCCTGTCTCAGCTCTGATCCACACAGCTGGGAGGCAGAGGCTGGGGTGGAATCCACACCACTGGAATTTGCACCCGATTTGCATCTCTTTTGCATATACCCACAGCCTTTCCAGATTTTCTCCAGCCAGGCTTGTCAGAACCCCCAAGCCTCTGCTTTGCTCCCCACCTGCAGCTCCTTATTCATGTGTGGGGGGTGGGGTGGGGTGCAGAGTGTCCCCTCCCCCTCCGGTCACCAGAGGGCGCCTGGGGAGCCTGAGGGGTCCTGGGACCACACTGGGTTCGCCCTGGATAGTGGTGTGTAAAGAAGCTCCGCAAAGCCAGACGCCGGTACCTCACACCTGTCATCCTAGCTACTCAAGAGGCTGAGATCTGAGGATCACGGTTCAAGGCCAGCCCTGGGCAGGAAAGGCTGTGAAACTCTTATCTCCAATAAACCACCAGAAAACCAGAAGTGGTGCTGTGGCTCAAGTAGCAGAGCACTAGCCTTGAGCTGAAGAGCTGAGGGACAGTGCACAGGCCCAGAATTCCAGCCTCATGATCGATTCCACCCCCCCCCCCAAAAAAAAAGCATCTCTACAAGATGAAAGGGAGCAGTTTGAAAAGGATATTCCTAATAAGCTCATTTGGAAGGCATAAAAAAGTCATGGTTTTTGTTTTGTCGGTCAGGGGTCTAGGCGCTCTTCAGCTCAAGGTGAGCACTCTACCACTTGAGCCACAGCACCACTTCTGGTTTTCCGGTGGTTTATTGGAGATAAGAGTCTCACGGACTTTCCTGCTTGAGGCTGGCTTTGAACCATGATCCTTACATCTCAGCCTCCTGAGGAGCTGAGATTATAGGCGTGAGCCACCAGTGCCCAGCATGTTTTTTTTTTTTTTTTTTGTTGTTGTTTTTAATTACTAGTCTTGAGGCTTCAACTCAGGGCCTGGGAACTGTCCCTTAGCTTTTTTTTTCCCTTAAAGCTAGTGCTTGACCACTCAAGCCACCACTCCACGTCCAGCTTTTTGGTAGTTAATTGGAGATAAGAGTCTCACAGGCTTTCCTGCCCAGGCTGACTTCAAGCCATGATCCTCAGATCTGTCTCCTGAATAGCTAGGATTACAGGCGCCCTGCAGAAAAGAGTCTTTCACAAAGCACTCTCAGCTCCAGCAATCCCCAAGGTGCTGAGAGAAGAGATGTGAAGTAGTCCTATACCTCCTTCACAGCACGAATCATCACAGCCAAGAGACAGGAGCGACCAGTGGCCACTGTGATGATCAAAAAGTGATCTTTAGCATTACCCAGATTTACCTAGGGACACAATCTAGAAATGTGGATGAATCTTGAAGACATTATAAGTTAACTATTCACTTCGTGTGTGTGTGTGTGTGTGTGTGTGTGTGTGTGCCAGTGCTGGGAGCCTTAGGCTCTTGCTTAGCTTTTGTTTTTTTGTTCCTCAAGGCTGGAGCTCTAGCTCTTAAGCCACACCTCCCCTTGCTAGCTAATTGGAGATAAGAGTCTTTCAGATTTGTTTGCCTGGATAGTCTTTGAACTGCAGTCCTCAGATTTCAGGCTCCTGAGTGCTAGGATCACAGGTGTGAGCCACCGAGCTTAAAGACATGTTTTATGTCATGTGTGTTTTACCACAATGAATCTAAAAATGCACACCCAGAGACAAAATCTCCTGCGAGACACATGCCGTCCAGATTGGAAAGCAGAGGGGAAGGAGGCAAAACTAGGTCTGGGCTCTGAGCATCTTTTCCCCTTGCAGTCTTCCTTGAGTGAGAATTTGAATTCTGATCTTCCAATTCTTTCTCAAGCACAACTGGAGGAACTTTTCCTTTACTACTAGGTCTAAAATTAGAATGATTGGGGAATCCATGGTGGAGTCTGTGGTGTCCCTATGTATGGGCATAGGCCACACATACCGGCCTGCTAGGGATGTGCCCTGGCTGCCACAGCATGAACATTTTCAAACAGAAAGTCAAATAAATCATACCTAACGGACATTCCAAAACACACACACACACACACACACACACACACGCAGTGTGTACACAGGTAGCTTTGGTGGTCCTGGGGACTGAACTCAGGGCTTCATGCGTTTACAAGGCTGGTGCTCTACCGCTTGGGCCACACCTCCAGCCCCATTGCACTTTGGTTATTTTCAAGGTAGAGTCTCACTCTGTGCCCAGGTCGGCCTGTCCTGCAGTCCTCCCTCCTTCTGAGCTCTCCTGTGTGGCTGGTGATGACAGCTGCATTGCTGTACTCAGCCCTGTGCTCCCTCCATTGGTCAGTCTTGCGATCCTCTTCTCCTGATTTCCATCTTCCCAGTAGCTAGGATTACAGACCTGAGCCACTGCGCTTGGCTCCAGGACCTAACTTTGGTAATGACATTTATCTTGTATGCTTTCTCTCTCGATGCGCATAGAGCAGTATATAGAATCTAAGTTTTCATAAAATATTTTGAAAAGTTACTGAAGATATCCTATTTCACCCACACTTGAGTACATTTCTCCTGAAAACAAGAGTATTTCTTACACGATCATGTAACTACAGAGAAAAGTACCAGCAACTCCCTGAGCTGTTGAACATACAATCCACATACATACTTGCAGGGATCAGGACCAAGACAAATGTCAAGAACTGTTTGAGTTATGCATCTTTGGTTTCCTTTATAATGGAACAGTGCCCTCTACCGACTGCTTTCAATAATGGTTTTTTTGTTTTTTGGTTTTTATAGTTTTTTCTTACAAGAAGAGCCCAAGCAGCCGGGTGCCGGTGGTGGCTCACACCTGCAATCCTAGCTACTCAGGAGGCTGAGATCTGAGGATCATGGTTCAAAGCCAGCCCGGGCAGGAAAGACCATGAGACTCCTATCTCCCTAAACCACTAGTGGCGCTGTAGCTCAAGTGGTAGAGTGCTCGCCTTGAGCTGAAGAGCTGAAGGACAGCGCCCAGGCCCAGAGTTCAAGCCCCATGACTGAAAAAAAAAAAGAAGAGCCCAAGCCCAGGGGAATAAGACCAAACTACTTTACGTGCATGTGCAACCATGGAACAGTGAGCATTGCTAGGACTGGTTTGGAAATGGACAGAGGAAAAAGAGAGCGATTGATGGAGGAGGTGACTCTGATCAAGACACATTGCATATCTAAATGACACGCTAAAAAATGAAATTCTGGCCAAGGACTGGTGGCTCATGCCTGTAATCCTAGCTACTCAGGAAACAGATCTGAAGGTTGTGGTTCAAAGCCAGCTGGGGCTCAAAAGTCACTGTGAGACTCTTATCTCCAGTTATCCACCAGAAAACCAGAAGTGGCACTGTGGCTCAAAGTGATAGAGTGCTAGCCTTAAGCAAAAGAGCTCATGGACAGCACCCAGGCCCCGAATTCAATCCCCACGACCAAAAAAAAAAAAATCCCTATCTTAACTTTGGTGGCTCATGCCTATAATCTTAGCTATTCAGAGGGCTGAGAGCTGAGGATCCCAGTTCAAAGCCAATTGGGCAGAAAAGTTCATGAGATTCTTATCTCTAACTTGCAAAAAGCTGGAAATGAAGGCATGGCTCAAGTGGTAGAGCACCAGCCTTTGAGTGAAAAAGCCAAGGGAGACATCATGGCCTCCATTTCCCATACCCGGGAAGTCCAGGGCGTGGTTAGATTCAAGTCAGGTGTTTCAGGCTTACATATGACACAGACCTGGGTGTCACTGCCTCAGGAGGAAACCAAGGTTGCTCCACCTTGGTGATGTGGACTTTCATCACTTGGTGTAAGTGGTGATACTCAGTAATCAGGCATAAAGGTGAGTTTAGGAGCAATCTGTGGAACAGGTCTTTGTCTCCAAGCAAGCATCCTGCTCTGCACAGCTCCCAGTTTTCAGCATCTGCTCTGTGTGTGTGTGTGTGTGTGTGTGTGTCTGTGTGTGTGTGTTTGTGTCTGTGTCTGTGTGATGTACTCGAGTTTGGACTCAGCATCTGGGCACTGTCCCTTAACTTTTTCACTCAAGGCCGGTACTCTACCACTTGAGTCAGCCTCTGTTTCTGGCTTTGTGGTGGTTAATTGGACACAAAAAAACCTCACAGACTTTCCTGTCTGGGTGGTTTTGAACATCCATCCTCAGATCTCAGCCTCCTGAGTAGTAAGGCTTAGATGTGAGCCACCAGTGATTGGCTTCTAATTTTTGACAGAACCAGTTAAGCTGGCCATTGCAAAATAGCAATTCTTCTAATTTTATCTTTCTTTCTCCATTGATCATGTTTATATAAAGGAGACCTTGCTCCCCCGGAATGGTGTGAATGTGGCTTGTGCCTCAGGCTTTGTGTGCTGGAAGCTAGGTCCTTTGTGTGGCAATGTTGAAGGGTAGTGGAACCTTTAAGAGGCAGGGCTTGGGGGAGGTAGTTAGGTCACTGGGGGCAGCTCATACCCAGTCCCTCCACGAAGCCACCTGCCATGCTATGATGCAGCCTCAGAGGTTCTCACCAGCTGTCGATGCCATGCTCTGTTCCTAAATCTGCACACCAAGAGCTATAAGCTATGATTTCATGAGAGCCAATCTTGTAAGTGTACGCCCATGCACAAGCACAAATGAGAGCTAATGCTGTATGTGTGTGAAGGTACCTGTATCTGCATGAACATTAAGAGGTGGTAATGGCATGCTAACGTAACGATGCATACAGAACGTCCCGCAATGTGAACAAACCCCTCTCTATAGAGCAGGTACCTTTTTGCTCTTCCGCCACAGAACACAGGATCTGTTCCTGAGAACCTGGTCTAATCTTTGCCAATGTGATAGGCTAACAATCGTATCTCAGGGCAGTTTTAATTTGTGTTTCCCTTCCCAGGAATGAAGCCAAGTCCTTTCATATGGCTAAGGGCCACATGTCTTACATTTACATACACTTTCTGTTCTTGTCTTTTGCTGGCTTTCTTCTAGCAAATAATTTCTTGACTGAAATTTTTATGAATTTTGTGCATATCAGGAAGGCTTGTGGCAGAAGTTGCAAAGGGTTATATCTCAGCCTATTTTTTCCTTGCTTTGCTCATTTTCTTTTCTGTTTGCCAGGCAGAAGATGTTTTCTTTTGTTCTGTTTTGAGGTCACCTAGCTTGCTGGTCTTTGTTTCAGACTTTTTAGTCAGCGTGTGTATGTGTGTGTGTGTGTGTGTGTGTGTGTGTATGTTGGGGTTTGAATGAAAAGCCTTGCTTAGCTTTTTTGCTCAAGGCTGGTAGTCTACCATGTGAGCCACAGCTCCACTTCTGGTTTTTAGTGGTTAACTTGAGATAACAGTCTCTCAGATTTGTCTGCCCCAGCTAGCTTTGAACTGTGATCCTCAGTTCTTAAGCTCTTGAATAGGCTTACAGGTGTGATGATCTCTTCCTCCTCCTCCTACTTTTGTGCAGGTCCTAGGGCTTGAACTCAGGGCCTGGGCACTGCTCCCAAGCTTCTTTTGCTCAAGGCCAGTACTCTAGCACTTGAACCACACTTTTGTTTTCTCCTTTTTTTTTTTTTTTCCAGTGGTGGGACCTAAACTCTGGGCTGGGCGCTGTCCTTCAGCTCTTCAGTTCAAGACTAGCACTCTGCCACTTGAGCCACAGCACCACTTTCAGCTTTTTCTACTTATGTGGTACTGAGGAATCGAACCCAGGGCCTCATGTATGCAAGGCAAGCACTCTACTACTGAGCCACCTTCCCAGCCCCATTTTCTACTTCTTATATATCCTACAAACCTACTGTTTGTGTGGTCTTGCTTCCAGACCACTGCAAAACTGGGTTCTCCTGCTGTAAATTCTTTCCTCTCAACACTATTTATCAAGTTCTTGGTTAAACCAGAGGCAAAGTTCAAATACCACCTTTGCCAGTAAGTTGATGCAACACTTCTATGTTGGCCTCCTACTCATTGCCGGGGCATCACGCCCTATTTCTCTCCAATTTTCTTTTCTACCCTCTTTTCTTTATAGGTTATACAGCCTGAGGTATTTTGTTATACTAGTAGAAAATGAACTAATACAGATGTCATGTTTCCAAGGACAGATAATACTAGAATGAGTCTTCCAGCTTACTTGCACGCCCTTGCTTTCTCTAGTTGTAGTCAGATTCTGAGAGTGTGCTGTGTTGATGCCTGGGAAGGTAGAGAGGATAACTGTCAGTGGTTAGAAGCCACTGGCTAACTGTATGTGAAGCTGTTTAGACAGAGCTTCAAAACAATGCTGAGCAGGGAGGCAGGGTGGAGTGGGGGGGGAGGTACGAGGGCAGAGATAGCAAGGGGAAACAAAGGAGGAGGCAACAATGCTTGAATGCTTGATAAGAAATGTACTCATTACCTTGCTCATGTAATTGTAACCCCTCTGTACGGTATTTTCACAATAAAAAACTTATTAATAAAAAATGCTAAGCAAAGAAAAAGAATAAAAGAGCCAGTCGTCAGCAGCTCACCCCTGTAATGCTAGACACTCAGGAAGCTGAGATCCGAGGATCACAGTTCAAAGCCAGCCCGGGCAGCAAATTACATGAGATTTTTTTTTTTTCTTTTCTTCCAGTTATCTGGAGATAGAGTCTCACGGTCTTTCCTGCCCTGGCTGGCTTTGAACTGTGATCCTCAGATCTCAGCCTCCTGAGTAGCTAGGATGACAGGTGTGAGCCACCAGCGTCAGGCTCCGTGAACCACCAGAAAACGGGAAGTGGCATTGTGGTTCAAGTAGTAGAGTTCAAGCCCCATGACTAACCAAAAAAAAAAGATCAAAACCAGCCCAGGCAGGAAAATCTATGAGACTCTTATCTCCAATTAACCAGCAAAAGCAGGACATGAAGTCGAGGTGTGACCTGAGTGGCAGAGAACCAGCCTTGAGCAAAAAAAGCTCCGGGACAACGTCCAGGCCCTGAATTCAAGCCCCAAGTCTGACACTGAAAAAAGAAAGAAAAAAAAATGAAAAGAATGAGGTCACTGAAATGGGTTGAGTCCTTAATTTGATATGACTGATATCCTTATAAAAGGGTATATTACAGCTGGGCACTGGTGGCACAGACCTTTAATCCTAGGTATCCAGGAGGCTGAAATCTGAGGGCTGTGGTTCAAAGCCAGCCCAGGGAAGAAAAGTCTCTATGATACTCTTAGCTCCAATTATCCACTCAAAAACTGGAAGTGGCACTGTGGCTCAAGTGATAGAGCACTAGCTTTGAGCACAAAGAGGCACAGGGCAGTGCTCAGGCCCTGAGTTCAAGCCCCACAATTGACAAAAAAAAAGTGGGTATATTACACACAGATAAGCCCACAGTGGACTTGACACTTTCCTGTACCATCTTAATCTTTACCTTGAAAGATTTTTCCCTCTTATACCTGGAATCAGTGTCTACTTGGACATTGAACTTCTCAGTCAGCCTGGGCAGACAAATCTGAGACACTTGTCTCCAGTTAACCAGCAAAGGACTAGAAGTGGAGTAATTTTTTTTGGGGGGGGTGTCCAGTTGTGGGGCCTGAACTCTGGGCCTGGGCGCTGTTCCTCAGCTCTTCAGCTCAAGGCTAGAGCTCTACTATTTGAGCCACAGCGCCACTTCTGGCTTTTTTCTTTTTGCTTATGTGGTACTGAGAAATCGAACCCAGGGCCTCAGGCATGCAAGGCAAGTGCTCTACCACTGAGCCACCTTCCCAGTCTGAAAGTGGAGTAATTTTTTTTTTTTTTTTGTCAGCCGTGGGGCTTGAACTCTGGGCCTGGGCCCTGTCCCTCAGCTCTTCAGCTCAAGGCGAGCACTCTACCACTTGAGCTACAGCGCCACTTCCGGTTTTCTGGTGGTTTATTGGAGATAGGAGTCTCACCGTCTCTCCTGCCTGGGCTGGCTTTGAACTGCGATCCTCAGATCTCAGCCTCCTGAGTAGCTAGGATTACAGGCGTGAGCCACCAGCGCTCGGCTGTAAGAGGAGTAATTTTTAAAAACAGATTTCCTTTTTAATTAACACAAACATACTGTGCATATTGATGGAGTACAGTGTGGTAAACATGTTGCCCCAGACTTTTTTTTGTTGATCATGGGGCCTGAGTGCTGTGTCCTTCAGCTCTTCAGCACAAGGCTAGTGCTCTAAAACTTGAGCCACAGCACCACTTCCAGCTCTTTCTGCTTAAAGTGGTGCATGATGAATTGAACCAAGGGCCTCATGCACACAAGGCAAGCACTCTACCATTGGACCATCTTCCCAGTCCCTGCCCAGACTTTTGAACTTGAACTTGAGATGCTTCACGAGGCTCCACACCCATTCTACCACTAGGGGGCAGAAGAACACTTGAGAGTTTGGTGGGAGAGAGGCCCAAATCCCCAACAGCAATGAGTCAGCTGGGAGTTAGGTGAAGGAGTAAAGGAAGACGGTGAGTTGGTGGTGACCTCAGAGCAGTCCTTATGCCATCCGGAAGAGATCTGGCAGATCTGGCATTACAACTGAGTCTTGGAGAAAAAAAACAGGTGTCATCACGAGGAAGAAAGGAAAAACACTGTTGGCCAGGTTGTCAGGAACAAAAGCCCAGTGCCAGCAAAAGGCCAGTGTACTGAAAAGATACAGAGACCGCCTTCTAGACAGAAGCAGGGAGTCCAGCCGGGCCTCACGGCAGCAAGCCTTGGCTGACAGCTCTCCTTCCTCCTCAGGATCTGTGCCCTTCCTGTCTAGGCACTTGTCTTCCCCAGCAAACCTCTTAGCCAGGTCCCTTCTGCTGTCCAGGGGGTGGCCTTGTCACAACCCCATAGGGCACACTGTGTGGGTGTGTTCTAAGTGACTTGCATCTGGAGCATGCACCTTGAAGGGCGTCCCCTAGAGCACCATCTCTCATCGCCCCTGGGGTCTTGGTGCAAATTCTCAAGGAGAAGAATGTAGCTGGCTCAGTTGAGGGCTGATCCGGGGTATTGTGTGTGAGAGCATCTGTGAGTTTGAGTAGGATGTAGGCAAATCCTCTTAGGCGGTGCCTTAGCAGTCGGGAACCTAATGGGAGCCAAAGGCTTCACTGAGCTGATGGGGACCTTGATTGGCTAGGTCTGGTTCTGGATGGAAGCCTAGAGTGGCAGTGTGATAGTCAGGTCCCCCAGCAGCTGAGGCACTGACCTCCTTTGAACGGGAAGGAGGAGACGCTGTGTATGCAAATGCAACAAATGCCCACCAGCCACCAACCCAGCCAGCTCCAGCTGCAGAGCCAGGGCCTAGCCCAAAGTCCTTGTAGGACTGTCTCTTGGTGGTCAATACTGAGATCACTGCCATTCTTCCTCAGATAGTGTACAAACAGAACCATGTGTCCAGAACGCCCTTGCCAGCTCTGTGCATTACCCATGCTTTTGGCAGGATGAGGCTGAGGAGCTAAGGCCAGGTGGAGAGAGGGTTTCCTGGATCATTTCTTTTTTTCTGGGGGGAGGGGTCCGGTTGTGGGGCCTGAACTCTGGGCCTGGGCGCTGTCCCTCAGCTCAAGGCTAGCGCTTTACCACTTGAGCCACAGTGCCACTTCTGGCTTTTTTCTTATGTGGTGCTGAGGAATCGAACCCAGGGCCTCATGCATGCAAGGCAAGCACTCTACCACTGAGCCACCTTCCCAGCCCTCCTGGATCATTTCTAAAGCAGTGCCTGTCTCCCCAAGCCCACTCCTTGATCACTTACCTTAACTCACCCAACCACTGATGATCCTGAAAAGATCTCCAAACACACTTGAATTCCCCCCTCCATGGGGTAAATGAAAAGTCAGGAATTAGCTCCTGTGACGTAGTTTGTGGAAGGGTGGAAGTGAACCTGGGCCACTCCCCCAACCCCCTCACCTCAACTTCCCCAAACACATTCTACCTGGGCAGGTAAAGAATTTGGCATTATCTTGCTGCCAGAGGCTCACACTTGTAATCCTAGCTCCTCATAATGCTGAGATCTGCAGGACTGTAGTTTGATGCTGAGCAGAAAAGTCCGTTGGACTCTACCTCCAAATTAACCAGCAAACAGCAGAGCTGGAGGCATGGCTCTAATGGCAGAGAACCAGCTAAGCAAGAAAGTCTAGCGAGTACAAGGCCTTGAATTCAAACCCTGGGTACGCCAGGGACAAAGTATAGTTAACTAATCTGATGATAATTGGATGTGGCTTGTGCTAGCCATACCTTCCTATCACAATGAACCCACCAGTTTTCTCTTAACTAGGCATTAGTATTTTGAGGGTGAGGAGACTAAAGCTCAGAGTGAGCATAACAGAAGTCAGCATTAAGACTCTGGTTGAGCTCTTGGTTTCTCTTATCTCTGTGATAAAGTTGGACCAGCAGAATGCCCACCTCAATTCCCACTTTCCAAGCTGGACACTTGTAGGTCACATCTGTAATCCTAGCTACTCAGCTGGCTCAGATTTGTGGACTGTGGTTCACAGCCAGCCTAGGTAGGGATATCCATGAAACTCTTATCCCTGATTAACCAACAAAAACTGCGGCTGTGGTTCAAGTGGTAGAGCACCAGCCTTGAGACAGTGTCCAGGCCCTAAGTTCAAGTCCCAGGACCAGTGTGGCATGCTCACACCCACATCCACACACACAAATCTCCTTTCTTCAGACACTGTAGCCTATGCAGGCCTTTCACTACTCCAAGGTCCCCAGGAGGGCTGAGAGTGGATGAGAGGAGAAATACTGAGGAGTAAATTCTGCTCATAGGATAAAGGGACCCAGGAGGGTGCATTTTTCTAAGTCTAGGTGAGGCACTGGGGCTAGCAGCAGCCCTACCATCAACACAAGGCTATTTCAGATTCCTTGGTTACTCTCACACCTGGCCTCTTAATCACAGCCTGTCTTGTATTGTGACCCAATTGGCTCCCATGACAAAACTTGTTATTCCCCAAAGTCGGCCCGCATTTTCTTGCTGCTAGGCACTTCTCCCTTGGCTCCCAGTCCTGCGTGGAATGCCCTCCTTCTCCAAGCCGCTTCTCCCACTTATGTGCTACATAAAGCCCATCTTTCCTTTTAAAATCCAGGCAAGAGCTGGGCGTGGCAGCTAGTGCGCATGCTGGAATCCCAGCCCTGGGAGGCAAGGAGGCTCGTGAGTCGGAGGCCGGCTTGGGCTGCATCGTGAACCTCTGCTTCAAATACAAATACATTTAATAACTCCCGTCCGGGCGCCGGTGGCTCACGCCTGTGATCCTAGCCACTCAGGAGGCTGAGATCTGAGGATCGCGGTTCAAAGCCAGCCCAGGAGACTCCGATCTCCAATTAATCCCCCCAAAAGCTGGAGGCAGAGCTGTGGCTCGCGCCAAAAAGCGCCTTGAGCCAAAAAGCTAAGGGACAGCGTCCAGGCCCCGGGTTCAAACCCCGGTGCTGGCCCGACACAGCACCCCACGCAACACAGCCCCGGTCCCCTTTCGGCAGCAGGTTTCCACCGACGCCGTGGACAGGGTCGGCAACCCGAAGTCGGCGTGGCGTCCAAAGAGTTGCGGGCACGGACTTCTGCAAACACTCCGCGAAGCCAAGCGGCCGCGCGCCGAGGCGAGGCGTCCACCCGCGCGGGCTCCGGTTGGCTCCCGGGGAACAGGGCCGCAGCTCGGCGGCGGCAGGACCGGCCTCCCCCGCCCGCCCCGGCGCCCGGGACGGAGGGGCTGCTCCCGCCACGCCCAGCCCCGGACCGCTTGTTTATGCCCGGAGTCGGCGCGCGCCCGCCGCCCGTCACGTGACCGCCCCGCCCCTCCCCTCCGCTCCCCGCTGGCTCCGCCCGCCGCGCCGGCTCTTCTTTCTGCCTCCTTCGGATCACAAGACCTCTCAGCGACCCCCCCGGGATCCCTCCGCCGTCTCCGCCCCCTCCACCTAAAAACTCTTCTTGTTTCTTTTTCCGGCATTACTGCATTGCCAGTAATAAGCGCCATGTCCTGCTCCATCGGCAGAGGCCGCCGATCTCGGTTATCTGTCCTTCAGTCAGCGGGGAGGCGGCGGCGCGCGTCCGGGACTCTTTCCCGTGGCGGAAGCCGCGCCGGCCGCGGACGCTTCACGCCGGAGGGGAGGTGCTGTGTGTCCAAGATGGCGGCGCCCTGTAGGCTGGGGAAACTGTGAGGTAAACAGCTGAGGGGGAGGAGACGGTGGGTGAGTACCGGGCCGTTCCCCCTTCCTCTTCGTGGGCGCTTCGCGGGGCCGCCCTGGCAACATGGCCCCGGCTTGGGGGGCCCCGGGGGAGGCGGGGGCAGGGGGGGGGGAGAGAATGAGGGGGGAGGGAGAGAATGGTGGAGAGGAGGGGAGACGGATCTATCCAGGGAACGAGTCCCCCTC